>NW_028327177.1:9868994-10172419 GCF_987537825.1 Furipterus horrens | reverse complement strand
TAAAAAATATTCTCCATTCTTTGGCACTATTACCTCAAAATTTACTTCGAAGGTATGCAAATAGTTTGCCAAATTTTTAACAAGGAATATAGAATACCACTGTAGTGCACAGTTTCCTGGTGAAGTAAACATGCAAAAGGGTTATATACCAGAACTATCTGTTAGTTGCACTAGTCTTACCATCACTACAGGTCTGACACTGCCAGAAGTCATTGTCAATTGACTGGGAGATCCTGAAACATCTAAAAAGTTCAACAAGCAAGACCTTCACAATAGAATGAGAGTATATGGTGTGCTTGCTTTTATTTCTTCGGATTTGCCACATATTAACCAACATTTAAACCATTTTACAACTCCTAAAGTTTAGGGCTAGGCAAATGTATAATATGTTGCAGTAAAGAGAAAACAAATCAAATAATATATATAATTTCCTACTCTTTCTTTCCAATTACACAGAAAGATTAAAAAATTAAAGGTAATTAAAATTTAGTTTTTTGTTTTTTATTTTTATTTTTAGAGAAAGAAACATAAAGTAAAGGAGGCAGAGCAGAAAGGAAAACCATTGGCACAGTGCTGAATGTAATAGCAAAGCACAGATTCTGTCTCTTGCTTTACCAAGAACCTAAGGAGTAACAAGAGGAAATAAAAGAACATTTGCTAGAAAGTGGAAATTTTATGCAAAATATAAATTTTATGGAAAGTATTCATCAAAAAATTTTAAATTATAAATTGATCATTTTGAGGACTTGGACATTGTAAGTTATCTTCTTGACTGTATTAACTGAATCAAAACAAAATATGTCAGAAATAAAAAAACTTTCAATGTACAATATACAACAGAACTCAATCTTGAAAATAAGCCAAAGTTTCATCAATATATACAGGTTTTAAAATGTAATGGCTGCTAATATAAGCTCCCTGAAAATACTGGGTTGGCCAAAAAATCCTTTTTTTAATTTTTTCCATTAAGATGGCTCTGTTAGCACTTAGTTGTCTTAACTTCTATTTGAAATTATTTTGTTAGATTGTATTGTGACAACTGTCATATCAGCTTGCATTTAAAAAACATCAAAATTGGTAAATTTTTGTGAAGCCATATTATGCTTATTATTTCAAAAAAGATAAAAATGCAACTGAAGCACAAAAAAAGATCTGTGCAGTGTACAGAGAAGGTCTGTGACTGATCGAACATGTCAAAAGCGGTTTCTGAAGAATGGCTATCATCATAAATTAACAAACAAGTGCTGGTGAGGATGTGGAGAAAGGGGAACTCTTCTGAACTGTTGGTGGGAATGCAGGCTGGTGCAGCTACTCTGGAAAGCAGTATAGAGATACGTCAAAAAATTAAAAATGGATCTGCCTATTGACCCAGCAATCCCACTTCTGGGAATATAGCTGAAGGATCCCAAAACACTAATTCAAAAGAACGTAAGCACCCCTAGGCTGACTGCAGTGTCATTAATTACAATCAATCACCAAGATGTGGAACCAGCCCTAGTGCCCATCAGCAGATGGGTGGATAAAACAACTATGGGACATTTACACAATGGAATAGTACTCGGTTGTAAAAAAGGAAGAAAATTTTACCCTTTGCGACAGTATGGATGGACCTGGTGAAATAAACCAGTCAGAAAAAGGCAAATACCATATGATTTCACTCATATACAGAATCCCATGAACAAACTGAACTACCAAGAAAAATGGGAACAGACTCATAGATGGAGAGCAGAACGACAGCTGGTGTGGGGGAGGGGATAAGTCAGCGTGGCAGGGAACTGAGCAAAAAGGAAAAAGGACTCATGGACACGGACAGTAGTATGGCGGCTGCTGGGGGAAGGGGAGTGTAAGTGGATTAAAAGGTCACTTAAAAAATACTATAAAGATTTTTTTTTAAAGTGGTTTGTGAAATTCCGTGCTGGAGATTTCTTGCTGGACGATGTTCCATGGTCGGGTAGACCAGCTGAAGCTGATGGTGACCAAATCGAGACATGAATTGAGAACAATCAACGTTATGCCATGAGGAAGATTGCTGACATCTCAAAATCAGTATAGTTCTTGGTGAAAATGAAAAATGTGTCTTTATTTTACAGAAAAAAACCACACAGACTTTTAGAGTCACAATAAACCCTAGAAGCTTTATTTCCTTACATATATATCTTAACCTTAAGAATTTTCTTCTGACATAAATAAGCTATCCACACTTACAGTGGAAATGTATTCTGATCCAATGCATTATTGAGCAGACTTTGCAGTCAGAAAAACCAATCCTTTCAGTTACTGTGTGTGTGTGTTATATACATCATGATTTTTCTCTTCTTTTTCTGAATAGTTAAAAACAATCAGATGACATTAAGGTTGTACTTCACCACACTGTATTTTCCAGCTTTTTTTACCTTAAAAATTCTAGTCCCACTTTTAATACTGGCTGAATAACCTTCTATCAGACTAATCCTTCTGCATAGAGCAACAATAAACTATAGGCTAAAATACAATATAAACAAATAACTGCCTGAAAGCACTGGAAAATGACCAAAAATAGGTTGACTCTGGAGAAGAATCAACACTTTGAATTCTGGAAGAACAGAACTAAATGAATTACCTGTTTGTTGCAGCTTTTTGGCCTGAGGGCATGCTTTAGTTCACAACATGCAGAACTGAAACACTAATAAAGTGTGTTCAGGCTTTCCCCCCCGCCCGGGGAAGCAGTAGACAGGGTGCAAAGTAACCAAAGCTACTGGAGAGTAGCAGTGGAATCCTGGAAAGAACGGAGTCTGAATGGAGGAGCCCTGATTCTGCATATACTCAGTTCAAGTACATAGCTGATCTATGACACATACACATATGCAGGGACCCCCCCCCCAATCCTAGTTAAGTGTAACATAACTAAAGATTTGAGCTGCAGCCCAAAAGACAGAGTTGGTAGTCTAAACCTAACCACTAACTAAGTGCCTGCTAAAACAATTTTAAATAATCCATATTTTAAAGAGTAAAACAGAATCCAGAGTCTCTGTAACATAGTAAGCACAGCAATGACTGGGATACAAATCAAAATTACTTCACAAAGAAGCAGGAAAACATGGCCCATTTTCAGGAAAAAAAATAGACGAAGACCAATCAAAAGTGACTCAAGAGTTAGAAGTAGCAGACAAGAATTATAAAGAAGCAATTAAAATTATACTCAAGATGGAAATAAAAATATGCTTAAATAGAAACCAGAAATAACCAAATTAAAGTTTAAGAACTGAAAAATATATTATCTCAAACTTTGAAATGAACTGATAAGTATTAAAATCAAAATGGAGGTGATAGAAGAAAAAGTTAGTGAACACGATGATATATCAGTAAAAATTTCCCAATCTGAAAAATGAAAGGATTGAAAAATAAGGAACCACAGTCTCGGGGACTTTTGGCTAAATATCAAAAAGGTCAATATATGCATAACTGGAGTTCCAGAAGATAAGCAGAAAGGACCAAATTTTTTTTGGCTAAAAAAAGAAATGGCAAAAAATTTCCCAAATTTGGTGGATGACAGAAATTTCAAAAGCTACAAGAAGTTCAGTGAACCCCTAATAAATAAATATGAAAAATATCAATAATGCAAAGTAAATATTATGAAAGCAGTCAGAAAAAAATGACATTAAATACAGGAGAGCAATTATTTAAATAAGCTGAAAGGAAAAAACTGTCATTTCAGTATTATATATTCAGAAAAATTATCCTTCACGAATGAAGGCAAAATATTTCATAAATAAACTAAAACTATGAGGATGTGTTTCCAGCTAACCTGCAAAACAGGAAATGCAAAAGAAAGTTCTTCAGAGTGAAGGGAAATACCAATTAGAAAGCAAACTCTTCAGAAAAGAATAAAGAGCATCAGAAATGGTAAGTATTGTAAATGTAAAAAAAATGTACTTTTTACCTAGTAATTTAAAAGATTTTATTGTATTGATTTTAGAGGTTAGGGGAAGGAGGGGGAGAGAAAGGGAGAGAAATATCAATGTGAGAGAGCAACATGGATTGGTTGCCTCCTCTGTTCTCCCCAACCAGGACCAAACCTGTAACCAAGACATGTGCCCTCATGAGGAGTTGAACCCATGACCTCTGAGTCCACAGGACAACTCTCTAACCAAACAGTGGCCAGGGCTTTATCTAGTAATTTAAGCAAACCTCCCTGTTTATAGCAAAAAATTACAACACTGGCTTGTGGAGTTTGTAACATATATAGATGTAATATATGTGACATTAATGAGTAAAGGATAAAGGTGGTTACAGCCCTGGCTGCTGTGGCTCAGTGTATTGAGCATCAGCCTGCGAGCCAAGTGTTGCTGGTTCGATTCCCAGTCAGGGCACATGACTAGGTTGCACGTCAGGTCCCCAGTTGGGGGTGCAAGTGAGAGGCAACCACACAGTGATGTTTCTCTCCCTCTCTTTCTCCTTTCCCCTCTCTCTAAAAATAAATAAATAAATAAATAAAAACAAATTAATCAATTAATTTTAAAAAAGGCGGTTACAAATGGATCGACTGGTAATTTGTTTGAAATATTTCTACAACATGTATTAAGTGGTACAATAGTAGCTCTTAATAGTTAAGAATGCATATTTAGAATCCCAAGAGCAACCACACAGACAAAATACAATGAGAACGTGGTTTAAAAGCTAAATAAATAACTTAAGAGAATTCCAAAAAGCATTAAATTAAATCAAAAGAAACAAGAAATGAGAAGAGAGAAACAAAAAGAGACAAACAGAAACCAAATAGTAAAATAGTAAACCTTATCTAACCATATCAATAATTACATTCAATGTTAATGAACCAAACATTCTAATTAAAAGGCAGGGATTGTCAAAATGTATAAAAAAGCAAGACCCAACTATGTATCTGCAAGAATTACACTTTAATAGGTTGAAAGTAAATGGATGGTAAGATACATATATAAACAAGAAGCCTATAAAGGCTGGAATGGCTATATTAATATCAGATAAAGTAAACTTAAAAACAAAGTATTATATTACCAGAACCAGGGGCACTTTTTTAAATGATAAAAGTCAATTCATGAAAAGGCAAAAAAAAAAAAAAAAATCTGTTTATACCTAACAGCAAAATGTATGATGCAAATCTGATAGAATCAAAGGAAAAATAAACATTTTCACAATCACACTTGTCAATATAAAAGCTTCTCAGCAACTGACATAGAAGAAATATAAATGGAACACCTACGGTTTCTACATTTTAGTTTTCATTATAAAAGAAAACATATGTACAGTGATGATATTAGTAAACACAGCTAGGTCCCTTGGTATATAGAATAAGTTCTAGTATATTGTGTAATAGAAACTATAGTTTGTCATTTTCATTGTTCAATATTCCAATAAATTTAACCATACAAGTTATAAATCCAAACTTGAAACAAACAAAAAAATCTGAAAAACAAAGAGTCTTGTTTTCTATTACACTTCCATGTCAGTGATAATTTTAAACGTGGTAACTTATTTCAGTCTGTTACCATGGATGTAAACATCAATATAAGATCACAAATCAAGGGAAAAATTCAAAATCATTTATAATAGACTTAGAAAGTACCAAAGCAACCTGACCCTGAATGACATGGAACAGTTTAATGCCCACACAATTCCTTTAATTATAAAAAACTAAATACTCTTTAAGTGCGCAATTATCTATTTTCTGATCTTTTGACCACCCAATAATATTTCCTCCAGGCCCCACCCTAGCATTTTCCCAAGAAAGTATTGGGGTAAACTTGTTCTAATAAGAGAGTTATAAAAAGGACAGAGATGAAACCACTGTGTTTAAGCAATAATCTGGAGGCTATAATTCTGAACATTATAAATAACTATTAGGACTTTTAATCGAACCAAAGTTCCAACAGATGTAAAATTTACAATAAATATACAAGGTCTGTCCGGAAAAAGTCCAACAACTGTTAATAAAATGAAAACAGTTTGTGCGACATTGATGTACCCTGGCAGCCAAGGAGAGTGGACTGGAATGCGCATGTGTGAAAATGACGACTTCGCTGTACTAGTCAGTGGGGGCGGTAGACAAATGTTGAGTGAGCAGGTGTACTGTGTGGCTGTCACATTCAAAGTGAGCAAGTAGAGCAAGAAATCTGCATAAAATTATGCTTTAAGCTTGAACATTCCTACATGGAAACTATTCAGATGATTCAGAAGGCTGCAGCTATGGGCAACTGGTAACTGGCATCTTCATCATGACAGTGTGCCTGCTTATGTATCATTTCTCATGAAGAGTTTTTTGGCAAAACATCAAATCATCCAGTGACTCAGCCTCCTGCAGCCCAGATTTGGCGCCCTGTGACTTCTGGCTTTTCCCAAAACTAAAACCACATTTGAAAGAAAGAGATTTCAGACAGTCAATGAGATTCAGGAAAATACGACGGGGCAGCTGATGGTGATTCCAACAAAGGATTTTGCAGAGTGTTTTTGAACAGTGGAAGGGATGCTGGGAGAGCTGTGTGAGGTCCCCAGCTGCCTACTTTGAAGGAGACGGAGGCATCATTATTCTATGTACAATGTTTCTTGTGTCTTGTATCTTCTTAAAAAATATCTCTATTTTTAATATGATATGGCTTGATACTTTCTGGAAAGACCTCGTATAACATTAAAAAACACAAACTTAAAGTGCAAACCATGCTGTATGAAAAATAATTTAAGCAAATCATATAAAATAACAAAATCAATCATGAACCAAAAGGGGTTTATGCAGCTATGCAGCAATATTTTTTAAAAATTAATTAATACAGCTAAGGAATATAAAAGCAGACATTCAAAATTGAAAAATGAAAATCTTTTTAGAAACAGCAAGGAACTTAATTTTTTAACTTAGTAAATTTTTAAAAATCTTTTTTTATTGTTATTCTATTACAGTTGTCCCGATTTTTCCCTCTTTGTCCTCCCCCGTCCATCCCACTGCCCACTCTCAGTTAATTCCCACACTGTTGTCCATGTTTCAATCAACAGGTTTTGTTGCCTGCGAAGCAAAGGGTCTCCGGTTCAATTCCCAGTCAGGGCACAGGCCTGGGTTGCAGGCCAGGCCCCCCAGTTGGGGGTGCACAAGAGACAACCACACACTGAGGTTTCTCTCCCTCTCTCCCTCCCTTCCCCTCTCTCTAAAGGTAAATAAATAAAATCTTTTTTTAAAATAATAAAATAAAAACTATAATTATAAAACAACACTAACATTTTTAAAAATGTTTTTTGCTAAGACCCCAAAGAAGAATTTTATTGTGATTTTGTAATTTTATTTAGCATTTAAGTTTCCTGCACATTATATGGTAAAGAAATTTCTACAAAGATCACATAATACAGTCACCTCATTAACCTTCTTGGATACATATCATGTGACCTGGGGCTTCATTGCAACCAAGACTGCTATCCAGTTTAATTAAGGGCAACTAAACAATCCCCGGGCTGAGGCGGCCAGTGGCTTAACAGTTGAGAACAGAAGTTGCCCAGTAGTAATGATGACAAAGGTGATGATGCTCAATGAATCATCATCTTTATTAACCTCATTAATACACTAACCTGTTAATTATTTACCTCTGACTTAAGAAAAAGTAAATGCCAGAGGCATAATAAGTTATTCATATTTCTCTTACAGCTGTCATTTCACAGAGGGTTGTTTTTTTTTAAATAATCAAACATACTATTGATTAGTGGTTGCTTTTACATGCCTAACTTGTATACTTGGGACAATTATATATACTACTTAATACAGAGGTTATATTCCTTCCGTTCCTTTATGCCAAAGGAAGACAAAAAAATAATTACTATATACAATGATATTACTTTTTAAAAATGGTTAAGATATTAAATCAACAGAGACTTTAAAAAACAGATCTTGTTAATTTTGCTTATTAGGTATAGACAGTACTCTAATGTATAAACCCTCAAGATCTCATTTTCATGGCACATAAAATGAATTTAGGTCTCTGTGATCCCTTCCAGCTCTAAGATTCTGATTCTGTTGCATAACTAGAATTAAAAAACAGAGGTGTACCACCTAAACACTCATGAAGACGCATACCACAGTGAATACAGATATAACTGAATACCGAGTCTCAGAAGGTTATCACTGGCAGGTAAGTCCTACTGTCAGTTTAGCTATTGTTCAGCAGCAACTAGTGATATCATTTGTCATCTGTAGAATAATTATCATTTATTTTTTTCTGTATATTATCCTAAAAATGAGGGCTAACTAAACAATCTTCAGAATAATTCAAAAATTAAACTTTATTCTTCAAAAGACCTTTCCATATAACTTTTAACTTCTAAATACACACTGTGGTTAAATTTTTTAATTTTAGAATTATATTAGAACTGGCAAGGTATACTGGGGGATTTTTGCAGACATGTACTAATGTGTTAATATATACATACATGTATGCGTGTACACACACCCCATTATGTCTCTATAGTTCTCAGTTTGGTTTTTGCTTGACACGACATACAGAGGTTGGCAAAGTAGGTTTACAGTTGTGAGTACACAAAACACAGAGTTTATTCTTGTATTATTTATTTAATCTGCATGTCTTCTTCCACACAAACTGTAAACCTACTATTGCTCTCCCTTGTATACAGCCTGAGAAAACTAAGTTTTATTAACCCTTTATCCTTTTAAAATTTCAATTGATCCATGAAATATTCCTGACTCCTTTTCATATACTGTGTTATATTTCTTAGGCAATGTATTTATATTAAACAGTAATAAAAAATAAAATAGGAACAGGGAAATATTTATTTATACACACCTATCTACCTACCTACCTCTCTCATCTCTGTCTCTCTCATCTCTCATCCATCCCTCTCTCTCTTGCACACACACACACACACACACACACACACACACTCAATACAATTTCCCCAATACCACCACCACTGCAGCGTGCAACATAAATTAGATCTCAAGATGTATGGAGACTGAATCTTAAAAGAAAATGTTCATGAATGGTCTTGAAATAAAATTATATGAGGCTTTAAAATTACTCAGGAATATATTTCTAAAATATATTTTCCTGAAGTTCAGTTTCTTAAATACAATTTCTCTTTACAATATGTATTCTGAAGGTTTCCCTGTGTGGTCTTTTTTCCTACTCATTCATTCTAAGGAAATTAATAATCTTTGTTGCTTTTTATGTGTTACCTTGCCAGGGTTACTGCAACAATTTTTAAAATACACAATTTAAATACAACTAAAGAAATGATTTTGTCTTTTGTTAAGGTCATAAATTTAATCCTTTAGTTAATTAAACATGCAATTATTATTCCACCATATCCACAGAGTCTAGGATTAGAGAGCAAAAAATATTCTGTAGACAGTCTAAAACTATGAGGCAAAAAACAAAAAGTCACTATAACTAAAGCATGCTATTTCAAACCAGCAAGAAGTCAGAAAATTCTGTTAAGTAGATGCTTTGCTATTTGCAATAAACATCTAATGAACAATCAATACTGTTAAGATGGTACTATACCAAAACTATCAGGGACCTCTGCTGATGATACCTTCTTCGCTGGCTTCACAATGGCAATCTCAGGTTGGGGATATCTGCATGCTAAAAATATTTTAAAATCAAAATGTATTCAAGCAATAAAGTAAATAAAATATGTATAAATAAAAAGTGAATATAAATTTTTGAAGTGGAGCGTGCTAGAATATAGGCAGCCCTCACTTTGCACAATAGTGTGGGGCCATTAAAATGCCAATGCAAGCTAAAACTGCAAAATGGAGAAAATTACAATTGTTCTGTGACTTTTAAAATTTTTTTCCCAAACATTAAAACCTCTCTCACAAGAAAAAATGTCTGGAATATGTATGGTGACAGATGTTAACAATTCTTATCATGGTGATCATTTTGCAAAACATACAAATATCAAATCATTATCTTGTACATCTGAAACTAATACAGTGTCAGTTATACGACAATGGAAAATTTTTAAAAACACCTCTACTAAAAGTTAGAAGTATAAAAATTTTTTTGAAATAGTAAAACTAATGTTTAGTTAATATGCTATAATTTGAAATATTAGAAACTGATAATTAAAGTTTTATTATTTCTTTGTAAAAGAAATTATCATAGGTAGCTTCAGCAGTGCTAGTGCTCCTCGTCATGTACCACCATACAGAGCAGGCATCTTTTCTATGCCTTGGTGAACTGGCACCTCCTTTCTAGGTTTGGATTAGCTTACACACTTTATCTGTTGTATTTTCAATGTCATGAAATATCTGAGAGTTCCTTTACTGTAAAGTTTGTACCAGAGTCAGTTCCTCTGGAACATCTTCATCCTTTTCATTACCTTCTCGTCAGGCTCCTCTGACTACATATACGCAGTCTCTCAAATGGCAGCAGTTCAACATCCCCACATCTTGGAGGCCGGCCTCAGCAGAAGAATGCTGCCTCACCCAAAGAATGCTGCCTCACCCAAAGCTCTGCACCCTGCCCAGGGCAATCCTCATCCAGTAGTTCATTTTCATAGAGGTAAAGACCCAGACCTCTCACCCAGCTTAGGACAACACTGAAGGGTCATCCTATCTCTAGCACCCTCCACAGGGTCAGCTGAGGCTCCCATTGAGACTGCGTCACTGTACCTCTGCCCAAACAGGATTCCAACAGCTCTCCCCAATAAATTTCTTGCCTGCTAACCACTGTCCCAGAGACTGCTTCCCAAGGAACTTAACCTGTGACAGGTATGATAGGGCATCACATCAGCAACATGTTCTCAAATGATTCGGTGTATGTGGGGGGGTATTTTACTATACTTAAAACTTTTCTATAAATTTGAGATTGTCGAACTACTGTAACAACATAATCAATAAAATATACTTAAAAAAATAAATTTGAGATTGTCTCAGAATTTTAGAAGTAATATAAAGTTAAGTGGGGAAAGTGCAATTACACTAAAAAGTTCTCATTGTATAGCTATAAAATCAGTGTTAACAATTCAGTTTTTCTAATGTCTTTAAGAAGACCCTTTGAGGGGGGAAAAAAACAAACAAACTAGGAGAATGTTTTTTAAACCAGAAGTTCTCTCTCCTGCACAAATATACAATTCTGCCAGCTTACCAAATGTGCCACATCTTCCATTATCACTCTCACATCTATTTGCCTGTTTCACAACTCAAGCATGCCTGAGCTTATCTACAAGGCCTGTCCAAAAAAAGTCCAGCCATTTTTAATAATATAATGAGAACAGTTGGCATGACATCAATGTAACCTGGCAGCCAAGGAGAGTGGACTGGAATGCGCATGCGTGGACAATGACGACTTTACTGTATTAGTCAGTGGGGGCGGTAGAAGCTGTTGAGTGAGCATGTGCACTGTGTGGCCATTACATTCAAAATGACTGAGTACAGCAATGAATCTGCATCAAATTTTGTATTAAGCTGCAACATTTCTTTGCAGAAACTATTCAGATGATTCAGAAGGCTTTCGGGGACGATGTGATGAGTGCAGCACAAATGTAAAAGTGTGGCACAAATGCTTCAAAGATAGTCAAGAGCTTGTTGAAAGTGACCCACATTCTGGAAGGCCTGCAACAAGCAGAACACCTGAGAATGTGGGACGTGTACAGGCTGCAATCAAAAAAACCGGCGACTGACAGTGCAAGAACTAGAAGCTGATCTGGGGATTCCAAAAACTACTGTGTCCAAGATTTGACGCAGGATCTTGGCATGAACTGTCATGACAAAATTTGTTCCGTGACTTCTGCTACCAGAGCAGAAGGAGCATCGTGCTGCAGTTGCTAATGACTTGATTCAAACTGCTACCAATGAATCAGATTTCTCCAAGAAGGTCATAAACAGAGATGAATCATGGGTCTACAGCTATGGTCCTGAAACAAAGGCCTAGTCCTCCTAATAGAAGTTGCCTGGCTCTCCATGACCGAAGAAGGCACAACAAAGTCACAGCAAGATCAAGACCACATTAACTGTGTTTTTTGCTTGGGAAGGTGTTGTCCATCACGAGCACGCCCCTCCAGGCCAAACAATGAATAAGGAGCACCACCTCAATATTCTTAGTCAGCTGAGAGGCGCAGTACACCAAAAACGGCTGCAGCTATTGGCAGCTTCATCATCCGCTTATGCATCACATCTCGCGCAGAATTTCTTGGCGAAACATCGAATCACCCAGGTGACTCAGCACCCCACAGCCCAGATTTGGTGCCCTGAGACTTCTGGCTTTTCCCAAAACTAAAATCACCTTTGAAAGCGAAGAGATTTCAGACTGTTGATGAGATTCAGAAAAATACGATGGGGTAGCTGATGGCAATTCCAACAAAGGATTTTGCAAAGTGTTGTGAACAGTGGAAGAGACGCTGGGAGAAGAACTGTGTGAGGGCCCAAGGGGCCTGCTTTGAAGGCGACTGAGGCGTCCTTGTCCCGTGTACAACGTGTCTTATATCTTGTATGTTCTTCAATAAATGTCTCAATTTTTCATATTACATGGTTGGATACCTCTAGACAGACGTGGTGTGTGACTTCTCTCCTATTTTAAAACAAAAAAAAAAAAACAGAACCATCTTCTATTCTACAGCCTTGCTACTCAGAAGAACATGGTCCCTGGATCCAAAGCATTGAAATCACTGAAAACTTACTAGAAATGCAGACTCTCAGGTCCTATCTCAAAGTTACTGAAACAGAACTGCATTTCAGTAAGATTCTCAGATGGTTTTATATGTACTTTAAACTTTGTGAAGCAAGGCTCTAGTTCCCAACTGTGGCATGTAGAGAGCCACAAAGAGCACCGCCACCACCCTTACATGAAATGAAATCAAACTAAATTCAAATTCACAACTTACTTCTAACTGAACCCATTAGAGAACTAAAGTCACAGAGCAAACGACTTGGCCTAAGTTAAAGGAGAGGCAAGCACCTGCAAGGACAGAGGGGACGTTAGCATTTGCTTACTTGGGATCGATGCAACCAGACACCCTAAGAAGGGTACTGCTAGAATAGTAAGGGAACAGGTGAAGGCTGAGTGCAGGCTGGAGGGGCAGCGAGAAGACAGCAGCATACACAGAATTGGGGCAGCCCATACTTTCTGGCAGATTCTTTCACCAGAAATCCCATCAGACACAAAAGGTGATGAGAGAGGGAATCTTAAGAAAGTGTCTGTTTTGGAGCAGACCTTCAGGAGCCGAAAAGTGGTCATGCAGAAGGGACATGAATTTCTACCTGGATCCTTTTTTCAATCTCTCCTATGAGTCAAAAGCTTTAGTCTGTAAGAAGGGCAAAAATACTGTCAGGAGGGTGACCAATTCTCCAGTTTGTCAGGGACTCCCTTAGTTTTAGCAATGAAAGTCCTATATTCCCAGAAAAAAACTGACCCCCTGCTCTTAGGCATTTTAATTTGAAAAATGGAGTTTCAAGTCATCTTCATGATTTCTATAAGCTTCTTATCAAAGAAAATGAAAAGATCTTACTTGCTAAGTGGCCTGCATATTTCCTATACAATGCTGCTAAAAAGGGTGTGATTTGCTTACCTGTGATATTTTATTTTTCTTTGATGAACTAGAATTCTACACACGACTAGTAAAAAAAAAAGTATACTAGTAGCAAATATTTAAAATAAGTTCAGACATCTAAACTATGAGTAGAGAGACAATCTCAGTGGTACTGAAGCTACTACAACAGTAGTATGCAAAGTTGCCTTAAAGAGCTGAATCCTTCTTTATTGATACTCCTTCCTCGGCTGACATACTTATATTTCTAATAAAGCCTAGAACTATTGTAACAGCTTCCTAAGTGGCCTTCCAGCTTAAGCATTCGTGCCCTTCAATTAGTCCATTAGCAGCCAAAATGTTCTTTAAATTATTTCACTCCCATGTTTAAACCATCAAATGGCTTTCCTAAAGTTTACTGAGAAAGACCCTGACTAATCTGGTTTCTGTCTACCTGCCCACCTCATTCCACACGCCACTTTGTTTATTAAACTCCACCCACACTTGCTTTCTGTCAATTCTTATGCTATGCCAAGTTCCTTCCTACCTCAGGGTCTTGGTATTTGCTTTTCCTTTTTCTCTGAATGCTCTTCCTCCAACTGTCTGAATGACTGGTTTCTCAACCCTTTATTTTCAGCTTAAATATTACCTACACAAAGGCCTTCCCAGATCACCTTATCTAAAGTAAGTGTCATTCTGTTTATTCTAACAGGAAAGACTACCTATAATTATTTTATTTATTTACTATAGTACTCATACCTTTCCTTTGTCAAAAATGTAAGCTTCATGAGGATACCCAATAGTGTCTATTATATTATAGAAAGTAATAAATACTTGTTACAAATTTTCAAAGTTTGGAAAGCTTTTCTATGAAGTGTATGTTATATATCTTTTATAAAACTCATTCAAAAATCTAAAGAAAAATTAAAGGTTAGAAATTTATGATAATTAGGAGTCCCAAATACTAGTTTTCTAACTTTTCCAAATTCTTCATACAATTTATAAACTTTTTTTGCACACATATTTTACTTTGACTTCCTTTATTTTAAAGTATCAATACCATATTTGCTTTTGTATTGACTTACATGTTGTACAAACATACAAAAGATAGAATAAGATACGTGACTTCTATTGAGCATTTGAGTTGTAACCTTTTTTCCCCAGCATGTGTTAAGAAAAAATACACACACACACACATATGTATGTATGTATGTATGTATAAAAATATCCGGAAAGGTGTAATAATAAGAACAAGGGTTTTAGAGTCAAACACAGCTAAGATAAAAAGTCTACTCTGCCACATGGGTTACAGGATCTTGGGCAAACTCCTCTTAGCCTTGGTTTCTTAATCTATAGAAAAGAGATGATTTCTTCTCTCTCCAAGTACCACGAAATAATTACATGAAAACTCACTTAGTGCAATATGTTTGAGACATAGCAAATACTTAATAATTTCTAAGTAACTGTAGTGAAGATGGTGTTAGCAGCAATAGTGTTAGCTGCAGAATGTCTTCTATAAAATATAAGAACCATTTTACAATAGAAATGAAGAAGTTGTGTTATAAAATACCAGGCTGTTTTTTAAAGTACAAATGATTTAAATACAGTGTACTAAATAATCTACCCTGAAGCTCAGAAAGAAAACAGAAAATCTAAACTAAACCAAGTAGGAAAACCATTCTAATATAAAATTCCCTGGAAGTGTAAGATCCAAAAATAGCAATACCTCAGTTAATTAGGTGCTTAAAACAATGATCCTTTGGACAGCCACAATCCAGATGTTAGCAAAAGTACTCACAAGATCTTCAGTGTGAGATCCGAAGAGTCAAAGATCAATAACAATGTGATAGACGCAATTAGCTAGCTGACAAGACAAAGGAGGGTAGTGGTCTATGACCTTGAAATGTGTATCAGGATTAAACGCTACCGAGAAGCATAGGGGTATCAAAAACAAAATGAGAAGAAAAGGAAAAACACTACGGAAGAGCACAGATTAGAAACAATACCAGAGAGGCCAAGAAGCAGACCTCCTTACACAGCAGAAAAGAGTTTACCACAACCACAAGGGATGAATGAGAATTGCGTAGTACAGTCCGAAGACACTGGGGGTTGGGGGAGGGGTACTATAAGCACATTTCACTATGACCGAGTCTAAAAAGCCTGCCAACTGAAATGGCAGTGTCCCAGAGGCACATGGTATGATGACTAGTATGTCTACAAATACATGTAGCCCCAAAGAAAATTACTGTATTAAAATACAGTATATACAGACTCTGACATCTAGTAGATGCCAAATTGTGCTCATTATACTTTTACCAAGGCAGAGAAAAACGCAGTATATTCAAATGTGCTTCCAACAAAAGCTATCAAAGTAAGGGTTTCAAAGCTTAAGAGGAATGACATCTTCTTACCTATGAAGTCCTTTGTCTGGAAGATCTGTCATTTACCAGATGGTTTGAGGTAATTAAGTTATTATACTTTAACGTCTAACTTCTTGCTTTTTTAAAAAAGACTTTATTTATTTGTAGAGAGAAGGGAAGGGAGAGAAACATTGATCAAGCTGCCTCTTGCAAGCCCCCAACCGGGACCTGGCCCACACAACCCAGGCTGGGAATAAAACCAGCGACCTTTCACTTTGCTGGACAATGCCCAACCAATTGAGCCACACCGGTCAGGGCTCCAACTTCTTGTTTTTAATATGGTTGTTTTTATTAACTTAAAGCAGGCATAAACCTTTGAGTCAAAGACAAGGGGAGAGTCCTATAAATCTGTATACTAATTAATTCATCTGACTTGAGAAAAATGCTAATAAAATCTTCACTCAGCGATTTAGTCTTTATTCGTTCCAGTTAGCTTTATACTGCTATACCAAAGAAAATCAGGCAAAAGTGTGGCTACACAAATTCATCACTATTTTCAGAAAAACTGAAACTATTAATGGTTCAATATCAGGTCATCCCCAATATTCAAGATCATCCATTATCTTTAGTTGCAGCTGACCTTCTGGACAACCCTACAAGTTGCTGACTTTATATGATTTCAATTTTCCTATCCACAAATTTGTTTATAAAAATTTACTTGTCATGATTGCTGTAAAAAGTTAGCAGTAAGTGACTATTAAAATGAACAACACCAAATTAATTAGTGGTGAATTAAACACTATAGCAGTATTTAACTTATTTGAAGTCATATTTTCTAAGTGTCTAATATTTAGAATCTAGTCAAGAACTTAGTAGTTAAGAAACTTCAAAATTTGACAGAGAGGTGAGGAGTTTGACAGGGAGGTAAGGAGTTATTCTTCTCTCGTCATCCAGAGACAAATAAATGTAAAATAAAGCAATGAGCTAAAAGTAAAGAAAGAGAATACAGAGGACTGAAGAAGACACAACTTATAGCCTTTCACAGAAAGGAATGGCTCTCAATCAGGACAATTTTGCTACCCTCCTCCTCTTCCCCTCACCCCAAATCTTCTCCATGAAACATTTGGCAATGTCTGGAAACATTTTTGTTTCCAGAGCTGGGGGTGAGGTGGGTAGGACAGGGTAGAGGATAGGGATGCTGCTGAATAGCCTCTATGGAGGACAGTCCTCACAACAAAGAACTATCCAGTTCAAAATGACAATAGTGCCAAGGTTGAGAAACCCTGATATGGAGGAAGGAATCCAATATATCTCAATATATAAAAGCAGTCAGCACAAGAACTAATGTTCAAATTTCTTAAAACAAACAAAAACCTAATGTTAGTGGTATATGTTAATAGAGGAAGATGTAATACGAGATTTCCAACATATATGATTCATTTTTTTAAATGTACCGATAGAAAGGAACAAATTACAACTATTAGGTACAGTCATCTACGTGAAATGTCGTCTCTTCATTTCCCTTCCCTTGAATCCAGACTGGCCTTAGTGACTTGCTCAATCAATAGCATACAGCAGAAATGAGGTTCTGGGACTTCCAAAGCTAGGTCATAACAAGTCACGTGGTAAGTTGAATAATGGCCCCCACATATGTCCATATCTGAATCCTCCAACCTGTGAATATGTTACCTTACATGGCAAAGGAGATTTTCCAGGTGTGATTAAATTAAGGATTTTGAGAGAATGAGATTACCCAGGTAGGCCCTAAATATTATCACAAGGATCCTCATAAGGGGGAGGCAAAAAAAAAAAAAGGTGAATGAAGGAGATGATATGACACTCAGAAGCAAGAGATTAGAGTGATGTGGAATAAATGACAAAAGCTGAAAAAGATAAGGAACAAATTCTCTTATGAAGCCTCCAGTAGGACAGAGCCTTGCTGACACTTTTATTTTGGCCACTTAAGTGGTCCGGACTTCAAACCACTGAATCTGTGGTAATTTGTTATAACAGCAATACCAAACTAACACGAAGTTGTAAAGCTTCTATTTACCCCTAAGTTGTAAAGCTTCTATCTAGCCCTCTTGGAACATTTTCTCTGGGACTCTTGGTCTATGATCTAGCTATTACAGCATTCTGAGATTGTTATGCTGGCAAGAGCACATGTACCTGCTCTGGTCAACCACATCAGCTAAGCCCAGCCTTACAGCCATCTCTATACCAAAGTGCCAGACATGAGTGAAGCCATCTTGGACCCTGTCACCAGACCATCTTTCAGCTGAAGTTTACAGAGTGACCTCCACAGATACCATATGAAACAGATGAATCATCCAGCTGAGCCCTGACTATATTCCTGACCCACAAATTGAAGATATAATAGAATGTTTGTTGTTTTAAATCACACATAAGTCCAGACATCGAGTTATATGTAAGTGATGATTAAAGATTATTAAACAGTATACAGTATAACCATTTTATAATGGAAAAATATCTTATTTGTGTCATCTGTTCTCTACTGGCAGTAGTCCCTAGTAATAGGGGCTACTCCAATTTGCCCAGTAACTCTAAAGTATCCAGAATTAAACTTGTTGAAATATACTGATATAATTTGTTTCTTCCCATTCTGGTAAAATAAACAATCATGGCCAAGCTTCATTTAACATACCTAGGCCCAAGATATAGAAGCTCTCAGTTTATTAGATATCTCTCACTCCTCCTGACTCAATTCACACTTCATATCCTCATCCTGGCTCTTTTCCTCTTGCCCTGTCTAGTTGGGCCTACACTTCACTTATTCCTTTTTTACTATTTCAACCAAGGCACTGAAATATCTCTACTCATTTATCATAATTTGGAGTATGAAATGTTTTCCTTGCCTCTTTCCCATTCTCCCTGAGCAAAAGCCAAAATTATCTCCAATTCATCCTAGAGGTTAATAGTTAATAGCTTAACAGAGTGGCTACTTTCTCACACAATGCTGAACAATAGGATGAGAAAAATGGAGATATTTTTCTTAAGCATCCAAAATCCCTAGTGGATCAGAACTCCATGAAAAATCTTGTCTTTAAGCATTCTAGGTATCCACATTAATATTAGCTTTTTATCTTCCAGCCTTTCACTTTGACAAAGGCCCTTTATGATAGCTATATGGAAATTCTCAAAACGAAGCTCCTCACCCTACTTCAAATAATCACAAAAGGTGAGGAACTACAAGATTATAGTTTAAAATTATATGGTGTGTCTATGAGGATGTAGATAAGTGGTAAAAAGCAAACCTAAATGTATACAATTACACTTACGTAGTGGAAAAGAAAAAATTCAAGCTGATTAAAATCTAACATTGATAGAAAAACTGCTCTGTTCACCTCATCTCTTATTATACGTAAAAAAAAAAGAAAACTCATTTAAAAAATACCTGAAGTACACATTTAACAAAAATATTACCTAGGAATCTCCTTTTTCTTTCAAATCAAATCTTTCATTGTGCCTCCCAAAAGCCTACTCCTATCTCTCTATGTAATTCTGCAATAAGCATTAATTACAACACCTTAAGTAAGTGTGGAAGGCAGCCTCTGAAATACCCCCCAGTAACTCCCCCTCCTGGTTTTACACCTTGTATAGTACCCTCCTACAGTGTACCGGGGCAAAAGAGATGGACTGTCTCTTCTAAGACTGGGTAATGAAACACTGTGGCTTCCAGCTTAGACTATGTCGTCACTTGTTTTGGAAAACCAATTGCCAAATCTTGAGAACGCTTAGGCGGCCCTCGGGAGAGGCCCACAGGGTGAGAAATTGCGACTTCCAGCCAAGAGCCACGTGAATGAGCCTTCTTGGAAATGGATCCTCTAGCCCCAGTCAAGACGTCAAATGATGCAGCCCCCGCTGAAAGCTTGATTATGACCTCATGTGAGACCCTAAATCAGAAACGTCTCACTAAGCTGTTCCAGCATTCCTGTTCCTCAGAAACTGTAAGACAATATATGTTTGTTTTAAGCTCTTATATTTGGGGGTGATTTGTAATACAGCAATGTATAACTAATACAATGAGCACCGCCACTGCCCATGCTTCTAAAACCAAATTGCAATACATTGGGCCCTCGGTGTCTGTGGGTTCTGCATCTGGGGAGTCAACCAACCTCAGACCAAAAATATTTGGAAAAAAAAAAAAAAAGTTGCATGTTGCTGACGTGCAGTGTAGTGAGGCCTAGGATGTCTGCATCTGTACTGAACATGTACAGATTCTTTGTTCTTATCATTATTCCCTAAGCAATACAGTATAAAAACTATTTACAAAGCATTTACATTGTATTAGATACTATAAGTAATATAGAGAGAATTTAAAGTATATGGGGATGATGTGCATAGGTCATATGCAAATAGTATGCCACTTTATATAATGGAGTTGAGCTTCCACAGATTTTGGTATTCACGGGGGTCCTGGTACCAGTTTTTAAAAATAATTACAAAAACAATTATAGATGGAATTATAATTGCAAAAAGTGGGAGACAAATTTGTTGTAAAATCTTGGCTAAAATTAAAAGACAACTGTAATAATGAGAGCTGGCCAGCCCTACTTATAAAAACAATGAACTAACAATGTACTTACCAGGAGAATATGAACTGTTTCTGGAAAAGTATCAGGTTGAACAGGTAACTTGAGAACATGACACCAACTTTTTAAAATTGGGGAGGAAATCAGTTTGTAATTTAAAAAATCACAATATCCTATGTAGCTATGATAAAGCATCCTGCAAAGAAGGCCTTATCTATTATAAATTGATTCTAATGCTTTATCTTGTCACAGATTGCATCACATGTTTCCTGATAAACACATAAGAAAGATAAGGGCAAAAGTACCAAATTTCAGCGATAGATTCCACTGACATATCACAGCACGAATGATTTCTTTCCTGTAATGTTTCCATACCAAGTCCGAAAGACTTCATTAGATCATACCAGCGACCTTCCCAAGAACACATAAGATTTCCTACAATAAGAAAAAGCCCTTTCAACAGAATTTATTTCATTAGAAAATGCACTATGCACACACACATTTAATACAAGTTGAGTATTTAAAAACATTAAAAAAGCAACAATAAAAGAAAAACAGAAATTTTTCATTTGTCTGGGAAAAGAACTGTCGATTTCAGCAATGGAATGAGTTGTATTCATTTGCAAATTAATAAAACCCTCTTTATCTTAAATAGTTAATGAATAAGGTAATTTATTAGTGATGACTCCAGCTATCTCCGTAGTAACTGCATGTATTGATATTGAAAACAATAAGGAACACTAAGACTGTCCTAAAAATTAAAGCAGTAGCATCACTTAAATGTCATTTGAGTCAAAGGGCAATAATTTAGTCATCAACACTGGCAAAAGTAGTTGATTTCAACTTTGAAGTTCCTTAGCTTATAAACAGGATAAACACTTGACTACTACATTGTTTCTTATGTCCTTGCCTGTCTATCTTGAACAAAGAATACAAATTACTAACTTCCCTCTCATGTAACTTACATACTTATTAAGTATAATTGATGCAAACTGATCTCCACTGACTCAAGTTTATAGGTCCTTTCTGGCATACTTAAAACCATGTTAAATTTAAAAACATTATTTTCATTGGAAAACGTAGGTAGCATCTCTATTGCAATGGGCAATAGGTATGACATAAAATTTAACCAGGAATGCTTTTTCTCAGGAAGTGTCATAATATTATACTACTAGGGCCTTCCAAGCTTGTAACAATGATAATGCAGAATTTCCAAGAAATTACTTAGAAAAAGTCAAATGTGTGTGTAACCAGTCTTGCCCACAGAGGACGATTCTGAAAATTAATGCTCTGGCATATGAGAGTCTATATTGTTTTTCAAGGGGCTCATTTTCAGAACTGAATATTTTAAAAACTATAAACTGAGTACACACATAGCTTACAAAATATGCTAGCATTTGATTATGACTTCATATAACATGATTATACATTTAATAAGTGAACTGATTGCAATGCTACATTTTTCCTGTAAAAGCTCTGTGGGTAGACAATTGAATCATCCAATACCATAAATTGGTCCACAATTCCCTGAACTGAGGGGGGAGAAAGTGGTTAAAAGACACAACTAATAAAAAGTTTCTGAAGAAGTATCAACAGTATAGATAAGTCAGGCTAGAATGGTTATGCACCTACCAACTTTAAGGAGGGGAAGTAAACTTTTAATTTCCAAACACATCAGGATGCAATATAAAATAGTAGCAATGTATTTTGTCTGTATCACCACATTTAAGTGGCAAAAACATTCTAAGATGGAATGATTTTATCCTTTGCTCCTTTCATCCTTTTGATTTTATGAGTGTTTAGCTTTTTCAGCTGGACTCAAATTCTGACCTACCACTGTTCTGCACTGGTTTTTAAAAATCCCACTTTAACATGTTAACTTAAAAATAGCTTTGCTTTCACCCTTCCAGATTACTTCTGAGCAAAAGTTCGCTTTGTCTTATAGAGCCCCAGTTTCTCAGAAAAGTACTTTCTTGTTTACTTCATTCTTTCAACCTCTGGGGAAACAACAAAAACTGGAGTTTAGCGAAGCACCGCACTTATCTGGGCTTGCAAGTTACGTATATGCAGGTGCTGGTTTGATCTATTCTCTCCATTTTCCAGGGACATGTTTCCTTCGGCTGCTCAAATGAATACAACCAGAGGTGCGTGAGAACAAGGAGCGCAGAGCATCTCTGCCTGTGAAGCAGCCTCTCTTCTTATGGGCGCCCGTACAGCTTCGTTTCGTAACCAATCAAGAAAGTTTCTTCCTGCCTCTCGGGTCTGTAGCACTTTCGGAGGACGCAGGCATGCCACCTGCATGGCTGCACGGTGGCAGGCAAGCATCGAGGGCTTAAGGACGAGAGGGCTGCGGAGGGGAGGCACACGGCAGATCAAACCATACCCGCCGGCAGTGGGGGCTGAGGCTCCGGCTTCCGAGGCTGGGGAAGCGCCAGCCAGCCAAGTCTTGGCCCCGGCTGCCTGGCTCGGTCAGCGCCAGTCCTACCTGCCCCGGGGACGCTCAGGAGGCGGCAAGTTCCCCCCTCGATGTCCCAGGCGCGGAGCCAAGCGGGCGAGGGGGGCCGGCGAGTGGGACTGGGACGGCGACGGCGGGGGGCCCAGGCCGAGGGGGCTGCGGGGCAGGGAAGGGCGCCGGGCCCCCGGGCGCACCCCCACGCGCCCCCGCTTACCTTGGGCGATGGCAATGGACTCGAAGCGGTGCAGCTCCCTGAGCAGGCAGCTCCTCTCGGTGGAGTGAAGGCTGTAGATGAAGTCGCGCGCGCCCTGCGCCGTGTTCAGCGCCTCTATGGGCTCCTTCTTGGGATGGGTGCCCAGCCCCCGGGGGCCGCCGGGGCAGCCTCCGGGGACCGCGAGCTCCAGCAGCCCCCGCCCGCAGCCGCACCAGGACGCCAGGCGGGGCGCGGTGGCGGCGGCCGGGCCCGGCCTCAGGCTGCGCGCGGTCTGGCTCCTCAGCAGCGGCAGCAGCCGGGACATGGCGGGTTGGGGGTGCGGGGACCCCTGCGGCAGTCCCGGAGGGCGATTTCTGGAGAGGCGGAGGCTAGACGAAGGAGCCGGGCTCAACCGACCCCGCCCCGATGTCCTCCAGATGGGCAGCCGAAGCGCCGGGAACCATGCACACCCCGGGCCCGCACGGCGCACGCCTCCTCTTTCGTCCCCGTTCCCTTCCAGAAAGCCCGCAGCGCCTCCGGTCGCTGGGACGAGAAAAACTTTATCGGAGGCGGTCGGGCCGGGAGAGCTCCCGGAGAGGGCGGGCGGGTGGTGCGGGCGGGCGCCTCCCGGCTGAGAGGAGCGGCGCGGGCGGGCGGGTTCGGCAAGGGACCGTGTCTGTCAGCCTGCCTTTCCAGAGGGATGAGTCAGCCACGCGCCGCCCTCCTCCGGCGCCGCCCTTCTCTCCCGCCAGCTTTCCCACCCTCCTGCCAGCCCTCGTTCCCACTCAGAACGACTTCAGCGTCCTCGAAGCGGCTACATTCTCACACCGCAGCCGCCGCCACTACCCCTAGCGGCCGCATTAGGGGTAACGGGGCGGGGCGAAGGGAAGGGGCGTGGAGGGGGCGGTGCCGCGCAGGCGCAGCCCACGGGCTTGCAGGCCGAGCTCTCCTGTAGCGAACGTGCATCAGCGTGCCCACCTCCTCCGGTGCTTGGAAATGGAGGCGGGGAGGGTGTGCCCTGGTTGTGCTGGCATCCGTCACTTTTAAGTGTGACGAGGGAAAGAGCGAGGAAGAGTTTTGAACCCCCCACCAGGCTGGTTAGTGCCGCTGTCACTCGGCCCGCCTTAGCGCCAGGCCTAAACCTGGGGCTCCATCGGAACAATGCCCGGCGTGTGCCACCCCTCTCTCGGCACGGGCAGGGTGCAAACCCGCCAGGCCGCTCCGGGCAGCTGCGCTACCGCCTTGAACCTCGCGGGGTCACAGCACCCTACTCAGCTCTTGGATGCTGGAGCGCCCAAGCTGCGTTCTTTGCCAAATCAGCGCCCACCAAGGCCTTGGGCAGACACTCAGGTCTCAGGCACCCGCTCTGGGAGCTCCTAAAAGAGGGCGAGGGCAGTTCTACCCCTTGGCAAAACGATTAGAGGCAGAGCTTGATCCGGAGCCCACCCTTCCTCGTTCTGATGCCAGCAGCTTGCAGACTGTTCGTTCTGGCGCGCTGGAGGCAAGAATGTCACAGACCTTTTCCCGGTGTTTGTCAAGGTTGGTTTGTTTTCTCTATGCCAAAACAGAAGGAATTCCGCGATTCCCCACTGTTTACAAATGTCCAGGTCCTAGGCTTCTTTCAAGACCCACCTCAGAGTCTCCTACTCCAAGCTTTCCTTTCTCTCTTCATCTGAACCTGTCTTAATGACACTTAGGCTTCCTGTCTTAGAGAACAGATCCACTTAGAGACTAAATCTGCTCAAGTGTAATCAAGATCCAAATCCTGTCCTCATCGTATCTGCTGCTGCAGCCAGCCCAAACCCTTGTATGCAATAGACATGCTATAAACATGGAGGTGCAATAAATAAATGTGAGTAGAGGGAAGCATGTTGTCACCCTCAGTGGTTCTCAAAGTTCGGTGCCTAGACAGCAGAGCTTGTTAGACCTGCACGTTTGGGTGCTCCACCTAGATCTGAAACTGGGAGCTGGGCCCAGTCACCTGTGTTTTAACAGGCCCGCCAGTTAATACTGATGCACACAAAAGTTTGAGAACCACTGCTGTAACTTAAAGAGACATGGAAAGCAATTTTAAAAAAAATCTCTGGTGTATTAATGGCAATGAAGAATGCGCTCCATGGAAACTGTAAGTTCTTTGAGTGCAGAGACTATGTCTTGTCTTTCTTGTCTTTGAAACTCTACAGATCCAGTGTGTGTTGGAATTCTCTGAAGTAATTTCAATCTCAAGTTCTTGGTATTAGCACCCCCCTCTCCCCCATACCTCTTACCCCCAAGAAAGTCTGACTCACTGGGTTAGGAGTGGGGTCCTGGGAAGTGAGGTTTGGGAAAGCTCCTCACTAAGAACCCATTTCCAACAGTCTCTAGGACACCAGCTTTGTGTGTAGGCTCCAGAAAGAGATTGCTGAAAGTTTGGTAACTGGATCACTGATTTTCTAGCCAGGCGTTAGTGGTATATTATTACAGTAATGGTCCCAAAGAATTATGCCTTATGGTATACATTCCCTTATGTAGACCTGTCCCACATTGACTGTGGGGTTGGCCATGTGACTTGCTTAAGCCAGTTAGTGAGACATCACAATCTGATAAGTGCTTGTTTGTTGGGGTTTGCTGTATGTAATGTGTTTGCTGTGTGATTTATGAATATTCCATTCTGCTACAGAAAATAGGAGAAATTGAATTTACACACAATTTGCTTATGAGACATGTTACATATAAAACAAATGGATATGTGTTGAACATAGATAAAAAGGATGGAAAAAATGAAAGAACTACTTTAGATAGAAACACAGGAACTGCAGAACACATTTGGTATGAGAAATACCTGAGAAATCCTAAATCAATCTTGAGTTAGGATCTTTTGGTTCCTTTGGATCCCTCTACATCATTCATTCGATACTGCCTCTCATCATCAGCTCTGTGGCATTTGATTTCTAATGTTTAATCTACATGTTGGGAAGTGCCCATCATTGGGCAAGAAATAGTATCTCATGGAAGCAAGGTAGGAAATATAAGAGCGGAGCTATCAATTTAAACTCAAAATTCCAGTCCTCAGTTTCATGCTCCATGAAGCTCTATTTATTTGTCCATAAACATAGCTATAGACAACAAGACTTTAACTGTCCCACATTCAACACAAAAAATGCACATGCATACTTAATACCCCCACACATGCATGCATGAACATAAACCTATATGACTCAGGGTCATATTTTGTAACTTTTTTTCCCTTCCGGGCTTCTACCATGTTTGAAGTTAGGGAGGGAGATTGATCAAGGTAAATATAAACAATAGGGCTATGAAGTGCCTTCTCCTCAAACTTTAAACTCAGATTTTTGGTGAGGCTTCCAAATGTTTAGTTGAGGTACATATTTGTTTTTTCCTGTTTAGGATATATGGAGACAGGGTCCTGTTTTCCCATCTGATTTCAGAGCTTTAGGTAAGTTTGGAACCACATAGATTTGGGCCTCAACAACATTAAGGAAGTGGTTAAATCCATGCAAGTGGATGAGGTTGTTTATAGAAAATGTGCAAATGAAAATATAAGAGGACAGAAACCTGGGAAACAGCATCATTTAAGGGGTGAGCAGTGGAAGAAGAACGAACCCAGGAAAGGAGTTGAGATGATATGGCAAAAGGAAAAAAAAAGAAACTATGGTCGCAGACACCAAAGGATGATAACATTTCTAGAATGAGTGGTCTATAGAGTTTCACATGCAGCAGCAAAGTAAAGCAAATTGAGAACAAGAAAGTGCTCATTTGAAATGGTGGGTTGAACCCATATAATAGGTTCAAGCACGGAGCTAATGGGAGAATAGATGACAGCACCCCAGTAATACAAGATAGGAAGCAGGTGGAGGAGTGGTAACCAACGGAATCGGAGAAAGGTGAAAACTAAGAGGGACCAAACTGGAATGGAACAACCTAGAAGGAGGAAAATTTGTATAACTTCCTCAAAAAAGGACAGGAATTGGAGATGCCAGGTACCTCTGAAGGTCAAGATATAATTGAACTAAAAATAAATTTTTTTTAAAAGACCTAGGTGAAAAATTTCAAGGGAGCAGTTACAAAGCCCCATGCCCTCCTACATCCAGTATAACTAGAAGATGGCTACTTCCTTTCCCTAGCAGAAGTCTAGAAGTTTACTAGGGGAGAGGTACTAAGTTTGGGGGTACCAGAAACACTTAAGGAGACACCAAAAACAAGAGAATTGGGTGAATGTCACATTCTGACTCATGAATCTGAGGCCTCTTCTCTAGGAGAAAGAGCACTCCAGTGTCTCTTTTAAAGGGCGCTAATCCCATCATGATAGCTGTACCTTCATGACTTCATCTAAACATAATTACGTTTCTAAAACACTCCAAAAGCAACATAATTTGGGTGGGAGGGACAAACATTCAGTCCATAGCAAGAAGTGTGTGTGTGTTTATGTATAGAATGTAGAACAAGGAAGTGAGAATAAGAAAGCTAAATCTATCTTTCATAGTAAGCATACCAAGTAGGGTCACAACAGGACACAGATAGTAGTACACTCTAAATGGGATAGTTTGAGGAGGGTTTATTTCCAAAGGGACAATTTATAAAGATGTAGAAGATAGTGCAGTAATCCAAGACTTAGTAGCAATTGCACTATCACCAACTGTAGGCCCAAATGGGGTAAAAATGGAGAGCATGGGGACCACAATCTAGAATAAGGGTCAAGTAGAGTAACCCTCCTTGAGAGGAGCAGTGGCCTCCAGTTGAAAACACAGCCAGCTAGAGTAGATCATCAAGGAGGGAGCCATGGGCGTAAATATTCTGATCTCTCTCTCTCTCTCTCTCTCTCTCTCTCTCTCTCTCTCTTCCCCCCCCCCCCCCGCCCCTCTTTCTCATCTCCTCTTGAGATTCTCTCAACTAGAGAACAAACTCAACTGAAAGCCAAAGGGACCATTCATAAACCCATTGATCTGATTCATACAGGTGAGTTTCTCTGAACAGAGAGCAAGGAAGAGGGTAGAGAGTAGATCCCGGGGACAAATGGAAAATATCCAACACAATAAGAACACACACACACAAAAAACAAAGAAACAATAGACATCCTCCTGTTATGTACTCAGAAGAAGCTTCTAAAAGAGCTGAATATAATTGCTTTTCTGAAATAAAAATTGGAAATAGGAAGACACAGGGTTAGAAACTGCTTTTTGATGTCATATACTTTGTAGAACTATTTGACTTCCATAACAAAATACAACTTTGATAAAAATAATGTTTAAGTGCTCTTTGGATTTGCAATTACAAAATCATTTATAACCTTTGCCATGCAGTTTCAGTTAAGTGCCAGGAGCGGAGGTCAGATTATAGCGGGTTGAGAAGAGAAGCTGAGTGGGAGATGAAATCTGAAAGACAGCCAGATGTTGTTTGTTATTCAAGTGTTTAAAGTCGCTTGGTTTAGATAGGTCAGAAGTGGGCTTCATGTGAGTTCTGTTTTAATGAGCTCTGTATTCTGTTGCTTTGGGCCCACATGCATAACCCATGTCCATGCACAGTTTTGGGATTTAGAACATCTTTTTGTGCTTCTAGTTATTAAAATGGTTTCTAGCTATTATTTCTTAACCTGCTTCCAAAATATCCTCTTGCTGCCGACACTCATTCTTTTTGCTGAATTTCCCTTGTATACCTCTCAAGCTCAAACCCAGAGTATGAACCATCTTTGACCTCCTCTTTTACTTCCAACATGGGTTCTGGCTTCTCAATTTTAATAGGACTTTTCAGTCCCCACCCCCCACATCTTTGCCTTAACAATCTTTTTTTTTAATCTTGCTGGTACCTGGAACAAAGGTAGCTGGTCTTTTTATGATGACAGCTTCCTAAGGTTACTGATCTTTTTTATCTTTTCAATAACAGTATATAATAAAATTAAATATTGATTAGAGGAATGGTGATTACCAGGGCATGGGGGCAGAGGAATATGGGAGTTGTTTAATGATATAAAGTTACAGTTATCCAGATGAGTAAGTTCCAGAGATCTGTTGTACAACATAGTACTTACAATTAACAATAAGGTATTGTATACTTAGAATTTGTTAAGAAGGTAGATCTCATGTTAAGTGTTCTCATCAAAACAAAAACAAAGGGACACACAGAAACTTTTGGAAGTGATGCATGTATTTATTACCTTGATTTTGGTGATGGTACCACAAGTTATACATATGTCCAAACTTACCAAATGATGTACATTAATTATGTGTAGTTTTTTGTATGCCAATTATAACTCAATAAAAAAGAACAAAATATTGACGACTTAATTTTAAAATTCAACAAACGTATTGAGTGTGTATATGGACAGGGTTATTATGCTAGCTGCTAAGGGAAAACAAAGACAAATTAGGCAGGGAAGCTTCCTTCAAGTTGCTTATAAGTAAGGCACCCTATGTGCTAGAACACAAGGAGACGGTTCAGAAAAAGAGCTCAAATCTTAATGAAAAGTATCTCCCAGAGCCCCCTCGGGAATGAGAAGGCAGTTGAGCTGAGGCCTGAAAAACGGAAAAGATTAGACATGTTGAGAAAATAAGGAGCGACCACCTCACACCTGTTAAGATGGCAAGTACCGAAAAGACAAGAGCTAACAAGCGTTGGCTAGGGTATGGAGAAAAGGGAACCCTTGTACACTGCTGGTGGGAATGTAAATTGGTACGGTCATTATGGAAAATAGTATGGAGGTTCCTCAAAAAAATTAAAAATAAAACTACCATATGATCAGCATCTCAGAGAAATATCTGCAGTCCCATGTTCATTGCAGCGATATTCACAATAGCAAGAGACGGAAATAACCTAAGTGCTTTTCAACAGATGAATGGATAAAGAAAATGTGGTATATTGTTAAAATAAGATAAAATAAAATGGCAGACAAAACCATTTAAGCCACATAAACAAAATTTAATCTAGGTTATTTCATGAATGTGAGCAAAACATTTCTCCTTCCCTCACCTCCGGGTTGCTATGAAGTTAAGTGATTAGGTCTGCTGATCAATTTCATAGTAATAGCTATGTTATTTAGTATTCACCACATGGAAGATACTGTGTGTGCTAAGTACTTTGCATACTTCATCTCCCTTAATCCTCTTAGATTTCCAAAGTAGCTTTTGTTATCTCCAGCTTATAGATAAGAATAAGGACAACGATAATCAAGCTCACCATTTTTGTGTACTTAAAATGGTCCAGGTACTGTGCTACACCTTTAATATAGATTACTTCTCTTTATTTTCATTAATAACCCTATCATGCCAGGATATTTTTAATCCTCATTTTTTTAGATGAAAAACTAGTGATACAGTACAGACATGGTAAGTGAGTTGCCCAAGATCACACAGCTAATGCTGGAGGATTCAAACCTCTGGTCTCTGTGACTCCAGAGTTCAAGCTTTTTTTCTAAGACCCAGCCAAGTTCAGGCACAGACTTCTTGACCTTAGAACTGAGAGACAGTGAGTTATCGTGACCTTGTCTTTGTATGAGTTTCAAGGTTTCTCTTCAGCTCCACAGCCATCATCTTAGTCCTGGCCCATCATCTGTGGTCTACACCACAACTAGCCTAAATGGTTTCCCTGCTTCCACTCCATCCTCATTCAAATCCATAATCTTTAAAGCAGACACAATGGTTATTTTAGAACATAAATCAGATCATTTCACTGCCTTGCTTGACCCCTTTCCCCCTCTGTTCTCATGGCTTATAACAGAATCCTAATTACTCACTAAGTCCTCCTGGAATTTATTCCACCTATCTAGCCCCCGTTCACATCTGAGACCTCATGTCATTACACACCGCCCTTTGCTCTACACTTCAGCCACACAAACTTCCCTATGATCCAGGGACATACCTATTTTGTCATTGCCTTGGGGGCTTTTGCCCCTGCTATTCCTTCTGTAGTTCTGTAGTGCTCTGCTTCTCAACTTCCCCATGCCTCCGTGTCTGTCTGTCTGTCTCTTTCTCTCACACACACATCCCTCATCACTCTTTTAATTATGTGATTAGCATCTTAATCCCAGCTATGCCTATTCTTTCTGAAGGCAAGAGCTGTGTTTTATTCAGCTTTGGGTCTCAGGTGCCTATCAGTACATACATAGTAGGTGCATGATAAATGCTTGTCAAATGGATAAATAGTAAGAGTAAGTCTAAGCATATTGTAAAAGGACAATAAAAATAACAAAGTTTACTTTTTTATTACAGCCCGTAATTAGAACATTTGGAATCTAGCTTTGGGCTCCTAGCAACCATCATGTTGGTCAGAACTATAGCATATTCGGATGTTGATTCAAATGGCTGGGAAAGCTTCTGACACATATATTCCTCTCACCTTTTTCCTAAGGGTTTCTTTAACTGATAAATGCAATGGAAAAGAACACAGGCTTCATAATGATAGGGACATTCTTTATCTCTTTCTGTTGTATCCCTTAGGGTTTGACTGTGAGCACATATTACATGCTCATTAAGTTTTCTAAATGAATCAATCAGTCAAATTTAATGACAGTTCAAACAAATCACTCCTACCACCATCAACAAATATCCTGAAAATCTCAAATTCAAAAGTTGCAATGTAAATAAGTAAATGATATTTAATAAAAAAAGAAAACACCACTGTAAGGAGTCCTCAGAGAGTAACACAGGTGAATCAATTTCCTTGTTGTTAAAAAGATTAGACTAAATGAACTCAAAGGTCTCATAAGTTATAAAATTCTGATTCCAAGGTTATATGTGAGGTATTTCGAATAGCAGGTGTACGTGCTCAATGACAAGTAAATGGGTTCGTTGATACCCCAATTTAGTATTGATTTTTCCCAGAGCATTAGCAAGGTCTTTACACTAATTGTTTTTCAAGCTTGACGACTGCACATTCTTGTTAATAGATTGTCTTGTAGCTTAGGAACAGTTTTTCAGAGAGTTTCAAAAGAAGCCTCTGAATTCTTCCTCATCAGTACCAGCTTAAGATGGCAAGGCAAAGTACTGAAATAGAAAGAACTCTGGCTCTGGAGCCAGAATTTGGACAAGTTCCTAGCTCTACCTGCACTCCTGCACTATCCCCATGGCCTTAGAGACATCATCAACTGCCTCTGAGATTTGTTTTTCTTGTGTAAGTAAAACTGTACCAGGTAATCTCTAAAATCCTTTCCAGTTCTGAAGATTCGTGATTCTAAGAAACTGTAAAAGCTTATAAACATGCATATGTTATTCGTGTGCTTTCAAATTCGCAGTGCTTCCCACTGTGGTCAACAGAAAATCCAGACAGACCGCTTATCCCGGACTAAATCTCTTGTATGGTCTGATTCCTGACTACTTCTCCAACTCCTCTCAACTCCTGCAAGTCCCTGTTCTTTGGCTGGCCAGGCATGTTGCTGCACCAGGATGGAGCACATACTATTCCCACTAGCTGGAATATTCTGCCTCAGCCTCCCTAACAGTCATGGTGGTGACGGAACCCTTTCTTGTTCCAGAGGTATAGGCAGCAGTCCTTAGGGCAGGTCTTTGTTTCTGTTGCTCTGTCCTCGTCTCCTTGCCTCAGTATACTCACAGAGCCGAGAAAGGGTCATTCTGAGGCTGAGAGGGATTTTCCCTAAACAGCTACACCAGCCCTGATTTTATATTAAAAATATACACCTCCCACCTGTCGTTGAGCTGCTGTTTGTTGGAGTTTCCATTACTTGCTGCCAATCACACTCACATCTCTCAATTAGTCATGTCAGTAAGCGCCGTCTAATAGGGATGAATGAAGAAAGACTGGTGGGGAACTATAGGACCCTTGACTAGCCCTGGACATCCAAATCCAAGAACATTTCTCCAAAGCTTCCACTACTTTGGTGCTGGTTATTGCTGCCATCTAGTGGCAGTGTTTTAGAACTAAAACAGTTTCTGGCCATGAATTGTTTTTCCGGTACCTCTTTCTTCTTCCATCTCTCATCGATTCATTCATTTGTGTATTCATTCTATTATGTGGTTCCTCATAAATGCAATAATGAAATACAATAATTAGGAGGAATCCAGCTTATTGCCCCTTGAAACTTACACACTTGGGGGAAGACAGCCACTTACCAAATTTAAAAAATGAAAAACTATGTTGGGAAAGGGCTACAAGCGAAGAATATGGTGCTACAAGAATCAGTAATAGAGATTGGACTTACTGGGGGAATGAGTGGGAATTTAAAGAAGCTTTTCCTGAAGAAGTTGTGACTGGCCTGAGATCTGAGGAATAAGCGGGGTGTTTTCTGGGCAATGAAAAATGTCATGAATGTGAGCTGCAGTGAGGGGAGGGTGTTGTGCTCAAGGGAATAAGAGAATGCTACATATCTCAACTAGTACTTGATACTAGCCATTCTAGTTTCTGAATTGAGACTATGGTTGTAAATTATCGTGACCATAAAATTATTTCGCCTTGAGCATGGGCTGCAAAGATATCAGCTAACAGATATCTCAACCCAACAACAGCCCTTGCATCATCTAGAGGAGGGCATTTCAGACAAAGGGAATAGCCAGTGCAAAGGTAAAAATGCAAGAAAATACTTGGCCTATTCGGGGAAGTTAAATGAGGCTGGTGTCCCTAGACTGTGCTTAGCCTGGGGAACATTTCCATCTCAGGATGAGATTTAGAAGTCGGATCATGCATAGTCTGGTGGTCCAGGACAAAGAGCTTATTCACTGAACAAGGGGTAGGCAGGAACTGTTTTTCAGTGGGGAGAGAGAGGGTAAGAACCTGTGTTTTGAAAACTCTCATCCTGGTCGCTATGTGGAGAATAAAAAAGGTGAGAGTCCTGATGGAGACAAGGGAGGAGGCAGCTGCTGTAGTCTCGGTGCCGGACGGTGGCTGAGGAGATCAAAGAGACAAACTGACTTGGTATAGACTTAGGAATACATGGAGGATATAAGCTCATGGCAGCTAACTATCAAATAGTTATAGGAAGTTGAGGAAAGGGGGGCAGGGAGGTGATTGAAGATATTTTCTGAACTGCGTGCATGAAAAACTGAGTGGATGCTGGACAGTATCATACTCTCTATTATATAGATGGGGGCAGCGGCAAAAAGAAATCTATTTTAGACATATTAAGTAGAGTTGCCTATTAGACACCAAGTTGAGGTATCAAAGATACAAATGGTATTGGGGATGGGAGTGGGAGATATGGAGTGGTGGGAAATGTAAACTTGGGAATATCAGTAGGAATAGAGTCAAGGGAGAGGTTGTTACAGATAGCAAGTAGCAGCATGTTTATACACCGATGGGAATAATTTAGGGGAGAGAGAGAGAAAGAAAAATTGAAAGCACAGGATATAGAGAGGATTATGGAAAAACTAAAGTCCTGAGAGAACTCTGGGAGACAGTATATAACATGCCCAAGAGGTATTCCACCTAAGGCATCTGGAAGTTGGGAAATTTATTTACCAAATCACATCACCCACCGGATAGGGATGATGGGGGGGGGGCATTGGACAGTAATTCCCCAGCATTTCTAGTCTACTCTGGATTTGGGTTAAAATAATTCTGGTGAGCAGAGAAAGCCATTAGGCAATGACTCCTAAATGCTTGCAATTAGAAGCTATTGAGTTGGCATATACAGGAGTCGGTGAATACCAAGGCTATATGGAGCACCAAGAGGGTCTTCTACTCTGTTCTGGTCCATGTTTTCTCCATTTCTGAGCCTTTAACATAGAGAAAAACTGAAACCAAGAACAAATCTGATTGATAATGAGTAGGTATGAAAAAACAAAGAGTGTTTTAGCCATAGCTTGTGCCTTCCGTACAGAGACCTAAAATGGAGGCTTCAGCCGTTAACCTCTCTGGGTCTCAATTACCTAACCTGTAGAATGATGGGAGGAAGGTAAAAAGGACAGGATTTCTTTACCATTCTTATTTTCAATTATTTTATGTTATCGGTAAGGGAATTCCCCTTTGCCCTCCCTCATTAGATATATCAAAGCATTTCAGGCGGTATATATCTGCCATCTACCATTTCAACTTGTTACATTATATCTCTTTTGAGCATCTACTCTTTACTGGTCGGGGTTCAAAGCATTTTATGTATCCCACAACCACTATAGCATTCACCTGAGGAAGTTAACATGATTCCCATTATACGTGAAGATTCTGGTTCTGAGAGGTGATACCATGTCTCTGAACTTAGATCCTTTTGACTTCCAAACACTCGTTTCTTATGCGGCAAGACGGTGGGATGGTGATGACTATCTTTGCAATGAAAAGGAATAAGGACGTTCCATCACTCTTCACTCAGCAGATAAGGCGGCTGCCGACGCTGACCTGAGAGACCAGCATGAGACTACGGGAATTCTTTCTCCAAATTCTGCCCCACATTCCAGGTTCACTTCCGTCTTTGGATTCGTGAGCAGCACTGAAGAGAGTGCATGAAGGGTCTGGAGGATACCCACTAATTTGAAGTTTTTAAGCTCACACAATTCCTTGTTATTATTGATTTCCTGTTACCGTGAAGCAAGTAATGGGCGATCACAGGAAAGATGGGCGTAGCGTCTTCACCACGGCAACGACGATGCAAACCGTCAAAGGCGCTTCCACGAACGTACTTCCGGCCTTCCGGTTTGACGTCACTTCCGTTCCCGGCGCCGCGAAGTGCGCACCTCTCCCCGTACCAAGGCAGTGGGTGGACCCGATGAGGTGAGTGGACCCCGAGCAGAGGGAGAGTCTCACAGAGGGAATCCGAAAGAATGCGAAGGCCAGCAGCATGGAAAGGGGGAGCGGGAAGCTCACGGCTGTTGTCGCAGTTGTGACTGAGCCTCGGTTTACCCAGCGATACAGGGACTATCTCGAGAAGGAGAAACTCTTGGACAGACAGCACCGCGTGGAAAAGATGCCGGATGGCACAGTGGCGCTGCCCGTGCTGGGAGAGGCGCTCCCTGAGCAGCACCTGCAGGAGCTGAGGAATCGTGTGGCTCCAGGCAGCACCTGTACGCTAACGCAGCTCCTTCATCCTGCTCTTTCAAAGAGGGCCCAGGGTTGTTCACCTGCCCAAAGGCTACGTCTTGAGGTGAGTCACTGGGTAGAGGCCCAGGGAGTGACATGGTCGGCTGAGTTGGAGGCCGATTTGCCCCGATCTTGGCAACGTCACGGTAACCTCTTGTTGCTGAGTGAGGACTGTTTCCAAGCCAAGCAATGGAAAAATCTAGAACCCGAACTCTGGGAGATTGTTGCCTCAGCACTTGGCGTCCAGCGTTTGGCCAAAAGAGGACGGGTATCACCGGATGGCACTCGAACTCCAGCAGTGACACTGCTACTGGGTGACGATGGCTGGGTTGAGCATGTGGATAATGGGATCCGATATAAGTTTGACATAACCCAGTGTATGTTCTCCTTCGGAAACATCACCGAGAAGCTTCGCGTGGCATCGCTGCCCTGTGCTAGACAAGTGCTGGTGGATCTCTATGCAGGAATTGGTTATTTTACATTGCCCTTCCTAGTTCATGCTGGCGCTGCCTTCGTCCATGCCTGTGAGTGGAACCCCCATGCTGTAGTTGCTCTGAGGAATAACCTTGAGATCAATGGAGTAGCAGATCGGTGCCAAATACACTTTGGGGATAACAGAAAATTGAAACTCTCAAACATTGCAGACCGGGTGAACCTGGGGCTGATTCCCAGCTCTGAAGAAGGCTGGCCCACTGCCTGCCAAGTGCTACGAAAAGATACTGGGGGCATTTTGCATATCCATCAAAACGTGGAATCTTTCCCAGGGAGGAATCTACAGTCTCCTGAAAGCAGTAAAACGGAGAAGGAGCATTGGCCTTATTCTCAGCAAATTATCACCGACCACTGGGAAAATGAAGCTTCCAGGGATTCTAGGAGAGAAGTGCTGTCAGCAGCCACCAAGCCAGAATGGCACAGGTGGGCGAAATGTGCAGAAACTCGCATTGTCACTCTTCTTCAGCAGGTGCACAGGAAACCGTGGAAGACACAAATCTTGCACATTCAACCAGTGAAATCCTATGCTCCCCACGTGGATCACATAGTCCTGGATCTGGAATGCCGCCCCTGCCCTCTGGTTGGCTAGAGAAGGTGGATCCTGAGACATGAGGATCTACGTGTGAGTGACCCTTAATGTGTCAGCTCAGGCCGGGTTCTCACCCCTCTTGTCTCTGGGTAATCTATTATAATATTTTGTGGCCCTGAAAGCGGGCTCTAGACCAATCCAAATCACTTCATTCATCTTCCATTGAACACATTGAGAATGAGCTACGTATCTGGGAGTAGTATGGCTCAGTGAAACGAGGCCCATCTGTGCAATCAATGAATTTCAAATTCTGACCTCAGTGCTTTCTGACCTTGGATACATGGTTTCAATATTCTTTTGGCGTTGGGTTTTCTTAGTTGTGTATGAGGGTTTCTTTGAACTGCCTCACAATGGCTTTTATTTAATAAGTAGTTGTACACAGGGCATTGGTTATTTCAGAGTGAAAGGCATTGCTCTTTCTAAAATCACTCTGGTTACAATAAGGGAAATCGACTGGAGGGTGGCCATGATGGAAGCAGACCAGTGAGAAGGTTTCTGTGGTTGTTCAGGTGATAGTGGCTTGGACTAGGGTGGTGGCATTGGGAGGTGGATGGACTTGAGAAATAAAGTCGATGGGACTGAGCAATGGAGCCCCTATCAAGGCATTAAGATGGTGTGGCTTTGTTATTATCATGGACAAAATATGGAGGTAAGAGGACAACAATTACTCTAGTGTATTAACTATTCCCTGACTTTGGCATTCCTAAATGAGTGTTGGGGGGAGGGGGCATGTCTTAAATACTGAGTTTATTGTGGTAGAAAAAGGGATAAAATGACCTGCTTTAAATTGTAGGGAAACTTGATTTTCGATCTTAAGCTTGTGCAGTAGCTGCCAATTGCTAGTTACTTTAAAAGTTCAAATTAAAACCTTAGACTTTTTAAAAGGTTTCAGACTCCGTTTTCATCTTCCTTCCCCGGCCAACAACATCAGAACCACCTGAGGAGCTATCGGGACTGTGAGGTGTTCTGTAGAATTTTTCAAGCCTCACCTCATTTTATGGCTGTCTGCCATCACCTTCGTTTACCCTTGGGATGACTAATTTTAGAGAATCACTACTCTGTTTATCTTTGGGGTGACCAGTTATAGAGAATCAGTCTGTTTCCCTTTGGGATGACTAATTGTAGAAAGTCACTGCGCAGAGCTTTATTTTGGTGCACTCTGAATTCATCTGGGCTTGTTTCCCTGACAAATAGAGAAAAGTGTGTGGCTTTAAGGACTATGATTGTACCAAGCATTTGGCTGGCTGGGGCTGGGCTCGGCTGGGCTGTTTGTCCTTCTTGCAGCAGTGGTGCTAAAGCCAGGATTAGTGTTGTTTGTGTTATTCCACAAATATTAAGTGTCTACTGTATACATGAGCCACATTAGACACTGTTCCTGTCTCTGAGGAGCTCACACCCTAGCAGCAGAAATAATTCAAACACTGAAAGAATTGGAGTCCGATGAAATAAGTGCCATATGACTGATAGCATGTTGTAGGAGTGCAAAGGTGGGGAAAAAAAGTTTTGAGAAATGAATGGTGAAGTCTTTAGAGAGGTAGTGTCTGAATTGGCTCTTAAAATCTGGGTAAATTTTTAATAAGTGGAATCAGTGTGTAAACAGATTCTAGTTCAAGAGAATAACAGGTGCAGAAGTTTGAATGCTCAGAAAATGTTCGGAACATTGCCATCAGATCAATTGGTAACAGAGGAAGCACTGAGAGATGTGTTGAAGTGGGAGCTGTGGTAAAGATTAAAAAAGAGTAAGTGTCTTGTACACAGTGAGCCCCCAGGAAGTGTGAGCTAGCATATAATCCCACCACAAAAGTGGCCTTTTTATGTTTGCCTTAATCATCTCCTCTGGTGCATATTGAGTTTGTTTTCACATGTGCACCTATGGGTTTCTTGCCTCAAACTAAAGATGCCGTGCTGGGGCTTGAGCCATTCTGGGGAGGAAGGCAGGGGGCAAACAGTGAGGAAGATGAGTCAGAGAGCCACATGTCCTGGGGCTGGGGAGTTACCCTTCCTGCATTAGCTGTGGGTAGGCAGCACCTGAATGAAATCATTCAAACTGATGTATGTGTTAGGCCTTGAGTGTTCACTGGTGAAAAAAGATTGACATGGTTCTGAAATTTTTAGGGTCCAGTCATCTGCTTAAATGCCAAGATACCGTCTTCACGGTAAAGAACTGAAAAAGGCCAGGAAATGAATTCTCCTCTGTAGCCTTCAGGAGGAACACATTCTTGTTGACACCTTGATTTTAAACTTCTGACCTCCATAATTGTAAGAGTAAATTTGTGTTGTTTTAAGCCACCGTTTGTGGTGATTTGTTGTAGCAGTACTAGGAAAACGTACCCATTTATTGTCCCCATTGATCCATGGGGGGGAGTTTGTGCTTCCATCCGACAACTTTGTGAGTCTAGAGAACTGGTTCTTCAGTCTCTTTCATCAGGAGACATAATAATAGATGCTTTAAACTTGAACCTATTGAGTTTTTTCCAGTCATTTCATGCTCCTTGTGCCAATGCACTACTAGCAGGCAAGGAAGAGTTACCATCCTGGTTGAGGTAATTGAATCTGACCATCAGGAGAAAGTAGGGTTATTGTCACACAAGGGTACGAAGAAATATTTCACACACTGCGCACCTACTAGGACATCTCTTGATACGTCCCTACTCAATATCAGTAATAAAATTAGTGCCTTCCAAAATGGCAGAATAAGGACCTCTGAAAACTGGGTCCTTGGTAAAAGCAATGGGGAAACTGGCCAGAATTATCAAAATCAGCTTTTTCATAACACTGGAAAGTGACTAAAGGCTTACAACAATATGAGGAGCATTTATTCAAGATAAACAGCTAAATTTTTATTAAAAAGGGAACCTTATTCTTGACCTTCTGTGTTTCCTTACAAAGTTAAAATCAGCTTGTCAGTTTTTGGAAAAAACCTGCTGAGATTTTTTTGTTGGGATTACATTGAACCTATAGGGTAATATTGACATTGTTACAACATTGAATCTTCCATCTTAAAGCTTTTATTCTTAGTAGGGTATAGCTGTGGAATGAGAAGTGATTATCAGAAGCTGGGACTGCAAGATCCCATCTAAGGTGAAGGGTTCTGTACTTCCCATCTGTCAGTGGGATACTATATCCATCTTCTCTGGGCTCCCTGCCTTGATAGATGTTTTTAACTTAGTATTACTTGTACTCTTCCTCTTAGCAGTGTCTCAGCCCTCAGATTATTTTTGACCATCACCCTAGATGATTAACATATTTGAACCTGTCATCTATTTGTATTCTAATATAAACTAAGTACTACTGAATAATTATCACATATAACAACCTAAACTAATAAACAATACCTTCACAGTAGTCCTGAGACATAAATGGAGCCATTGCAAAGTGTTGCACTGGGTTCCACTGAGTGCTTTCCCTAATACTCGTTTACTATATTTCATACTAAGTATTAAAATATATTGTTTTAATTTGTGGAACAAGCATGAGAAATTACTTGCAGACAATCAGATCTTAAGCTCTGGAATCAGAAAAATATGAGTTAGAAACCTGGCTTTGCCACTGTAACTGTGTCCTTGAACAAGTTTGTCAAGAATTAAATTGGATAATGCATGTCGTGTATTTCGTATTATATTAAACTTTTTTCTTTAAAAAATATTTTATTTATTTTTTAGAGAGAAGGGAAAGGAGGGACAAGGAAAGGGAGAGAAACATCACTGTGTGAGCGCTACATCAACCGGTTGACTCTCACACGCCCCCAGCTGGGGACCTGGCCTGCAACCCGGGTATGTGCCCTTGACTGGGAATTGAACCAGCAACATTTCAGTTCACAGGATGGCACTCAATCTACTGAGCCACATCAGCCAGGGCTAAACTTTTTTCTTTTTTCCCAGATGAGGATACTGAAGACTAGAAAGTTGAAGTACTTTATCTAGAGACAGAGAACAACTAGTAAGAGGCAGAAGTGGGCAAGCATACTTGCAGCCATCTAGCAAATGCTCAGAAAATGTCTGTTGAATGAATAGATGAACCAGAGTCAGGATGTGTAAAGTCAACGTTGACCCCAAATGCTACTATATTCTCTGTTGTTTCCTTTGTTAACTAAATAACGTTTGGCATTTACAAAACCAGTAAATTCAAATAGTTGAATTTTGATGGGCATATCTGAAACTAATGATGAGAAAAACGGTAAAGTAATTTAGGATCAGAGATTATTTGTTGAGTAATTCCTGAGGTCTGAGATAAAGTTAAGGCATGAATTTGTCCATTTTGAGGCTTTCGCTCCCAGCCCTTCCTACCAGCATCCCCATATTCCATTTGAAGAAAACACATAGTACTTAAGAGGGGAGGGGTGGAAAGGGTAATTAAATGCCTGTTTCCTACTGCGTCCTCCCACTAAGTAAACTGCTTGTATTTGCCTTCTGGGGAGGAAGGCAGGGGGCAAACAGTGGTCCAATAAGCTCAACCAATTGCATGGTCACTCTTGGAACTTGAAATCTTGAGGAATAATGATAGCCCAGAATCAGTTTCTGTTTCTTGGAACAAAGATTTGGCTGATGAAAATGTTGACAGAAAATTCAAACTTGTTTTTACACATTATATTATTTAAAAGCTTTTTAGAGCTACTAAAAAAGTATTTGAATCATTAAAGCCAAATGAACAGATTGTTAATTCTGACCACGGTAATTTATGTATGTGAAGTGTGTTGTGTTGTGTGTGCACGCACACCCCCTCCCATACTGTTCTTGATAGACTCGATGTAAATATACAGCTGAGTTGTGCAACATTCAGATCAATGCAGAAACCAAACAAAGATTAGGGTCAGTGAGTCATAGTTATTTCTTTGAAAGCTTATCTTTTATTTTAAAAATTCCCAAGCATCGAAAGCTGCCTCACTGATATAAATTTAGTTTTAAAATAGTATGTTTAAGGTACTTGCCAGGATCTTAGTCAAACCTTCATTTTATGGATAGGGAGAGTGAGGTGTAGAAAGTTTAAAGAGACTTGCTGGAAGTTATATGTGAGAAAGGTGAGTATTTCACTACTCCTAAGAGTTCTTGGCCCAAGATGGAATTTAGTTTGAATCAGAAATTCTTATACTAATAAAATTTGTGCATCAAATTAAGATAGGAAACTGTTAAAACATTAATAAGAACTGAAGCTTTTGCTCAGTTTTAGAAGCTTTTTATTTAATATTTACTACATTTAACTTTTAAAGTCCATAAACTGTTTTATTTTCCATTGTGCACGACCAAAATATAATGGTACTTACCTCTGGTCTCCACACCATACTCCTCTTTTAGATTAGTCCTGTGGACACCTTTCTCCATAATGGCATCTCTTTTTGCTTTAAATTACAATTAGGGCAGAATAACAGCTGGGTTGAGTAGTTAATTTACATCTGAGGTTTCTATGTAAGTCTTCATAGTTCTCATCTTACCAAGTTTGCTTTCCTTTGGGAATTTTGTCAAAAACCACAAGGTTATTCCCCAGATGTGCAGTTTAGGAAGATTAACTTTGCAGAAGTAAACTGACTGGATTACAAAAATGGTGATCGTAATGATATTGCAACAAACAGGTAAGCTACAGTAGGATCTTGATTAGGATATTGACAGTGATGATAGTAAGGAAACAGGTACAAGAGACATGAGACATAAGGGAAAATAAGGTAAGATTTGATTGCAGATTGGCTATGGATGGAAAAAGGAAGGAGTCAAAGATACCTGAAATTCTAAACTCCAGGGAGCCTCGAGTTCAAATCCTGTGTTTGACTCTATTTAAGTACCTTTGGACATACTGGCCACCTAACTTTTTGCTCTTGATAATTTATCTAAGCTTCAGTTTCCTCCCCTGTAAAACAGAGATAATAATACTTATCAAGCCCTAGCCAGTATTACTCAATTGGTTGGAATGTCTTCCCATAAACCAAAAGGTCATGGGTTTGATTCCTCATCAGGGCACATGCCTGGGTTTGGGGTTTGGTCCCGAATCCTGGCGTGAATGAGAGGCTAAGGCTGTCCTGCCTCCAAAGCCCCAGCTCGGTTGGAAACTCCCAGTCCAGCAGAGGTTTCAGGATCACGGCTGAGAAAACAGATTTATCCAAGACACTGTATTTTGTCTGGAGGGATGGGAGGTGGCTAATCTCTCTAGAGGAGAAGAGCGCAGAACTTCCGTCCCATGCCTTTTATTGAGGAGGGGATTCAGGAGATACAAGGTAAAGACTTAGGAATCATCACTAAGCTTTCAAACACTTGGGTTACAGTCGACAGTTACTTACAGATACCTATGTAAAGAACACAGTGACCAGTCTGTGTCAGGGTCTGCTAAACATCCCACACTATGCTGACATCAGGTGCAAGGCTTCATACATTTTTAGCTACACACTGGTTATAGTTAAAGAGATAAGAAAAGCAGAGCAAGCTCTAAAGCATAATATGCATTCTTTAAATTCAGTTCCCATGGGAACCCTCTGAATGGCCTTCGGTCCTGTCCGCCTCTTAGCCTTCCAGTTTTCCATTGAGTCTTAGAGGCCTCTCGGGGCAGTGGTGGGGCAGGGGAGTGCGGAGGGCGCTGGCTCATGGCTTCAGCTACAGGTCCCGAAACTACAAGGAGTGGTCCCCTACAGGAGGCAACCTATCGATGTTTCTCTACCTCCTTTCCCCTCTCTCTAAAATCAGTATGTCCTTGGGCGAGGATAAAAAATTAAGTAATAAAACCTATCAAAATAAGGCTGAACAAAAATTTAAGTAAAATGTAAAACCCTTAGCATAGTGTCTAGTGCACAGTAAGCACCGATGGCAGTCATTATTAGTGGGGGGTAACAACAGAAGGTTAAAAACATGAGATGAGTTAATAGTTTGGGTGTGGGTTCGGGCGTTCTACCACACTTGCCAACGTCCAGAGAGAGGGGTCTTGCAGTTTTATAATCCTCCCCCTTTATGGAGAGTTCTTAACCTATAGAGGATACTCACCCATCTAGAGCCCTGGTACAAAGCGGACTGCAGAGTAGTTTGGGCTAGGAACACAAGTGAGCCCACTTTTTGCTTACTGTGTTATCTCCCTTAATCTGAGACGGCTGGGTCTACCCGCAGACTCCAACCTAATTTGCATTCTTATTTGCTGGTGAAGGAAAAGAAAGATAAAAGATGGCCAGAAAGGGAAGGGGGTGCGGGGTGGTGGGGAGACACCTGGTAATTAAACTAACAAAAGAGAAATTAACAAGAGAAAAAGTTTTACTGACTCGTGAGGTGCACAAACACCTGGGGTGAACTCACTGATGAGTGGTAACTCAGAAAGGGTGGGTGGATACCACCTGAGGCTCCCATAGCATTTTAAGAAAGCAGCACATTTGTAGAGAAGTGACAAGTCAGAGAGAGAAAAAGGGGTTTAGGTTTATAGAGGGTGGCAGCTGTGGGAAGGTAAATAAATATATGGGCCCTGGCTGCTGTGGCTCAGTGGACTGAGCGTCGGCCTGCGAGCCAAGTGTCGCTGGTTCGATTCCCAATCAGGGCACGTGACTAGGTTGCACGTCAGGTCCCCAGTTGGGGGCGCGAGTGAGAGGCAACCACACAGCGATGTTTCCCTCTCTTTCTCCTTTCCCCTCTCTCTAAAAATAAACAAATAAATTATTTAACAATATATATATGGGGGAAACCAGTGGAAGATAATTAGTAAAGTTAGTGGGTGATTCAGTCTAAGAGTCCTCTTACAGGAGAGGGAGATAATTTACAAATGCACATTTATGTCTTTTTAGGCAAATGTGTTAGGGGCGGGGGGAGGCAAGAGAGCTGTGTGTGTGTGTGTGCATGTGTGTGTGCGCGCGCGCGTGTGCTGGGTGGGGGCGGGGCTTCAGCTCTTCATTGTTTTCAGTTCAAAATAATCCTGTGTCAAAATGGAGTGGCATGTTCTGATCCAACGACAAAAGTTTGGCCTCCTATGCCTGGGAGGAAAGACGGGACTGCCCGGGCATGGTTACCTCACAGAGGACTAGAAATCAGAGACGGAGGTGGGTTCTCGCCCGTAAATCACAGCAGCCGTTGCTCTCAGTAAAACGTGGCCGACGCGTGTCCTCAGTCCTGGCCAATTTGGGAGCAGATGGTTAGGGGGGTGTGCCAAGGGGTAAGAGGCAAGTTTTTCTTGGTAGCGCCTACGACTCCTAGCGCAGAGCCACAAAGGGCAGCTGAGGCGCGCAGCTACGGCTCCAGCAGGATCCCAGACGGCCTCGCGGGTGTCTTCCCTGGCACGTCACGTATCTTCCCTGGAATGTCGGCAGCCTTTCAGGCCCGGCCTCCAAGTGCGGTGCCCTTTGGCTTGCCTACTCCCGAGCACCTTTGAACCATGCTTGTGGGACGTTAATGGCTCCAATAAAACAAACCCCGCCCGCGGAAGCAGGCAGCGCCTCCCGGAGCCCACGTCGCCGTAGGTGAGCTGGCCACCCTGAGGCTGCAGGGCGCGGCTGCCGCAGAGTGCCTGCCCCACTGGATGGCGCCAAAGTCGCGAAGGCGGGGGGAAGCGGTGGTGGTCGCGGAGGTGCCCGGCAACCATGGCGATGCTTTGAGACGTTGTCTACGCCGTGCGTGATGACGACACGGGGAGCGCCCTAGCGCCGGATTGTGACGCGGCGGCGGGGTGGTCACCGCGCTCTCGCGTGACCGAGAGCGCAGCCGCAGCCTTGCATCAGAGCCGCGGCGGAGGCCGGCGGGCGGGGGAGGCGGTGGAGCGAGGAGGAGCCAGGCCTCAGCCGGCTGGAAACGCCGACGCGAGCGGGCGGCGGGGCGGGGCTGCCCGTGAGAGAGACAGGAGAGGAGGGAGGGGCGGAGCCGCCCGCCCCAGCCCCCGCCCCTGGCCGCCATCCCGGGCCGGCCCCGCGCGGCCTTCCCGGGCCCGCCCAGCCCCGGTGTAGCAGCGGCTTATGGCGGCGGTGGGACCCCCGCAGCAGCAGGTGCGGATGGCCCATCAGCGGGCCTGGGCGGCGCTCGAAGTGGCGCTCCGCGTGCCCTGCCTCTACATCATCGACGCCATCTTCAACTCCTACTACGATTCCAGCCAAAGTGGGTTCTGCATTGGGCTCCAGATCTTCCTCCGGCTTCTTGGTAAGGGCGAGGGGGTAGCCTGCATCCCGGGACGGCTCAGCAGGCCGGGACGTGCCTCGGGGAGCGGACAGCCGCGCGCAGGCCGTGGGGCGCGCGCGCGTGTGTGTGTGTCAGAGACTGTGTGTGCAAGTGAGAGATTGTGTGTGTGTGTGTGACAGGATGTGGGAGTGGGGGTGTGTGAGAGTGTGTGTGTGAGTGACAGACTGTGAGATGAGTGGACGATTGTGAGAGGCTGTGTGTGTGAGGGAGAAACCGGGCTCGGCCCCCGCAGGGGCGTCCTTGCGGGCGAGAGCGGGGAGGAGATGACCCCAGCACCCGAGCGGACCGCGGAGCTGCGCCCCCAGCGAGCCGGCCCCCTGTGCCTTTTTGCATCTGAGGGCGGGCGGGGGGAAGCCTGGATGTGGGCGCTTGCGGCTCTGCCCGCCGCTTCGCTTGGGAACGAGTGCTGGCTCCCGCGTCCCGTGCCACAGCCTTGGGACAGCAGCCACTCTGCTTGCCCCTATCTCGCTGTGTGTGACCTTGGGCTGGTCGTGCTAAGGCCTGGGCCTCAGTTTCCTTCTTTCCAAAATGCAGAGTACTCGCGTGTTGTCACTTCTGTATCCACGGGGCCCACATGAAAGTGTCTGCGGTAAATGACATCCAAACGAGAGAGACAGGGTTTCAAATGTCCAGACCTTGAAACCATTACCCCAAATCCCCATGAAGAAGGCGATACTTAAAATTTTCCATGAATGAAGTGGAGGTATTTAAAGAAAAAACGTGGCTAGAAAGTGATGAGACTTTTCCAAGAGACTCCTGGAAGATCCGTGTTTTTGTTGCATATGAATGGAGTGTTGAAAAGCACCTTACGGCCCTGGCTGGTGTGGCTCAGAGGATTGCGCGCCAGCCTGCGAACTGAAGGGTCGTCGGTTCGATTCCTGGCCAGGGCACGTGCCTGGGTTGCGGGCCAGGGGGCAGCCCATTAATGTCTCTCTCACACATCGATGTTTCTCTGCCTCTCTTTCTTCTTCCTCCCACTCTCTTTAAAAATAAATAACATATTTAAAAAAGGAAAAGCATCCTCTGTGTCAGTCCTCATCTTTACTTGCATTACCAGAATGAGAAGTACTTATGTGTAAAAGAATTTTTTTTTAAGTGATTGAAACTTGGCAAATTTTGTTGCTGAGGTAATGCTTGTGATAAGGGTTTAATAGGCCAGTGCTTTGAAGTGTTGCTGAGGGCCGGCTGACGTTGAGGTCCTGACCAAGCCTTTCTGAATTAGGAGCCATCTGTTGCTTCTTTATTGTGACAAGAGAATTGTGGTAGTGTTGAGTTTTGTTCTTAGCAATAAATAGCAGTGTTTTACATTTGTTTGGTACTTTTCGCAAAGCATTTTTACTAGTATTATCTAATCTAATATTTAACCTTCAAACTCCCTCAGAGGTGTGTGGTGTTCTTCTCATTTTGCAAATGAGAAAACTGAGGGTCAGAGAAGTTGTGTTTTGCTTTTGATAGACACACAGCGAATAAATGGTTGCCAGAGCTAGGCTTAAAACTCTTCTGACATGCGTGGTGGTCCACTCTCCTCCTTGGTACAGCTGCCCTCCAGATACAGAATGGTACAGTAAGGGTCACATGCTAGACCTTAAAAACTAACAGGTGTGTACGTGCTGTTCTTTAGCACAGGGCTTATCAGTAACCTGCCAGCTGCTCAACACCAGCCATTCCTGCGAACCCCTGTAAAACTGCAGGGTCCTCGTTATTTGGGGCAAAAATGGAGCTGTGTGGTTTTGTAATGTGAACAAATATCAAACACCTGAAACCCATGTGTTGTACACCTAACATGTCATAGCGTAATACTGGGTCAATTATACTTCAATTAAAAACACATTAGCTAGCTTTAAATATTTCATACTTAACATATTTAATTCTGACAGTCATGGCTTAATGTTAAAATGAAATTAATAAGAAGGGGGGCTGTTGGCTGAAAAAGCCAACCTACTGCTGCTTTCTGACCACTTAGTGGATGTGATTCATGTGATTTCGATTTGGAACCTCACTTGAAACATCCTATCTATTGTGTTTTCTTGCCTTGGACAAATCTTTACAAATAACACGTGGTTACACAAATAAATAATAAAGATAATTCCTTTTTTCTTTTTTTTTTTTAAATTTTTTTATTTTGGTTTTTCAATTACAGTTGTCCCCTTTTCCCCCAATTTCTCTCCCCCACCCAACCCACCCCCTCTCCCACAATCATATCCCTCCCCGTTGTCCATGTCCATGAGTCTTTTATACAGGCTCTTTAATTAAACCCTTCCCTTACTTATCCCCCTTCTCTCCCTCTCCCCTCCCCCCTATTGACTGCTGTTCTGCTCTTTGTTCTATTTAGTTCCTTTGTTTGTGTTGTTCTTTAGTTTCCTGTATTAGGTGATATCATATGGTATTTTTCTTTCTTTGCCTGGCTTATTTCACTAAGCATAATTCTCTCTAGTTCCATCCATGTTGTTGCAAATGGCAGGAGTTCCTTCTTTCTCTCTGCTGCATAGTATTCCATTGTGTAAATGTACCACAGTTTTTTGATCCACTCATTTACAGATGGGCACTTAGGTTGTTTCCAGCACTTAGCTATTGTAAACAGTGCTGCAATGAACATAGGGGTGCATAGGTTCTTTTGAATTGGGGTTTCAAGATTCTTCGGGTATAATCCTAGTAGTTAAAGATAATTCTTAATAATACTTTTTAAAAAAGAAGTGGGGGCGGGCGCTGTTGGGAAGGCATTTTATTCCTGCCAGTTAGAAGTCACTCAACTGCCATGACTCGCGTGGCTCAGTGGTTTGGGCTCATCCCAGAGTGAAGGATCACCGGTTTGATTCCTGGTCAGGGCATGTGCCTGGGTTGCAGACCAAGTCCCCAGTTGGTGGCTGCAAGAGGCGTTGGTCAAATGTTTCTCTTGCTCTTTCTCTTTCTTTATAAAAATAAATCACTTATCGTGATCATAAATTATCCTGACAGACTGCCAGTCTTCCCCTGCCCCCCCCCCCCAAAAGAGAGAACAAAAGGTAAAGACTTAAATGCAGTGCTCTCCAGTTGAGCTTCAGGCTAGGGAGCTTTAAGGAAAAAGAATATTTTCCTTAAATAATATGTGGTTTAAGAGCATTAAACAAAGTAATCTAGTATTTTTCTTGTACTCTATCCATGCTTATTTTTTTAAATATGTTTATTGATTTTAGAGAGAGAGGAAGGGAGAGGGGGAAAGAAAGAAACATCCGTTGGTTGCCTTCTCGCATGTGCTCTGGGAATCGAACCCGTGATCCTTTGGTCTACGGGATGTTGCTCCAACAACCTGAGCCACACCAGCCAGGGCCTTATCTGTACCTTTTAAGTTTTTAAAAGATTTTATTTATTTATTTTTAAAGAGAGGGAAAGGGACAGAGAAAGAGGGAGAGAACCATCAAGGTGAGAGAGAAACATCGATCTGTTGCCTGTCATATAGGCCAACCCGGACCAAATCCGCAACCTTTCGCTTTTCGGGGTGCCGCCCAGCCAACTGAGCCACACTGGTCAGGGATCTGTTCCTTTTTAAAGCTAGACAGCAATCTTATCTCTCTCATAGGGTGTTAAGGACAATAAATGAGATAGGATGTAAATCCTTAGTACCTGGGACCTAGTAAAAGCTATTTAAGTGTTAACTATTGTAAGCTTGCTAGCTTTCTTTATAAAACTTGTAATACTTCAATTAAAACCATACTCTGTTACAGATATTTTGGTCTTTTGAAGGCATCCGTGAAATGTTGGTGCTGTTTATTTGAAAATTTTGATCTCAAAAGATTCTCTGGGTCAGACTTTATCAAAATTTTTTTAAAATTCCCAACTCTGTCACCTGACTATTCCTTACATTATGCCAGTGTAACTTAATTTTTCACATTTGTAAGTGATAAAGTTTTTAAAAAACTAGCTTTGGTGCTAAAAAACTCATCCTGAATAAAAGCAAGTGTTTTAAGTATATAAGGCCCATTCGGTGAGGCATCTTCTGTTTTTTAAAGTGACAGGTTTTGTGTAAAAGATACCAAAGAATAGTTTACATTAATTGTACCACCTGTTTTATTTTAAAATAATTATAGACCTTTTTTATAATCTATATACTGTTGTATATAAATCTCAAAACTTGTCTAACCTATTTCTTTAAAATGATGCAAAAATGGGCATCTGAAGAATTCACTTCATTTGGTATCAAACTAATATGAGAATTCCAGCAGATTAGAAAATAAAGCATCTCATTTTTGGAGCTCCAAAGAAAATCATATCACAGTATATAGAATATTTAAGAATGTGAAGCTATTCTTAGGAGGTGTTAAATGCTAAATGAAACGCAGTCCAGTGCAGCATAATGCTGAGTTAGCAAATCTTATTCCAAGGCAAAAGATGCAAGCATAGGACTTTGTATTTATAATAGTGTTACTCATATAATGACAATTCATTGAAGTGGAAAGTCCTTTTTAAACATAAAAGAAAATACAGGAATTACAAGGGATATTTTAATAAATGAAAAACTTTTATTACAAAACTTTTAAAAAGTTCTTTAAAATAGCACACTGAGGGAAAAATATCTGCATCATATGAGATTGTGAACATTTTACTCTTGTCAATAAGAAAAACATATACTTCCAGAGACTAATGGGCCCAGGATACGCACTTCACAATAAATAAAATGTAGCTGGCCAGTCAGCCTCATTTATAATTAAATAAATACAATCAAAACAAAACTTCTTCAATTGTGAAGAGTTCAAAGTCTGAATAGAAACTAGTTTGGCAAAGCTGTGGGAAATAATGCCAAGTTATACAGTTTTCGTAGGCTGTCACTTCTGTGGAAAGCCGTCTGGCGCTATCAACTGAAATTCATCATATATTTTTTTTTTTTCCTAATTACAGTTGTCCCATTTTCCCCCATTGCTCCCCGCCACCCAGCCCACCCCTTCTCCCACAGTCATATCCCTCCCCGTTGTCCATGTCCATGTGTCATTTATACACGTTCTTTGACTAAACCCTTCCCTTACTTATCCCCCTTCTCTCCCTCCCCCCGCCCCGCTATTGACTGTTATTCTGCTCCTTGTTCTATTTAGTTCGTTTGTTTGTGTTGTTCTTTAGTATCCTGTATTAGGTGATATCATATGGTATTTTTCTTTCTTTGCCTTGCTTATTTCACTAAGCATAATTCTCTAGTTCCATCCATGCTGTCGCAAATGGCAGGAGTGCCTTCTTTCTTTCTGCTGCATAGTATTCCATTGTGTAGATGTACCACAGTTTTTTGATCCACTTATCTACAGATGGGCACTTAGGCTGTCTCCAGCACTTGGCTATTGTGAATAGCGCTGCTATGAACATAGGGGTGCTTAGGTTCTTTTGAATTGGGGTTTAAGCAGTAGAATCGCTGGTTCAAAAGGCAATTCCATTTTTAGTTTTTTGAGGAAATTCCATACTGTTTTCCACAGTGGCTGCACCAGTCTGCATTCCCACCAGCAGTGCACTGGGGTTCCCTGTTCTCCACATCCTTGCCAGCACTTGTTGTTTGTTGATTTGTGGATGACGGCCATTCTGACTGGTGTAAAGTGGTATCTTATGGTGGTTTTTATTTGCATCTCTCTGATGTTTAGTGATGTTGAGCATTCTTTCATGTGTCTATGGACCCTCTGTGTATCCTCTTTGGAGAAGTGTTTGTTCAGGTCCTTTGCCCATTTTTTAATTGGGGTGTCTGTCTTCTTGGCGTTGAGATGTGTAAGTTCTTTGTATATTTTGGAGATCAATCCCTTGTCTGAGGTATCATTGGCAAATATGTTTTCCCATATGGTTGGTTTCCTCATCATATTCTTTTTGACACGTTTCATTTCTAAGAATCTGACCTAAAGATATAGTGTACAAAGACTGGGAAAGGATATTCATTGTTGCATTGTTGGTAATAACAAAGCAACAAATTGTTAATATAAATGTCTATTAAAAGGCAGTCTGCTCATTGTATTAGATTTAGCCATACAATAAAAGGTGTTGAAAAGAATGAGATATAGTTATTTTTGGTGCTATAGAAAGAACTCGGAAAACCTGTGATGTGAAAAACACAAAGTGAAGCAGTAGTAATTATGACGACTGCCTAAGGATAGACTAAATATTCTAAGCGGTGACACTGTTGACATTTTGGACAAGATAATTCTTTGTTGGGGGTTTGGGTGGGACTGTTCTGTGAATTGTAGAAATTTTTTTTCTCACCCAAGGATATGTTTTTATTGCTTTGAGAGAAAGAGGAAGGAAAAGAGAAACATCAGTTGGTTGTTTCCTGCACGGGGAACAAACCCATAACCTAGGTATGTGCCCTGACCAGGAATTGAACCCTTAACCTTTTGGTGTATGGGATGATGCTCCAACCATCTGAACCACCTCGGCAGGGCGAATTTTAGGATTTTTAACAGCATCCTGTCCGCTACCCATTAGATACCAGTAGCACCCCACTTCCCCCAGCTGAGATTGCCAGAAATGTCTCTAGATATTGCCAGATGTCTCCTGAGGGGAGAGAAGGAATAAGATCCCGGTTGAGAACCACTGGGATATACAAATAGACCAATAGCATGGATTAGAAAGTCTGGAAATAGGCTACCCGTGTATATATAGAAACTTGATGTGTTTCAGAGGTAGAATTGAAAAATACTGAGGTAAATATAGACTATTCAATTAGCGGTCATTTAGTTATCCATATAGAAAAAAATTAAAGGTGGTACTGGATTGCTATCTCATGTCAATATATAAACAGTTCTAAGTGGATTAACACCTAGATGCGAAAAGCAGGACTTGAAACATTTTTAAAGAAAATATAGAACAGTTTTTTGAAACCTTAGAGTAAGGGAAAAATTCTTTTAAAATATATAATAGCAAATGTGTAAAAAATTGATAAATTCAGTGATATTAAAATTAAAAACTTCTATTAATCAAAAGACAGCATCAGAAAAATGAAGAGACCAGCCACACACCTGTAGATGTTTGCATTACAGATAACTGACAAAGACTTTGTAGTCAGAATTTTTTTTTTTTTAATATCTGTGATTCATTAAGGAAAACCAACTCCATAAATGGGCAAAAAAACTGACAATTCACAGAGAAAGAACCCTGAATCGTCAGTAAATTGGAAGATGTGCTCTCTGATAAGTAATCAGAAATGCAAATTTTTTTTAAAGGTAAAAAAGCAACAAGAAAACCCATTAGGTAGGATCCTCTGAGTAAAAAGCAAAAGAGTGTGTGTTTATGAATGTTTATGTATGCAAAGCTTGGTTTATTCTTCACTTACTACCAGCAGGGTTTTAGACTCTTCAAAAACCATATTCACTTATTTTTTTTAATAAAAACATGTCTAAAATCTTAATTTACCAGCAAGATTTTAGTTTTATCTTACTGAGAAACTTAATATAGCCTTTTTTAACCTAAAATGAGAGTGATAGAATTTTCTTTATGCTTTAGTTTATCAAGTACACATACAGTTTACCATTTCAAGATTTTCTTTTTACCCTTGTCTTGCATTTCATTGGTTGGGCTCCCTTGGGAGTAAGGTAGTCGTAACATTTATTTCTGGGCTCCCTTTTTCTTCTGTACAGCATTGAAATGTTTTTCCACAGCTTGCTTTCGATTATGTTTTAAAGGGATTTAAGGGAGCTGGAGAGTTGTAAATATTATGTCCTGTTCCTTTCGAACTGTAGTTCTAAGTGTCCAGAAAAGGTTAGGGTATGAATGGACTTTCCACATAAAAGAGTTTAACACTTGTTGTGTAATATGTTATGGTTTTATTTTGTTTTCTCCTTGTTTTTGTTTACTTATTTTTGGTAATCCAAACTGTAAAGGCCCTGATATAGCTTCAAAGCTCCTGAATTGATTTTGATACCTGTTTCTTTTCCTACCTCAAAAACTTCTATGAAACTCTCTAATCACTGGAAAATTGGATCTAAGTTGTGATTTCAATTAATTCTATTCTTCAGTGCCCCAAGATGATTCTTCTTTATAAAGCGTCATTTATATATAGTTTTGATTACTTATGCAGGTAATTCTTAAATGCTAATAAGAAACACAATCCCTGGGCTTAATTTCCCTAGATCAGCAGTCCCTAAAGGCCAGGAAAGGGAATGTTGAGACTTGTTATTTGGGAAGTTGACTTTTTCCCCTGTAAAATGAGAGCTGATTCTTTCCATGGTCCATACATAGAACAGTGAGTCTGAAAGTAGAATTTAAGAACCTCATGTACATGCAAACTTGGGTAAGAAGTAAACAACCTTATACTATTTTTGAGATGTTTGGTCGTTAGGGTAGAAACTAGAATTGAAGTTACTTTGGTTTTATTTTGACTCATTTGAGATTGTTTTGTTGCAGGAAAAAAATAATTCCATTTCCTCGTACCTTCTGTGGAAAAGGTTCCTAATCCTGCTCAAAAAATTTTCATTTTCTATTGAAAGGAACTTATACCCAGCTATCAACTCTTGGGGAGGTTATTAGTGGCCAACTTGCTCTGGAAATCAGTCAGGTGGTTTTTAAAGAAATTTATGTATCTTCTAGGTGATTGTGTCTTTTGTTCTCTTATTTCACAAATGACCTGCCACATTGGCACAGGATGAATTTTGAGTTCATGGGCATAGTCATTATTTAGAGCAACTAGCCCTTTTACATGCAATGAATTATGAAATGCCTCCACTGTCATATGGCCTTTCTTGATTATATGCTGCAATAAGGTGAGTGGATGTACATTTAATTTGGTGTTTGTCACTTTTTCTGTACTCCAGGCTCTGGTTTCTTAGCTTTGTCGTACCTGTTCATAAATTTCAGTTTCCAAGTAGGCTGTATTTTGTGTTTGCATTTAAAAACATAGTCCAGAATTCAACAGAAACATTTAGTTCCTCAATGAATACAAATTGTGTTTATTTTCTACGAAATATTTTAGGATTCATAGATGTACAAGGTAGGACCCTTGCTTGCTATTAAGGACATTATCTAACAGGGTAATGATACCTACTTAGGTAACTACAATATTGGGAGTATATGAGTATTAGGTGTTTCACCAGGTTCTGTAGGTATGCTGACGGAACAGTCACTATCAGAGAAAGTGGGTTTGAACAGTCAGGGACTTGGGAAGTTGGTGGGACCATCATGCCAAGCTGTGTAAACACAGCTGCGGTTATAGCACAGAAGGGTTGTGTGTGGGAATGAAGTGTGGAGCTTTGGTCTGTGCCTTGAGAGGAGTTACTCTAAGGCCATTTCGATCCTTGATTGCTAGGACAAGAAATGTAGATTTTAGTTAACACATTGCGTACGGATGGCGAGAATTCTTGTCATTTGATCGCGTAATTTTAAAAAATTAAGGTTATTTAGACATTCAGTAGTAATTTTTCATGTTTTTTTAAATTAAGGATAGTAGTAGTAGCTTAATTGTTAATTTCATGTAGTCATTTCATTAATATTAGCCATATAACCATATTTAAATCTTATCCTGCCAGAACAGAGGATTAAAAGGCATTTAAATACCCCAGTACGCATCGTGTTTAATAGTAATTTCAGAGCTGCTGCAGTATTTTGAGCAGAAAAATGAAGACATATTGGTGATGGCTTGTAAATAGATTTGGACAAGCTGAATTTTTAGAGACAAACTAATAAATAGGTTGGTGTCACTGAGAAAGGGGAGATAATAATAGGTGTTAGTAGAATTCGGCAACTAATTGTCAAGTTTGAGGGTGCAGGGCCGGAAGGTACCATTAAGAGAACAGTAATAGTACCTTTAACTGAAATTGGAAATCACAAAGAGCCATGTGAGGTGAATTAGGTTTTAGAAATTTTGGGTGTTGTAACATAGAAGTGGTACTAGATGGATATTTGGATGTTGTTTCCATGTTGAAAACCTGGATAATATCTTTATTGTAATCTCACTTAAAAATTTGTCACAGCACAAAGATGGTGCTAGATACACATCAGATCAATCATTGGTTAAGTATGGAATGGGGAGGGGGAGGATTTGTTACCATTTTTTAAATGTTTTGGTTTTCTGAATGTTACCTTTGTAATTTGAAGAACTTATTATAAAAAGGGCTATTTAGAGATTGAATAATATATAGGAAAAGGGGAACTTAGCGGACATTTCTGAAATTTGCAAGGAACAATGTGGAGGGGGAAAGAATTGGACCCAGGGGAGAATGCTCAAATTTAAGGAGCAGGAAAAATAAGAGCCAGCAGGAGTTCAGTTTGTGGAAAAGGAGGAATTAGTAAGTATAAAACTTCATTTCCTAAAAGAACACTTTTTTTTTTTTTTTAAGATTTTATTTATTTTTAGAGAGCAGGGAAGGAAGGGAGGAAGAGGGAGAGAAACATCAATGTGTGGTTGCCTCTTGAGTGCCCCCAGTTGGGGACCTGGCCCGCAACTCGGATAGATGCCCTGACTGGGAATTGAACCGGCAACGCTTTGGTTCGCAGGCCAGTGCTCAATCCACTGAGCCACATCAGCTAAGGTCCTAAAGAACACTCTTAAGAAAAGAATTCTAAGATTTAATAGGAACAAATGTTTTCCATTTTGGTTATTTTTAATTCTGATGTTTTCATAATGGAATTATTGACATGTTCTTTAAAGATTTTAAAACTCGTAAAAATGTATCATTCCAAACTTATCTTGAAGATAATTTAGTAATAATTTGGTGCATGGGTGTATGGCACTACTTGAATTACTGTGGAAACTATAATTCTAATAAGATTTTAGGAAACGATGTTTTGTCCTGTGAACTTTTTTACGAAACCTTTTATGCCTTTAAGCCTTAATTGTCTTGAGGTTTAATGTTCATAATTTTGAAAATGTTCGTATTTCCTAATTATAGGAAGACTATTAGTGGGTAAACATTCTTAAAGATGTCTCATTCAAATGACCTTTTTTATTTTTATTTTTCAGGTATACTTTTATCCAGTGTTGTTCTGATACTGTCACAGCGATCACTTTTCAGGTTTTACATGTACAGCGCGGCCTTTCTGTTAGCTGCAACCTCAGTGTTGGTAAATTATTATGCTGCTTTGCACATTGACTTCTACGGTGCCTACAACACGTCAGCTTTTGGAATTGAGCTGCTTCCTCGGAAAGGGCCCTCACTGTGGATGGCACTCATTGTTCTACAGCTCACATTTGGAATTGGATACATCACGCTCCTCCAGATTCATTCCATCTACTCGCAATTAATTATTTTGGATCTCTTGGTTCCTGTAATAGGCTTAATCACAGAACTACCATTACACATTCGAGAGAGTTTAGTTTTTACTTCTTCCTTGATTCTTACATTAAACACAGTGTTTGTCTTGGCAGTGAAACTGCGGTGGTTTTATTATTCCACACGGTATGTTTATCTTTTAGTGAGGCACATGTATCGAATTTATGGATTACAGTTATTGATGGAGGACACATGGAAGAGGATTCGTTTCCCAGATGTACTGAGAGTCTTTTGGCTAACAAGAATTACAGCTCAGGCTGCGGTGTTAATGTACATTTTAAAGATGGCCAATGAAACTGATTCCTTTTTTATTTCTTGGGATGATTTCTGGGACCTCATTTGCAATCTTATAATTAGCGGATGTGACTCTACACTCACCGTACTGGGCATGAGTGCTCTGATTTCCTCGGTGGCCCATTATCTGGGCCTTGGAATATTGGCCTTTATTGGATCGAGGGAAGACGACGACAGGCGGCTGGGCTTTGTCGCCCCCGTTTTATTTTTTATTTTGGCTCTTCAGACGGGTTTAAGTGGGCTGAGGCCAGAAGAGAGACTTATTCGCTTAAGTAGAAACATGTGCCTTCTATTAACTGCAGTCCTGCATTTCATCCATGGGATGACAGACCCTGTATTAATGTCTCTCAGTGCCTCTCACGTGTCATCTTTTCGCAGACATTTTCCTGTGCTCTTTGTCTCTGCTTGCCTATTTATTCTTCCTGTTTTACTCAGTTATGTCCTTTGGCATCACTATGCACTAAACACGTGGTTGTTCGCCGTGACAGCCTTCTTTGTGGAACTCTGCGTAAAAGTGATTGTTTCTCTCACTGTTTATACGCTTTTCATGATTGACGGCTCCTATAATGTCCTCTGGGAAAAGCTTGATGATTACGTCTACTATGTTCGTTCAACAGGCAATATTATTGAGTTTATATTTGGAGTAGTAATGTTTGGAAATGGGGCTTATACTATGATGTTTGAATCAGGAAGTAAAATTCGGGCTTGTATGATGTGTCTACATGCATATTTTAACATCTACTTACAAGCAAAAAATGGCTGGAAGACATTTATGAATCGGAGGACTGCTGTTAAGAAAATTAATTCACTTCCTGAAGTAAAAGGGAGCAGCTTACAAGAAATAGGTGATGTCTGTGCAATCTGCTACCATGCGTTTACGACGTCTGCTCGTCTCACACCCTGTAATCACTATTTCCATGCACTTTGCCTTCGGAAATGGCTGTACATTCAAGATACTTGTCCAATGTGCCATCAACAGGTATACATTGAAGATGACACCAAGGATAATTCAAATACATCTAACAACAACGGATTCATCGCACCCAATGAAAACCCAGAGGAAGCCGTGAGAGAGGCCGCTGCTGCTGAATCTGACAGGGAACTGAATGAAGAGGACAGTACAGATTGTGACGATGATGTTCAAAGAGAGAGAAATGGAGTGATCCAGCACACAGGTACAGCAGCTGAAGAATCAAGTGAGGACACTGACTGATTAAAATAGCATTTATTAATCATTGAGGTTGTTTAAATTTCAGTTCATCCAAAATGGAGTTAATATGTTTTACTCTTCAGTATGTAACCAAGCACAAAAACAGTATCAATGTTGAATCTGTGAATGGTTTTCCGTTTACTGTGATGTGCTACTGTAAATATACCTCTTTAATTACTCTGGTCTCTTTGGTGACCTATTTAAATTTGTGTACATTATTGTACATAGAATAAAATGTTTTCACGTTTTTATGACAAAATTTGAACAAATAGCTTTTTAATAGATGTAATGATGATACGGTGCGCCAGCTGTGCCAAAGATTCCTCAGTGAAGGTGTGTAATTCATCCCATTCAGGCCCCCAGTGTTTCTTCAAGATGGGAGAATAAAAACGCAAATCAGAGGAAACCACATTAAATCAAGGAAATAAAATAATTTGGACCAGAGTATAAAGGATATATGTAGACTGTTTTATAAAGTAAGGAAAAAGTAGGCTGCCAGAAGGGATTGAGACTTTGAAATTTGAGTATAGCACTATAGTTGAACTACTGAGTTTGAAAGTCCAAATTTGGAAATTGTGTGAGTTGAGAAATAGGCTTATATCTGGTATGAACCAGAATGTATTTGATTTTGATGTAAAAATCAGTATATTTGTTAGCCCTTCTGTGTGTGCAGCACTGGCATAAAAATTATCCTTTTGGACTTTTTTAAAGAGATTATAAAATGAAATACTTGGTGGTGTTCATTCTTTGAAGCTAAGAAAAATAATGACTTTATGGATAAAAATAAGGGGGATGGTGTGCAGTGACATATAATACCTCTTTATGGACAACTCCCAGAGAATTCCTTTATTGAACTTTCATTAAGTTTTACCAGGGAATTTTACATACATCAGAAAATGGAAGACATACCAATTACATGTCAGGAAAAAATATTTTAATGGTATTGTTATATAATGTGTTGGCTAATTCCAGTGGATCTTCGTCTCTTACTGCTGACATTATCTCCAGTATTTGACTAAAACAAAACAAAAAAAGATGGTTTAAATTGCCAAATACATATTCTGTTTTAAAGGTATTTGTCTTTTTCCACATAAAGAACAATCTAGCACCTTTAATAAGCTTCAGGTATAAAAGTGTTCAGCACTACAGCAAATTTAACTGCTAGGATATTTAAATAAGAGACAGATTTCTTGGAGTAGTCTTGCATATAACTAGAGCAAAATAACCAGTTGCAAAATAATTATAAAACCAGCCTATATTATGTGTACCACAATTAGGGAACTAACCCAGTGGAAATGAATCCTTTAAAACTGTGAGTCATTAGATATTCATTACTGGGTCATGATGGGCTTTTGAAAAGGAAAAAGACACTGCATATATAGGGATGGACTGTTTCGTTTCTGTTTGGGCTTTATTTATGTATGTACATGTGTAATGCATCAGGAGAACTGGCACTAAAGGACAGCAAGAGCGTGGCGTGATCACCAGCACAATGACAGCAAAAGGACCTTAGAAGTTATTTCTTGGAACAGTATGTGTTATGGGAAGGCAGAGTGGGGCAGGGCAGACTCTTTTCTTGTGCTCCCCCTCGCCCCCCTGTAATAGAAAGAATAATCCAGGTATTAATCTTTCGGTCCCTCTGTCTAAAATGGTAATTACCTGTAATGTTTTCTAGCATTCTTATATATAGATAGAATACTTTTATACATGAATTGGAAAGTTCTGAAGTCAAAGTTAAATATTTAAATGGACTTTGTCTTAAGCTTTTTGTTCCTTTTACTAGTTTCTTTATATAAAACACCTAAAGGTATTAGGGATGGAAATTAAAGACTATGTGGAACTTTTTATTCTATAAAAGTTAACACAAAAGGCTTGCTTAAACTATATACTAAATGAACTGACTATACTAAATTTTTGTTATCCGAAAGTCAAGATATGCTTAAAAGTAAATCTGTTAACATTTAAGTTGACAATGAAGATGCAATTTTCCTCATAAACTATAGAATCTCCCTCTAGTTAACTACCTGGACTCGGAACTCACATGCACAATATTGTGCAAACTCAACGTGATTCCTGGTACCCTTCTCCTTTCCAGTCCTTTGTCCACACTGATACCAGTTACGGCTTAAAAAAAAAAAAAGGCTGATATTTTCCTGCTTAAAATCCTTTGGGTCCCGATAAAATCTGACCTGCTACGGCTGGCATACAAGAGCCCTCCACAACCTGGCCTCACTCTACCTTCCCAGACCGATCGCTTACCTGTGCATCCTACTTTCTGCCACACTGAGCTCACTGTTCCCGTGGAGCAGCCACGCCCTCCTGCAGTCTGCCTGTGCCCGGGGTGTTTGTCTTAGTCTGGCATAACTCCCGACTGGTAAACAGTTGAAATGTCACCTTAGTTCTCTTATTTCCCTTCAAGGCAGGCAGCTGCTATGTCCTGTGGTCCCAGAACATATTCTGTAACAGCATTACCACCTTGAATTATACTTTTTATGTGCTCATTTGTTCCAGAAGGAAGGAGTTCTTGTCTCACTCATTTAATGCCGTATCCAAAGTGCCTGGCACAATGTACCTACTTGTGGGAGGACAGATGGGGGCAGGGACTGTCTTGATTCTTCTGTGTAGCCTCAGTAAAATGACATGGCAAGAGCTCCATAATGTATTTCAAGACATTTATTTCGAAGGAAGATTTCTATACAAGTAATTAAAACGACTGTTTAATAGATGGCGGTAGATTAAAATGACTTTGTAAGTAGGAATTTTGCTAATTAGTAATTAGGCTACGGCATGTGTGTTTTTGAAATGTGGTTTAAGACTTTTTAGTTTGCAAATGTTGATTTTCCCACGCTCTACCTACTTGGAACTGGTATTCATGATTGTAGCTGGATAATCAAGCATTTTTAGTTCTTAACTGACTGCATTTAGAAACACCTTAAGACTGTCCTGTAAATGTGTGGACAAAGTCAACAGCTTGACATTAAGGCAGTATATAAAATGGGCTGGGGCACACTGTTGGCAACTACTTCCTCTCTTAAGCTGGCTGCTGGAAAAAGACCAGGTTTTGCCTTTGATGTCCTCTTAAATGTCCGAAGAATTGTTCAGAAATATTGTATCCTGACTGAATTTGCCTAAACTGGTAAACCATACTAGATTCAAACTGTGGGCTTATGCAAACAAAAAAATTAGATGGCGTTGTCCCCATTAAAATGATACAACAAAGTTTTTCTGTAAGTTAAAATGTGCTCTTCAGCTCCTTGACGGTTAGATAGGTGAGTAAATAGCCCTCTTTTCATATGTGCTAAACATTATAATTTTAAAAAGTGATTCTAAATTATTTTTTTAGGAAATAAGTTTAAAAACCACCCCTTGTTTTGGTTGGGAAAAGGAAATCCTCTCGTGTTATTCCTTAGGTTTACTCAGGTTGTCAAATCATTTCAAGTGCAGATACCATTAAAAAGGCCTGCTAAGACTGCATTTTTACAACCACCAACAGGGAAGCTGCATGAAAACAGAACTTAAACCAGTTGAGGTGTTTCTATATATGGAAAGCATAAAGATCATTTCTCTTTTACGAAATGACAAATGACCAAAATCACATGAAGTTCACTGCAGCAATAAAACCACTTGCGGTAGAGAGGAAATGAAGAGAGAGGCTGAAATACAGTAATTCAGGTACAAATTCCTCCAAATCACTGAACTAAAATGGTATGGTATTTGATCTGAACTTCATTTGGACTTCACCCAACTTTATGTCCCTTGAGTTTATTTTAAGTGCTATTTGATGGTTGATTTTAATGTTTCTGGAAGACCACAAAAACAAAATACTTACATTATATGGCAGGGTTCATTTCTGTCTTTCAAGCAGTTCCCATTTTCCCATTTCTTTTTTGTAGGAAATGAAGTTTTTATATATTTTGAACCAGCATGTGTACTTTTGACTCCACACCATGGTGCATCTAGAGTTAGCAAATAGAAGTCTCTTTGGAAGTTGAACTTTTTGAATTATTTTTTAAATGTACATCACCAAACTAATATATAACCTCTAAAATACAAGCCATGATTCAGCTTCAAACGTGGCAAAAAGCAACAGAAAACAATTCTAAGAAGGCACATCTTAGAAATAAAATCTTGAGAACTGTACAAATTCTTAAATGTTTTTATAAGAGTCACTTTTATACTCCTCACCTCTAGCTAACATTATTCCTGGTGTATGACGTTTTTAAAAAGACCTAAAGCTAAAAGAAATACAACTGTAACATGAAAATATTTAGGTTAGACAAATTTTGATACAGCCTCTACTGAATATGAAACAGTGACTTTGAATACGGGCGTTATTCACTGTCCTGTTTCCTTAATTAAGAATTATAATTGCTTACACATTCTATAAGCATTGTACTTTTAATGAGCTCATTTACAGGAAATAAACCTGATTTCTTCAGAATGTCTCAGCCTTGACTTTACCGTAAAAGTCCACATGTATAAGAAGACCCTTGAGTTCTAGGATATAGATAAAAATTTTAGCTTCTAACTCTTTTAAGAGGCAATATTATTATCATCAAAAGTTCTTAGACTAAACCAGTTTGATATAAATTTCTGCACTCTATTTTAAAAGTATTGTAAAACTAGGCCATTGCAAAGAAAACATTGTGTAAAATAAAACAAAATTCTGAAGTTTTTGAAATCCTGAGGTAAAATGCTTAGTTAAGACTCATTGTTTGATAAAATATTCATAACGGCAACCTTAGTGACTGATACCTTTTAAGTGCTTAGGCCCTGTCAGACTTCTAAAAGTCACTTGTAAAAGTACTTTTCCATCAATAACACCCAAAGGTTTCCTAAAAAGTGTAACTGTTGAGGCTGAGTGTGCTGTTTTAAAATACTTGTTCTTTTCTTTAGCTCTATTTTTTGACACAGTTTAATATGAGAAAGCTCTAAAAACAAACTTACCAGTCTCAATCATTAATTTTTCACTGGGTATTGACTTCAAAACTTCCAAATTAGCCTCAGTTTTCAGTGAGCTTAAAAAAAAAATTAATGTCTAAAATTAAGAGGTGCATTTAATGAAGAACTCTCTTCCTTACTATAAACATGTCTGACACACATCACAAAACTAACCCCAAATCCCCAAACTGGTTGGCTACAGAGGCAGTATACCATTGTATTTGTACATTCCAACCACTGAACAGAAAGTTAAACCACCAAGGCCAAGAGTCTTCTTACACGGAAGGGGCTCACAAGAACAGGACCCGGCCCTGGGCTATGAAGTCTAAACCAGAGTGGTTGAGCATTTTTATACATCAGGTTGGGGGGCGAGGGAGTTTGAGGGAGTTTACGTTGTTCTGAAGGAATTTTCATTGCCTATAGATAAGGGGTGGGAGGAGGTGAGGCAGCTCTGGGGTAGGCTCAGAGTCTGCCAGGAAGAAATGTCTGGTCCTGGGACCGGCTGTGGGCAACAGATTGGAAAGCTCAAGCAGCGGCTGCTATGGCGCCTGGCTAGTCTCTCTAGATAATCATGGAAACAGCCACCAGGCAGTTAATCCAGAATTCCACCAGACAACATACAGGAATGTGCGCAGTCTTGTTAACTGGCCCTGCAGCTGTTAAATGATTAACCCCTTCCTGTCTCTGCCTTCTGCCCTCTGGCCTGCTGTCATTTAATTTAGGACATCTCAGAATTTTCTCCTTGTCACTATCCTTCCAGAATCCAGATTAAGGTCTGTTCCAACCAGACCCTGCCATTGCGGGATGCAATAACTTCCTTTGAGTCTAAGTAAAACTTAACTTTTTAAAAGAATTCACTTCCTCTGAGTAATTTACATAGAGCAGTATAGTCTAAGCTTTCTCTTCCAGTTTTACCTGTCTTCCACAAATCTACAGAACATTTCTCCACTAGCAAAACTCGCTTTTTGTTGTTGTTTTTATAGGTTTTTCCTTTTTGTATTCTTGTAATTGTATTTTACTAGGATTTTAGGAGGGGTGGGAGTGAAATCTCTGTCTAGTTTGCCCTAAGTACCAGCCTTAGTGTTCTCTAGAATAAAAAACAAAATCCTTATTTTCAGCCATCTTTACATATTTTGTCAATATAAATATTTTCTAAAATGTATTGACATGCTCTATTGAGGGGAAGCAAAGATTGCCACCTCAGAATATGCCTTTGGGGACACTGGGTTATTTTAAGCTGTGATTTTTAAGGAAAACAAGACAAACTCCTGGCCTTCCCTCTAACTGCCTGAGAGAACTTAGATAAGAGGACCTACACCAGTGACTGATCTATCACCACAAATAACTACAGTTTGAACTGTGATGGAGATGAACTTAAGCACAAGGCCCTTTTGATCAATGTCCTCACAGTGTCCCATTGTTAAAGATGTCCCGACAAACATTTGCTTTTCATTTCCTTGTGAATTGCCTCCCTCCCCTTTGAGGTTCCAAAGCACAGTTCCCCACCTCTTAGCTCAAGATGGCAATATAAGCCTCAGCTGCCCAACCTGTCCGCTGGCCTCGTGTCCGTCAGAACCCCCACACACCTGCGTAGTAAGTTCGGACGTCTCCCCTGTTAATTAGTCTCGTATTAGTTTGATTACAGTCCTGGCAGTTTGTAAAAACTGATCTCAATACCAAAATAAATAGTACCAGAAGAGATATTTTTAATTGGAGCCAGTATACTTATTTAAAAGGTTTTCCATTTAAAGAACAACTATGATTCCGTACTCAACTTTAAACTTGCCCTTTTTCTTAGGGAGGGAAAGTTAATAATTTCATCATTAGAAACCAAAGACTTTGTGATAGATAGTATAAATTACCATACCACAGAGACTCAGATTAAGAGTATAATATATTAAATTTCAAAATAAGAAGAGAAATATTGACTTTGACTAGATAAATGACTAATCCATTAATTCTATGTTAATGTAGGGGAGGAAAAGCTAAGTCCTTAAAAACTCAAGATAAGTTAGAAGCATTTGAAACAGACTTATGGTTCAAAGGGATAGAATAAAGGCCTTCTACCGCTCCTCTTGAAAGCCATCCAAAATAACAAGGAAAAAAAGAAACAGCATATTTTGATGAAACTAGGAGACATTTCTAACCCCTAATTCATATACAAAAAGCAGAAAGTGGATGGAGAAAGGATAACCTATATTTACTTGCTAAGTGCCTGCAGATACTGAAGATACAAATAAGTCAATTCCCCCCAGAAAGTTCTAAGAACTGGAAAAACTTGGTAAAGGCTGGGATGAGGCAGGGGACTGAAAAGAGGGGTTATCTGAAAAGTTGGGGTGAAGAGAAGATGGGACTCCTAGATTACCTTCCTACGAATTGGTGCAGAGATGACTACTTTTGTACCCACCCATGGGTGAAGGATGGGAAGGAGGGCCAAGGGAGGGAGAGGAGGTAGGAGAGAGAGAAGTGTGCAGTCTGGAAAACTTCAATCAGAGGCTGGACTGGAGAACGAGCACAGAGCGCAGGGCCGAGGCGTGGAACTGGGCATGGAGGCCGCACAGGAGCGCCTCTCCAGCCCCACCCTGCTTCAGGGCGCAGGCACATGAGGGGTCTCCACCCCCTTCCCAGCAGGGATCGGACAGTCCTCTCTGGAGAAACTGAACCAACCCCCAACCCGGAGGAATATCTCAACACGCTGACATTTAGGGATCCCTGGTGAGAATGTCAGGTGGTCACCGGACTGGCCGCCAGTGGACGGGCTATCTCACCACTGAGATCCCAATCAGCCTTTTTTTCTTCTTTTTAACTTTTACAATATACAGGGAAGAACTGCATGACATTTAAAGAAAGCCTCCCTTGTGATAGAGACCAGAAAAAGGACCTCGGAGCGTTTTTCGGCATACAGAAAATAACTTTAAAGAATCATAATTCCTTAGATAGGAGAGGATGCTGCAGAAAAACATCAGATGAAAGTTCTGTTTTTTTTTTAAATCCACTATCTAGGCATACTTTCAAGAGGGAAGAATAGACTATATTCCTTTTCAAACGTGTTCCATCAAAACAAAAATGAATACAGGGAATCTAAAAATAGTTCTATCACAGAAAAGACACTAGTCCAAACAAGCAGAAAGATGGAAGGGTCTGGAAGGAATGACCTATTGGATTATCTAGGCAGGTTTCCTCATGTTTTGAAGACAGTGAAATAAAATAAAAGTATTAAGGCATTCACTCCAGGAGAATCAAAAAGTGGTACGCCACATGGTCCTGCTGTCAACGATATACAGACATAACACTGAATATGCACATAACCAGAAAGTTTTGAAATAACGACATTGCCTATGGAAGGCAATGGAAGTGGGGGAACAGTATGGGATCTGAACTTAAGTGCTCATATACCTCCATGTGAATTAATAACAGCAATGCATATTACTTAGAAAGAAGGGGATAAGCAGGAATGTGGCTTGTCTCTGGAAAAGTTGCCTTATGGGTAAGAGGACAGGCTGGAGAGCCTGTTTAAAGCTCTTAGTACTACTGAACTTTTTACTCCATATGTATGTATTCCTTTGCATATTACGTGACAAGTTAATTAAGTAATTTAAAATATGGAAGGCAGACCTAGGATGTTTAAGTCAGTCTGAACTCTAGAGCCAACAGGTAATTTCATGATTCTATTTCCCAAGAATTTTGTAAAAATTAATATCAGAAAAATAATTTTAATGAAATGAAACACTAATGAGGGAAAGCAATCTTGTACTATTTTGCAGTTTACTTCATGAGCTACACTGACATCCTGTAAAGACACTGGAGGAGCTTCACCAAATCTGAAAGCAAATGAACCTGGACTGGGCGTGTGAGGTTTACTTTAGCATCACAGCAGAAAGGTCGGCGAGTGAGAAGCAGGAGCACAGGTCCTCGCGCTTTGACTTATTGTACTTTGTCCCTGTTTCTTAGCCTCTCTAAGCCTCAGTTACATGGCCTCCAGAGATAAAGAGGGTGATTATGTCAGAGTATGACCTTCCCCCATGGTCAGGTATCACGTGTGTGTATACACATGTGCACATGCGCGGACACACAGTTATGAACAGGCATGTTTTAACGGGACAAAATAACCTGTGGATAAATTGCATTGCTAGAGAAGGCTAGCTGCTGAGCTCCACACATTTTCCATTACTGGAACATAGGGTAGTAGTTTTTAAAGTTTGAGCTTTAACTTGTAATAGTACCATTTATTTTCTTACATATTCACTGAAATTCTCAGGCCAAGGTCAATGCAAAATAACTTAAATAAAAACTTTTATCATTATCAGCAATTTACTATAAAGACAATTTAAGGAATCAGAGTAATATAAAAGCTAAAAAACAAACAAACAAACAGAAAACAAGAACCTACCAACCATTAAATCCTATATAGAGATCCATGTCAATCAAAGCAGCTGCTGCTTCCTTGGTGCCATCAAATGAATGCACCTAAAGACATACAGGTATCATTTTATTATAATTAATGACTTCCTTTAAAATTCTAAATAAAATTTATAAGCTTTTCTAAGCAAAAATACAAGTGCATTAGTACTTGTTTTGGACCACAGATTTCAAATGTGGTGGCCCCCACAATTTTTTGTTTTCAAATTAATGTTCACAATTATAACCTGTCATCATCTCCAATGACATGTGGCAAAGAGGAGTTAGTTGGTCGCCTGGAATTTCTGTCATTGTGGCTGTGTGGACACTCCACCAGCATTACTGCATGTAAACATTAGCATGCATCTCCAAGAAGGCAGACTGCCCTAGAGAGCCATGTTCTTAGGCAACAGCATAAGAGGAAGTTAGAAATGCTACAGAACTACGTAAAAAATACTTTGATATGTTTGATTTTCCTGTTAGAGGATACTTTTTACTAGAAACTAGTTTTAAGAGGCAAATTTTATGACCGTTTATAAAGAGGTTGTGAGAACGTTGCTAAAACAATGTATATTGTTATATAGTCAATAATAGAAGCTCAGTAGCCCCCACCCCTGCCGCAAATTGAGATGCTGTTTTCCTCTTTCAAAGACATAAGAGTTAAGGCTTAGTTTTCATAATCTGGATGTATTTATGTAACCAAAACCAGTAAGTAACAATCACACCTTTAAACACGTCTGACCAGTGATATCATATTCATACTGAGCCTAGAGTCTGAATACACTAAAGATAACATGTTTCTCAACAACAAATAAAGCTGTTACACAACTGCCTAAAAGTTTTTATTTTTACCCTCGGCATTCCCAGCTGACTAGAAGACACAGCCTCCAGCAATATCAAAATAATTTTAAATATGACTCCTCATAAACCATTTCAGATAATTAAGTTATTCTTTACTCGGCAATCTCTTTAATAAAAGTCAAACATTTACGTTGGATTTGTTGTTGCTGTTACTTTTTTTAACTATTATAGAATCATCCAAGTAAATTCTTATTTAGAAATAAAGCAAATGGGCTGAGAGGTAGGGCCTGAAGGTTGTAGGTGCCACCAGGAATACGAAGAGCATTCATGAAAGCCTTTCTCAATTTCCCCACACTGCTCTTAAAGGATGAATTACAGGGTCAGTAAACTACAGATAAAAATGGGCACAGTAACATTTAACACTCCAGCAATTCAAAAAGCATGCATATCACTGGTATATATGAAATATGAGACTAAAAGCTTAGAATATGAAACTGTCAAAGCAATACATTTGGGTATATAATTAGTACACAGTGCTATTCCTCCTTCCTTAATTCGCAAAGTATAGCTATGTGATTTTATATACCTGGGTAACAGGTTCTTTTTGCTGGAGACCAGCGAGTCTCTCCTGAAATTATGTATGAAAATTTACATATCTGAGTTTCTGGGGCAGATACTCAAAGTCCATGACCTCAAAAAGATTAAAAATCACTGATATGGATGGATACTTGAGTCCAGTGACGGGCAGATAATATTTAAGGGAACTGTCTCAAGATTAACGATGGAAATGACCATACAGGAGAAGTGTTTAGGGTAGAAGCAAATCACAGAAAAGAGGATGAATCTGAGAGTGGCAGTAAATCAATGAATACAGTAGACAGAAAGTTAGGAAGGCAAACCTGAAATGAATGCCAAATTATTTTCAAGTATTATTAAAATTAGTTCTATTTTGCTCAAATTTAAGAATGGCTGATAGAAGAGGCAGAGAAAAAATATCACACTGTTATAGTAAAATGAGTACATTTAAGGGATTTCTTGTGAAAATTCTATACTCATTCCTGCACTTTGAACAAAGTAAATTTACATGTCCTTTAAGTGATGTGAGAAGAGTTAATAACTTCATTGCTGACATCTGAATTAGAGGCCAGCCTTAATAACCAACAGCATCTATTAAACAACTCTTATACTTACTACTCCACCTACACACCGATCTCTATTTCTCTTCATTATGTCTGTGAGTAAAAAACAGAGAACTTTTAGCAAACAGTTGACTTTGTTGCAAAACTTAAATTCTAAATATTTTAGCTTTAACTCACCCAAAAACTCAGCATGTGAGTTTCGACAGTGAAGAAACATGGGTAATTTTGTCTGTTCTGACAATTCAAATTGCTTTTCAAAATATCTGCATAATACAAAAATTTTCTTCTTAAAACTTTTTGTTTTACCATGAGAAAAACAATTATCAAATGATCTTTTCTAGTTAAAGGAATTTCCCTAGAAATTAAAGGACAGAAAGAGTAAATTCAGACATTTAGAACACATCAGGCTTTGCCCAGGCTTAGCCAAAGGCTTTTTATAACACATCTGTTGGAAAGGGATATTTCATTTTTCTGGGGTTACAAAATTATTTTCAGAAATGATTATAACTAATGGGTAAATTAGGTAGTCCTTTACTATTGATTGCTAGAAGTTAAGAGCTATGAAGTTCAAGTTTAGAGGTATGGGGGATATTCCCCCAAATAATTCCTTTTAACAAGTTTTCCAACCAAACTTCAGCAGATGAAGCAGACACCCTCCTGGAACGTGTGGGGTCCCTTCCCTGCGCCACATGTTGGCAGGGGAAGGCACACAGTGGGCCCCTTGCCCTGAGAGCTGGCTGAGCACCATCGGCGGGAGGCAGCTTGCTCGTGAGAAGCCAGGCAGAGCTTTGTACTGTTTCCTACGTGCTGTTGTGTAAGAAATTACTGCCACTGAATAAAAAGGAGGACTTCATAAAAGCTAAATACAAGGACCTGTTAAAAGAGCACAAGAACGGAAATACTCCGTTTTTCAGCAAAATGAAAATCACCATAACATGGCAGCCCTGAATATTTCAGAGTACTTTTCATGAAAGGGTTTTCAAGCGCCAGGTGCCATTCTCTCATGTGATCCTGAAACAGCCCTCGTACAGCACAAGAGCCAGTGTCAGAGGTGGGTAGGACCTTGTCCAAGATCACAACACATGCACAACATGGCAGACCTGGAACCGGAACTTTGTGCCCCAATCCCAAGTCCCAGCCCAAACAACCAAAACTGGTGGCGTTTCAAAGAAGCCTCTTCCTGGTCCCACAATATAACGATCATACCCAGAGGATAGAATCAGGTAGTGAGGGGCAGGGGGTCTGTTTTCTTGTTGTTTTTTGTTTTTACCACAGTGCTCCCTCTTGTTCTCCTTAATAGTCAAGTGGTTTAGTTCTAAATGAAACCAGGAGTTAAGACAATAAGTGTCTTATTATATTCTAAGGGGTTTCTCTCTTCTAGGCCCTTTGATCTTGGGGAATAACTTCTGTGTTTAACTTAAATCTCTTTGTCTCCTGAAGTGCAGAATAACTACTTTCCGGGAGTACCCTTCAGTATCCCTGAAAATGCTAAATTTCAAAATTAAAAACAGAGATAATACCTCTTAAAGACATAGTCTTCCTAAAATCGGTGGTCTATGTCTTTCATTACCCAATGTTCAGGTTTTTAAAACACCTTTTCAAATTCTGCTGGGTTAGAATAAGCAAAAATATTTTTAAAATGCTATAATTTCAGTGTTGGAAACGCAAGCGAAAACTAGGGGGGGAAAGATTTAAATCATAACTCCAGTCGCTATTTCCATAACCTATGAAGTAGTTCAAGGTCAGCAATTAAGGGTGCTCCAGTCATCACCTGGGCTTCACGGGGCATTTAGCCTCGGGCTACACGGCAGACAGTGCTCTCCGCTTGCTGTGTCCTCCCCTCTAAGCTGAACATTTTTTTCAGGCCACATGACCACACGGGAGATTTACAGAAGCTAATGATCAGCTTAGACATTAGCCTTCCTATCACAGAGTAAGCAAGAGTACAGTTTATAAAAATAACAGATACCCAAGCAACATGTCTACAGAATTCTGTGTATTTTTTAGAAAAGAAAGGTGCATGTGCTCAAGCTAGACAGGTATCGTAAGGAAGCCATGTGGAAAAAAATTATTCCTAATGATACAAATTGAGGACAAGTGGTACCTAAAATCAAATGACTAGTATTTTTAAGGAAAAAACAACCCTGCCATGGTTAACTAGAACTAACTAAGTTAAAGGGCAGAACTGGCACTTATTATGGGACTTCTCTGTTATGAATTTTCTTAGTTCATAAATGGAAATCATTCTTAAGTTAGATTTGCTCATTTTAGTGAAGCTGTAATTTCATTCTGATTATATTGCTGCTGCTTATGTTTTAGAGTCACCAATAACTAAGGACAAGGGCTTGAAACGTCCAGGCTCAGAGCAGCAGCGTTTACTCATCAGATGAGACAAATGCATTACACCAGGGAACCTTAAATCGTGGTAACCCCGCCTCTAAACTTGTTGATGGCAGGGATGGCCTCAGTCTCTCATCTCTGAGGTCCCCTGACGATTACTTAGAATTTTTAAGTTAAAAAAGAAAAAAGAAAAAAAAGAGAGAGAGAGAGAAAAGCCCTGCACCGTATTAACATTTTAAAACCCCAAGAGAAATGCCCAAAGCAAATTCCTCCCACTCAAGAGAACAGAGCGCTGCCTTGCAACAAGGTAAGAAGTGGAGCACAGGGCAGAGAAATTGAGAACACAGGGTATGCTTACAGGATAGCCTTCCTGTAACTAAACCAGGCCTTTTTCTGGTTTTTATCCTTTTTTTTGCTCTTTAAAAAATATTTTCAAAATCCCAAACAAAAACTATAGCCACGATTTTCCTTTAGAATGTCAATATTTCTAAAAAGAACACAGTAGTCCATCTCTATATCGTGGTTCACTTATTGCGGCCTCACTGTATCACAGGATTTTAAAAAATATATTTAATTATTTATCGCGGATCTTTCGCTATATCGCGGGATTCTGCGGTCCTGTACAGTAAATACGAAAATAGATGTAAGGTTCCTACTCCGCGGATTCTCACCGACCGCGGGGGGTCTAGAACGTAACACCCGCGGTAAGTGAGGGACCACTGTATACCAGCCCAATTTACCGAGCCCTCACTCTATGCTACTCACAGCACAAGTCCCACTATCAAATGCTAAAAAGGTAGGAGGTATTATCATCATTTTACGAAGCTGAGATTTATAAAGGGATATACAGCTACCAAATGGCAATTATGATTCAGACCCAAAGCTGTTGACTCCAAAGATCTTTAAATTTTAACATGATGCTGCCTTTACCTACCATTTTTCAGACACTATCTACTGCAGTTTTTTTGTCCTGCCTCCTAACCTATTACATTATATTCTGCTTTTCATTTCTCATATATCTTTTTCCAGATACTAAAAAAAAAAAAAAAAAAAAAAACCTGACAAATTTTACATGGGTTGTTTCAAATGGCATAAAAGCAGAGACCCAACTATAAACTCTTTCAAACAGATCCAACAGAAAAAGGTTATTAAAAGTACCTACCACGCGCTGAAAGTCCTATGCTGGGGACTATGGGAACTATGTGAGTAGGACTTGGTACATGCCTTTGAAGAACGCAGAGACACTAGCTAACTGTCGGAGAGGATGGGGCGGCAAATGTATTCTCAGTACAATGTGAGCACGGCTGAAACAAGCAGGGAGCTGGTGTGCAAACAGGAACTGCATGCTGTCAGGACACGCTAGGGGGAAGGGAGGGAGCCAAGGTGGAATCATGGGCATTTGTTTCCTTTTTCTTTTTTTAATCAACGAATCCAAGTTGATTCTTTGAAAAACAATCTTTTTTAAACTTGTTCTATTACAGTTGTCTCATTTTTTCCCCCATTGCTCCTCCCTCTCCTTCTTCCAAATTCAAACCCCACCCCGTTGTCCATGTCCATGGGTCATACTAGTTCCTTGACTAGACCTTCCCCTTCTTTCCCCCACTTGCCCCCTCCCCTCCGGTCACTGTCAGTCTGTTCCTTGTTTCCGTGCCTCTGGTTCTGTTTTGCTTGTTTGTGTTGTTCATTAGTGTCCCGTGTTAGGTTATATCATGTGGTATTTGTCTTTTGCCACCTGGCTTATTTCACTTAGCATAATACTCTCCAGCTCCATCCATGCTGTCACAAATGGCAGGAGTTCCTTCTTTCTCTCTGCTGCATAGTATTCCATTGTGTAAATGTACCACAGTTTTTTGATCCACTCATCTACAGATGGGCACTTAGGCTGTTTCCAGCGCTTGGCTATTGTGAATAGTGCTGCTATGAACATAGGGGTGCTTAGGTTCTTCTGAATTGGTGTTTCAGGATTCTTAGGGTATAATCCTAGCAGTGGAATCACTGGGTCAAAAGGCAGTTCCATTTTTAGTTTTTTGAAGAAATTCCATATTGTTTTCCATAGTGGCTGCACCCGCCTGCATTCCCACCAGCAGTGCACTGGGGTTCCCTGTTCTCCACTCCTCACCTGCACATGTTTGTAGATTTGTTTATGATGGCCATTCTGACCACTGTGAGGTGTTCCTTAACAACAATCCAAATGTGAGTACTACTGGTGTGTCATGCTTTTACAAAGTCATTTGATGTTTTATAATTTCCATAAAACTCAAATTGAACCCCACATCTTTTGAAATTTCTATTGTAGTTTGTCTTTAGTTCTATCTGCTCTGGAAGAGGCCTCGCTCACATCCTGTCACCTTAGCAAAGCCTTCTCTGACTCCCACAGTCAGTGAGTCCTTCCCTCTGCTGTCCACACACATTTTTGATAGCAATTTTCCAACCTATTTAATTATGTATATTTAATTATATATGTCCTCATACAAGAAAATTCGTGACTAAAATATAACTTTCCAAACAAATCCATTTAATGACCACGATCACATCAGATTTTATTCCAATGTATTTCTTTAAATGCTTAGAAATAACACATATCATCAAGAGTCTTCAACACAGTGGATTCCATTCTGTAAAAAAAAGAAAGAAAAGAAAAACAAAAGGAACCCAGGCTAGTGTGGCTCAGTGGAATGAGCGTCAGCCTATGAACTGAAAAGTCGCTGGTTCAATTCCTGGTCAGGGCACATGTCTGGGTTGCAGACCACGTCCCCAGGTGGGGTTATGTGAGAGGCAACTAGTCAATGCTTCTCTCACACATCGGTACTTCTCTCTCCATCTTTCTCCCTCCCTCCCCTCTCTAAAAATAAATTTTTTTAAAAAAGGAAAAACAAGTAGTTCTTAAATTTTCTTTGCTCTCCATAGTATATATTGTATAAAATTAAAGGTTTGCTTCCAAAAATATGTTTCCACATGGTTGTGGTGTTGGCCAGAAGCAGCAAAGACATTTTACATAAAAAACTAAAAATTTCCTTACAGGTCTGGAGTACAGCCTTTGCTAGGCAGGCATTTTGTGCAATAGTTACTTTAAATTAAACGTGGAATAGGACCTACAAAAAGTTGAGTTCTTTCAGTACGAAAGCTGCGTAGCTGAAGTTGTGGGCCCCTCTGACACACATAAGCAGCCTCAATAAAATAGCTGCTCAAGTAAGAAAACAGTTTGTGTGATCACACGTAGCACACATTCCAGTCGGGTGCCCAGCTTATCCCAGCCAGAGCTTCCGAAGAACATCAGAATCAATATATCTGTCCTTCAACAATCATCCATAACTCACAGGAATTCTAATGTGTTATTCTTCCCTGTAGCATACTGGAGGCACTTGGTAACTATTTACTGAATGGAGTTTGAACTCTCATTACAGATTAACATCTGGACAACCAGTGTGTGTGTTAAAGCATAAAGTATAGCCTGCTATACATATTAAGTTCCGATCTTAAGATGATGAAGTATCCTCAGAGCAGTAAAATAGAACTGATACTATTACTGTTTTCATTTAATACAAAAAATTGAGTTTAAAGTTCTTTACATTGCATTTGGGAATCAGTTTTAACTCACAGATGAAAAGTCACGTGGGCAAGAAATCTTGGGGGACTCTGCCACTGCCCTTGTCACACCACAGTCTTTGCTTAAGAGGTTCATCTTGGCTGAAAACAGACATTGAGTGGAGGAATTATGATCTGTGGGCTTAACCTAAGAAACTACTACAGACAACTGTTTTTTTCTATTTAAATGTGAATACGTGAACTTTTAAGGTTAAGTGAGCTGACCTACATGATAGTCAAGAGAAAAAGGGATTTAGTGATCCTGCCGGCAATCACATGAACCACCTTGAAAAACACAGCAAATATCACGTTACTCATGGAACAGCTCGGATAGGGCTATAAACATGAGAGGACTGAAGGAAAGAGAACATTACTCTAATCCATCCTACGTCACTTGGTCATGGACCTTCGTGCTCCAGTAATTTTGGAGCTTATGTGTAGGGTATGACAGACTCACTAGTCAACATGCTTCTCACCACAGGCATTTTCAACTGCACTGGACATTTGGGGCTGTTTGTGGTGGGTAGGGAAGGGGGAGAAAGTATACTTTTGGCGTGTGTTATTTTAAAATCCCGTCAAGCCATCAAGTCACTGGCTTAACACTGGCCATATGAAAAAATGATTAATTATTAAATATTATCACAGATGTCCTGACCTGTGTAGCTCAGTTGGTTGGGTGCAGTCCTGCAAAGCAAAAGGCTGCCGACTCAATTAGATTCTGATCGGGGCACATGCCTAGGTTGCGGGCCAGGTCCCTGGTTAAGGTGCGTACAAGAGGCAACTGATCGATGTTTCTCTCACACATCAATGTTTTTCTCTCTCTTTTCCTCCCTTCCCCTCTCTCTAAAAATAAATAAATAAAAATCTTCCAAAAAAATTATGAAATAGCTGGGTGGTTCATATATAAGCAACTAAGCAGATGGAGGGCTATATATTCTTAAATTGTTCTAGGGTCATATATTATACCTTATTCATATTTTTTAAAACCTTTAAAATTTTTTTTAAAAGACTATTTTTAGAGGAAGGAAGGGAGGGAGAAATAGAGGAAGAGAAACATCAATTTGTGGTTGCCTCTCATATGCCCCCGACTGGGGACCTGGCCCGCAATCCAGGCCTGTGCCCTGACTGGGAATCGAACCAGCATCCCTTTGGTTTGCAGGCCACACTCAATCTACTGAACCATATCAGCCAGGGCCCTTAGTCATATTTTTGTCTACTGAGTTCCTAGCAGTTTCTGGCATATATTACTCTATAAATATATGCTGAATGGTTGAATAGTAACATAAACCTCCTTTAGAAGCCCATTGTAACATTTTATCATCTTGATAATTAAAGACAGTTTCTGAAATTCAACAAAATGCACATGTCTTCATTTGAGCCTATGATCTAATTTTTATTTTCAGCCTGTACTACTGCTCATCAGTATGACAGGAGCTCCAAATAAACGCTACAGACAACAGGATATAGGAAGTCCCCAAGGCTTTACGTTTCGTTGTTTTCTAAGAGCCGCCACTCTCAACACCGCTCTAGTGAAAGGAGTCTCCTGTCCCAAGTGACAACATCCAACGCCCAGCAAGAGTAAAATAAGTTTTTCTAGCTTTGGGGATTGATCCTGTCTCTTTTGATCACCTTTGCTCTTAAATCATATCCCCCACAAATGAATTTAATTCATTCCATTGGAATGGTTTATGTATGAATGCATTTATTAAGGCAATAAAAAGCAAAAAGTCTCTACTGTATAAAAGGCATCCCTTATTTCTACCATTAAGATCAAATTAAATGGTCAATTAATAAAGAAACTATCCTTCCATCCCTTAGGAATTACATGCATGGAATTGGTTTCACTTAACTTTTGATATACAATGGGAAAAACAAAAAATCCTGATGGTATATCCAACTTCATATTTAGAATGTCAAAAGTGATTAAAAAAACACTCTTAATAAGAGTTTACAATATTTTCTAAAGTCAATGAATTTCCTTACTTGAGCTGAGTATCTTTGGGACAAAACTGTAGTCGGTCAAAATCTTCAAAAGATAAAAAAGAATCAATAATTACTCATGAGTTGTACGGAACAAATCAATTATTTTCAAGGTCACTCTAACGGGGCAAGGTGGGCACTTACCGAGTCCACATTCCCCTATTGCTACAACTTTTCCCTTGTTGTTTTCAGCAAGACTGAGCAATTCCATGAAATAAAGATCAGGGTTATTCTTTTCAAAATCATCACATCTTGTAGGATGACATCCAACTGTACTGAAGAACATATCTAGCACAAAATAATGTCCTAGGGTTATTTTCAAAATATTTTTTTTAATATTTAATTTAATATGCATAAATGAGAGTATCAATTAATTTCAAATGGTTAATTTTTAACAATAGCCATAAATTATTCAAACTGCCAGATCTGCATTAGATTAATCATATAAGAGCTTTTGGAATACTTCAACAAAGTATGAAAGAAGATGGCAAATATGCCTTAACACATTGGTAAAAACAATTTTTGGAACTCTCCAAAGCTTGGTATTTGCCAAGCCTTGCAAAATGGAAAATGCAACAATTTCTTATAGAATTAAATGCCAATAGCTAGTTTTATCTCTTATAGCCACTATTCATGTATTTAACAGTTAAAATGTGTATTCCTTCCCCTTAAAAAAGGTGACTTAAAGAGGTGGAAGTGCGAAATTGTCTTTCTAATACAAACTAAAGCTCACTTATTTGAAGGGCATACTGTTTGATAGTTTTAACTGAATGGAACATAAATGTGAATCCTGAAGAGAAGATTTCCATCAACAAGGCTTTTAATAAGCCAGTATTTTGAAAAATAACAGAGAATGTCTAATTTTTCAGTGTCCAGCAAATGAAGCATGTCCCCACCCCTCAAAGAAGGTTATTAATAAGAAAATGAATGCCAGATAAAGAAGGTATTTTATATAATTAGGGTGCCTTTTGAAATTGGTTCCAACACTTCAAAGATATTAAATAAATGCAGAATGTGTGAACATAAAGTAAGCATATGAGAGATTATGTAGTATATAATTACTTGCATTCCTGGGAGTGTCTGGTCTGCATAATAAATATTTAATAAATGATTTTTCACAGCTTAAGTTAAAAAAGAGCAAATAAAAAGCAACTCTTATCTTAAATACATTACAATATACACACAAAAATTCTACATCAGAAATATTTGAGGTTAAATTATATATCTGGTGACCTGAACTCTCATTAACGGAAATCTTAAATACAATGAGAGGGTTTTGTCAAGCTCTGCTATACCAATGGGCACTCTGAAGTTTTTCATCTTACTCATGTCCCATTGAAATCAGTCTACTTTCCTGCTATTTCTACCATCATGGTCCATTGCTTTGTACCTGAAGCAGTTCTCAGAAAGACTTCTTCAAAATAACTTAATTCATTATTTGTTCTGGTAAAAGTAATATGAGGATACCATTTGTTTGTGCCAACTGCAGTGCATCTTTACTGTCCTGCAGATTTCCACCTGTAATCATAAACTGAAACAAAAATAAATTAAGCCCACTTTAACAAGGTACCAGCAGTGGTCCACAAACATGCCTTCCTGCAGCAGCTTCCTCCCAGAATGCTTCTCTCTTAGACTGTCACATACCTACCTGTCCTTTAAAATTTAATGAAAGATCACCTCCTACAAAGTGGTCCTTGTCTACCTCTCTTCCACACGTATGCGCAGACACACAATACTCAAAATTCACCAATACTACCTACTGAAATGTATTCACATGTCTGTCTTTCCTATCAGTTCCTTGAGTTCCTTGGGGACAGAGATCAGGCTGTGAAACGGTGCAAAAGACTGAATAACTAACTAAAGACCTCCGATTTCAGAATTCTGCTCATCTGATTCAGTTATTCCATAGCGCTAAGTCAACATTCTCCCAAGTGTCATCCCAAAATCCCCAGGAGATCAAACCATTTTCATAATACTACTAAGATGCTCTTTGCCTTTTTTGCTCATCCTGTCACAAGTGACAATGAGGCACCCAAAGGCTACATAACGTGTAATATCCTGACAGAGTGCAGAAACAGATGTATAAGTTCAGCAGTCTTCCATGAAGACAGACATTACAGAGATGTTAAAAATTTCAAAACAATTCCACTCATGTCACTAATTTATTTTGGTTCTCAAAATACATTTTTATGAAAAATATGCTATTCATTATATAATGGTATTATTTTTAAGTTAATTAATAATATTAAAATTTTTTCTGTTCTAATTTCTAATACAGTATATACCAACAGATAAACCCATATAAACAAAAGTTTTTGGGGGTCCTCAATAATACTAGAAAAACATGAAGGGGTTTTGAAACCAAAAGATTAATATGTATTGATATATATTAATACATACACTGGGTTAATACATATTGATAAATGCTTTATAGGGAAATTTATAGCTCTTGGCAAAGAAGCATACTTCTACAAAGATAGCCATTAATGGCATTTAGAACATCATCTTTGCTAATTTGTTAAAAGGAAATTGCCACTAAAGAGCTATGTGTTGATGGTGACTACTAAGGAAGTACTGCTTAAGTGACATTCTTCTAAAGAAGTCATTTAAGTACAAAGGGATATTATTTTTAAAAGCATACTTCAAGAGTCTCACTGAGCTTAATGAAGAATTCATTCTAGGTACACACCTAAAGAGAAAGCATACAAAACACCGGAGGAAATACAAATGGTACAGACATTTAAACTTACGATATTGAGTATCTACTCAGGGGATGCATAGCCATAATTAAATCCTCAACTCCCAGTAAAACACAAGATATAAGATATCAACAAAAATTTCGGAAAACTGTACTAACATTACCTAATTAGTTAATGCAAGACCATGTGCCAGTCAGTATTTGAATTATATAAAATAGCTTCTAATCAAGTCTACTGTTTTATTTCATCTGTAACTTTTTTCAATACACGAAAAAAGTTAGGGCAAGACTGGAGAGCGTAATAGCCTCTCCCAGTTTACAATATGATGATGATGATGATGATAACACCACGGTGACTTCCACCTTAAACACAATAAAGGTTGTTTACCTTATGCCTGATACAATATCAAGCGCTTTGCATTTAGGTTGCTATTATCTGCTATCATCCTTCTCCAAGTACAGAGGAGAAAACTGAAGCCCAGAGAGAGGAAGCACCCCAGGTGACAAAGCTGTGAAGAATAAAGCTGAGGGTGGAAGTCAGGTTTGTGATGGCCTGTCATTCCTAAGCCCATGTATGTGCGATTAGAAATGTTAAGATTAAACTCTTCGTGGCTGGCTCATAAAAATTCAGGAGCAGCAAAAGTGTACAGAAAAAGCACTCCATGAAAGGACCACACATTGTGAGAAATCAGGGTTGTAACTTTATCTTTCCTTATTACTTGTGAATAACAACATACAATTTTCGAGCTGGAGACTGCAGAACGCATTTGGTCAGCAGTACTGCTTTTCAGAATGGAGGTTATTCAACTCAGAAGCAGTGGCCACCAGGTGTGCTGATACCACACTATGGGATTTAGCCTCGTTTCTTGAGCACATGGGTGGGCTAGCTTGCTATTTTTTTTAAATATAAATTTTTAAAAATAACTACTCAAAGAATTTAACACTGCACTAATATTCATTTGTGAGAACTCTCTAAAAAAGTAGCAGGAATTTTCCTGATAATGATTACTAAAAAGTAAAAAATGTTATTTGAAACGGTATACCCATATTGTAAAAACTAGACTTGGTGACAGACACATCTTTTTAATAAATGTTAATGTATGTCATAATATGCACTTAAAGTTGCCTCTTCTTAATTGAGATAGGTTTAAAAACAATTTCAAAGGGATTTTGCTCTTTACCACATTTCTGATCATCTGGAAGAACTAAACACCCATGAGGTTTATGTCATTTTAATTGCTGTGAACAGAACATGTTGGTATATTTTATATCATTAACTTCCTAATGTTATATATTAACAATATATACTCAGAAATGCCAAGTGTGGCCCTGGCTGCATGGCTCAGTTGGTTGGAGCATTGTTCTGTGCACCGAAAGGTTGCCAGTTTAATTCCCTGTCAGGGCACATACCTAGGTTGCAAGTTCAATCTCCAGTTGGGGGGCGTCCAGGAGGCGACCAGTCGATGTGTCTCTTTTGCATCGATGTTTCTCTCTTCCCCCCACCCCCACCCGTCTTTCTTTCTCTAAAACTCCATGGAAACATGTCCTTGGGTGAGAATTTTTTTAAAAAGCCAAGTGTGGCACTGGATCTTTCACTTCTATTCTGCAGTATTTTAATGAAAATTTAGTTTTTAAACAAATCTCAAGAGCATCAAAAATTATATGTTACCTTTTCAACACCAATTTGGACAGCTCTCTGTATTACATCTTGTAAGTCATCTGGAAAAGATGAAGCCCAAAATCAGTAGCCTGGTAAATAAATATCCATTTATCTATAGAATCACATTTACTAAATCAAAATCAAATCAATACTATTTGATGAGCATTTATCCATAATAATAATGTTAGTGATAACCTTTAAAAAAGAAGAAAAAGAAACCCATATGAGGCAAACTAGATGAATTTATCCATTTAATTTTATTTTTATTCTGTTGGCCAAAAGGGAGAAAAGTAACAAAACTCAGAGATTCAAACCAAAGAGAAATCCACTCCCTACAATTTATGTCATTTGCCTTGAATTTCAAACTTGTTGATAAATTTTTTTTTTAATAAAAATAAGTCAATCATTAAAATTATTTTTACTATGGCTTTTCAGAATATATCTGCAATACCTCCCAAAATATACCACCTATTTTAAAATTTTAGTTAATGCCGTATTCCTATAATTACCATTCCCATTAAGGTTAATTTTTAATTTCCTCTGACAGTTCTTGTTGTGTGTATGCTTTTTTTCCTAAAATTTATTGTTAAATAACAAAGTTTTTGGAGAGATCAACAGTAATTACTAAGCTCTGAAGGGCCTGAGATAAACAGACAGCAAAACTGAACAGTTACATCATAAAAATTGATCTCTTAATTTCATATTTAAGCATCAGAGTACGTATGACTGGAATTCAATTACTAATCTAGAGTAGCTATAAAATTTATTTTAGACAAAGAGTATTAACTTAGTGAACATATACTATGTAGGACAGCCAGTCTTGCTAGTTATTATAAATTAGAGCAACACTGATACTGATCACTATGAAATTTACTTCATAAACACACAGAGACAAACACTCTTACATCCAGAGTCACGAAGCATGAAATCTAAGGGCTAAAAGGCAAGAAAAGCAGAATGTAACTTAATCAGCACTCTAACAGTGCTATTATATAAATGTCTACATGAAGCAGAAAAGGTAAGTTCGGAGGTAAAGGCTGGGAAAGCTGACATTTATCTTTCCTCTTTCTGGTGGCAGCTAACATTCCCTGTACTTGATGCTTTCACTTTATCGCCTAGAAGCACACTCAGATTAACTTCTGACTCAGCTTACTGAAATGTGCAATTCCACATCAACCAAAACCACAAAACCAAATTTTCCTGTTTTCATTTACATTGTAACAAATATAGTAATTCTCTGAGGCAACATTCGCAGGCCAGTTTATTGGAGAAATTCTGCTTTCAAAAACTTGTCACCATCACTTCCTGCTCAGTAACCCAGCTGACAGAACAAGCCTTTAAAATGAACTCGATGTGATAAATACAAACCACTTCGCTTTTGGCTAAGTCTTCCATCAGTTTTTGAGGTACTGCTCTTCCCACCTGTACTGTAGGTGCTAGGACCTGGCAGGGCTCGGCTGGAAAGGGGGAGAGGCAGGACAGGGAAGGAGGACTGCAGTGCCCCACCTCCCAAATCACATTCTGGCTTAGTCACCCAGCTGAAATGTTTTACAAAAACCAGACATCCTACTGTTCAGCTGTACGTGATTTTTAAATTACATGCCTTACTGTTCAACTGCTTGAAAAGACTAAACATCAACTAAGGTTTGCCTTTTGTGCACATGGTTATTTAAAGTTCTGTATTCCAAATTATAAACTTCTACAGATAAGGGCTTGATTAACACTTTGTTATAACAGGTGCTTTATAGGTGTTCATTATCACGGTTTATCAATGTAGCTTATAGGTGTCTCACTTTGTTTACAGTTTTGTCCAAGATGCATAATAAGTCTTTAATATGTCAAGTGTAAGAGTGGATCATGCTTTTCTAGATCTCCTTAAGGCAGACCACTGACCTTCAGAGAAACTATTTACCTTAATACAACACTTACCTTGATGCTTCTGAACCCCCCTATAAATTCCTCTGAACATAGGGTCTGTCAAGTTGATACCTATATCTGTGGGAAACAAAAATAAAATTAATGATTAATCACGAAGAGCCTCTATATGAAACTGTGTCGTTAAATAAAAGCTCATAACTAAACTTTTCATCCTCACATTCATTCACTCAAACAAAATCTAAGTGTCTATGGCTTATCAGTTACCTCGCTAGACACTTGGGACACAAAGATGAGTCAGAGAGAATTCCTGCTGTCAAGAAACTGGGACCTGGGAAGGCAGACCCATTAACAGACGATTAAGAAATATTAAAAGTAGAAACTGGTACTGTGGGACACAGAAGAGGAACACCTGACCTAGTCTGGGAGCTGGCCCAGAAGAGACTTCCAGAAAGAAGGGATCCCTGAACTGAATCTTAAAGGCTGAGTCAGCTGCCCCGGAGAAGAGGGGAAGCTGCAGAGAGAAGCAGCAGTGGGGGCAAAGCACCAGTCGTGTGAAATAGCACAACGGCTATGGAGAACCACAGGCCATTCTAGCTGCCGGAGAACAAGTGTAGGGAAGGAGTGACCAGAAAAGGCCACACTCAACTGCGCTACAGTCCCATGTCTTTAAAATATCAGCTGCAACACGAAGCACTGATGGCTTTTAAGCAGAGCAGTGAGATGTGCATTCTGGACCGCTCGTTCTGGCGTCTCTGTGGAGGGCAGGGTTTAAAGGGAGCAACTGGAGTCAGGGCGGCTCCTTTGGAAACAGGCAAGAGCTCCCATTTGCCGTGAAGAGAAGCTGGATTAGGGTGATGCAAAGAAAGATGTGCAGAAAGAATAAATTAATATCCTTCAGCCATCGAATATTCATAAAGAACAACTCTGTGCCAAGTACTATGGTAAGGGGTTAGAGGACACAGAAATGAGTGAGACCCAACACCTGGTCCCTGCCCTCCGAAAATGTATAGCCTATATGGGAACTACGAATATAATTTGTGATATAATAAGCTAGACTGTAAGCAACACAAGGCACGCAATGTGTATCTTCATTGCTGTATTCCTAGAACCTAGCATAATGGTTTTGTGAAAATAATATAAATGGAGCCACTTTAAAACGGAGTCGGAGCTGCCACCCAGAGGAAATGCCTTGCACATCTTATTTCTCAAGACTTTGGAATGTTTAAACAGGACAAAATAACCTTCAGGCTGGGCCAAACAACTGTTTACAAAGCCAGCAGGAAAGCAGAAACGCTGACATCTTTAGAATTGGCACCACCATGTGTAGGTAAAGAATAACTGAGCTTATTTGCACAACAGAAATTCCTTCCTTGGCTCACTAACACCAACAGAAATTCCTTTCTTCTAGTCTGTCCCCTTCCTTTTCTCTCAAGTAGCCCTTGCCCTCACCCCATAATTGGACACTATTTAGGTTCCTGCCTGAATCACTGCTTCCCAGAAGTGCAATTCTTTTTTATATCAAGTGCACGCTTGTTGCCTCTCATCCTGGCTTTTCACTTTAAAGATCACAGTCAGCACATAGTCAGCACGGGAGCACAAAAAAGGGGCAGTAGCGTTCTGGTGGTGTGACGAGAAACGCCTCACAAAGGAGGTACTCTAGAAGCTACAACTAACGGAAAGGGCATGCTGCACACAGATGTGCGCAGGTACAAGACTGGAGAAGTCACTGAGCCTGCAGCGCAGTGGTTCTCAGTGGAGAGTGGTTATACAGCCCCTCTCTTCTTTGAACTCCCCCGCCCCCAACATTTAGCAATGTACAGACAATGTATATTCATTTCCAGTTGTCACTAGAAGCCAAGGAGGGCTACTGCCATCTCGGCTTGAGGCCATGGGTTCTGCTAAATCTCTTACAACGCAGAGACGGGATCACCTCTCACAACAAAGACTGGTCAGACCCAAACTATCAAGTGCCGCTCCATAAACCCTGCCACAAAGTACAAGAAGACAAGGGGAAGAAAAGACACGAAGTCGGACTGTGATGGCCATGGGCAGTAAAAACGCCACCCCTATGTGAAATGCGTACCCTTGAGCTTTTAGCACTCGGAGAATCTTCACGTTTGTGGTGGGGGGTGGGGAGGGGGAGGGAAAGGCTACCAACAGGCCCCTACGTTATTCTGGCCGAGCTTCAGCTGCTTCTTCGTATCTTCTCACCGCCTCGGCCAAGCTGGCCCTCAGTGAGCGCTGATGCTTCAACATTAAGGCAGACCTTGCAAGATGAGGGGGGGTCTGGATAATTCAAGAGATGGTGCAGAGAGCAGTAGTATTCCGGGCATTTGAAACAAGGAAAAGGCACAATGCAGAAAACTGCAAAGACATGCAACAGCGCATCTGTCAATGGAGAGTGAGAGCAACAGGTACCCTTTACAGGCTGTTAACAGCCCTGGCCAGTGTGGCCGGGGTGGAGCATCCTCCAGTAAACCGGTAGGTCGTGGGTTCAATTCCCTGGTGAGGGCACAAGCCTAGGCTGCAGGTGCAGTCCCCAGGTGGGGCACGTGGGAAAAACAACTGATCTATGTTCCTCTCCCTCTCTTCCCCTCTCTTTAAAATCAATAAGCATGTCTTAGGGTGGCAATTTTTTTTTTTTTAAAGGCTGTTAACATAAATTATCATCAAAAATTGTTAAGTACAAATTCACTGGAATGGCCTAGATCACAAGAAATCAGTATCTACTTTCTTCCCATAAGGATAGGAAATAAGACAGGGCGGGGGCAGACTGGGAAAGGAAATCCAGGGAAGAGGGGAGAGGCCTTCCTGCCTAGAATAATCTTTCACAGGTCAGTTTAGTCACCCACTATGGATGATTATTAGAAGCACTGAATGGATCTGCATCTCTTGTGCCCATTTCCCCTTTGTGCAGCAAAGAAAAGAACTTTTCCAAAGCAATATTTTTTCTAGAAAATGAAGTGCAAAACAAATGAAACCAAAAAGCAAACCAATTTAACAAGTAAACTTTCTGATATTAATTTTAAAAGTGAATTGAAGATTGGCTTGGAGGCTCAATTGTGAAACCTCTCCTAGTCCTTGTAGTACCCCTGACACCAATGGATGCTAAATCCTCCCTCAACACTTGCCCTGAGGCCAATCCCAGGTGATCCTACTTCCCCTTGCAACTGGCCTCCCCCCGGCCACAGGTTGGTCTTCCAGGCCCTAGGGCCCAGAGCACTTCCAAGATCTGTATTCAGCTTTGGGCCCAGGTGAGCCCTGGGCTTTAGGAAACTGTGCACAGCCACCAGCTTCTTCCCTGTCCTGCAAGAATCTCTGTGACTTAACAGCCCTAACCCTTTTTCTTTCCGGCACATGGTTTGTCTGAAGTGTGTTCCTCAGCTAGTTATTAGAGCTGCTTTCTACGCTTTGATGACTAGGCCCCAGCACCTTAGTCACGCTTGGTGAATGTGTTCAGAACATGCCATCCCAGAATATGCAGCTTTGGCATATGGGTTATTTTGAGCTGAATGAACTTGGGAAATAGCAGGTGCAGGGGTTGGGGGAAAGGAAATTACTTTGTTATTGCAAAGGCAAGTTTATTAGGTATGTTATCCTATATGCAAAAGACAACAGACAGGTTAAGGTGAGGACTGACCCTTGTTAGGGAAAAATACTGCCTTAGGACATGACTACCTGCTGTGAACTGCTGTTAGTTGGAAGTTCTAATTTCAGACCATCTGCTGGTTAATAGGTGGCCCCTTTTCTTCCACAACTCAAAAGCAGTAAAGAGACATTGTATGAAAATCAATTTCTATCCAGCTCCAGCCAAAGACTGGAAGAACTAAGAAAATGAGAGACAGGAGTGAGAATGACTAGAATATTTTTTAAGGGCGAAGTGGAAAATTATTACTTCTGATTTGGGGAACAGGGGGGCAATTGAAGGGTTCATTATTTAGTGGCATGTCACCTTATATGGATCACTAATATTTCTTTTCTGTTGTCTTTTTAAAAAACTGGCTGGCTTTAAAAGTAGTAATAGCTTTACTGTTAAAAAATCACTTCCGGTATTAATGAGCTTTCTTTTTCAAAACAATATAAGAGTAGAAAAACGTTTGCACCCAAAGAAAACCACACCTCTAAACTGATACTGTTATGGGACAAACTCGGTTCTTCTTGCCCACAGTAAAGAAGGGCCGATCAGCATGTCTATTAGCATGTAAGCAGGGTTTATTAGTCATACATTCCCATGGAAGAGACCAGACCTTGACGAGGTGGGGGCTGAAAAGCAGAGGTTCAGGGGCAAAGCAAGGTAAGGGCCGCAAGAGCATCAGGTCCTTTATTCTGTGGACTTACACAGCTGGCTGAGTGGGGGTGAAGAAGTTACATACCGATTGACAGGTAAAGGTGCCAGCTTCCCCCTGGAGGGACACAACTACCCAAACGTAGGTACTGTGGGGGTGGGGTGGGTCCGTTAGCCCAGATCCTTATCTTGCTCTAGACCACATTTGGTCGTCTTGTTGTAAAACACACATGTGACAGAAGGCAGTTAAAGTTAGTTACCCGAAGGTATTTATGGGCCGTGTCTGTAAGCACTAGGGACTTCCCCATAAAACAGGCAGGGACCAGAGTAGGCAATTAACCAAAGCTGTTTCATGGGCTTCTTTCTTTGAGTCCTGTGGAACCCCTCCCGCCTTCCAGGCCTTGGGACGAATACACAGTTTCAAAGGCTTTCTTACCCAGATAGCGGAAACCATACAGAGCATTTCAAGTTGGAACACCTGGCAACATTATGGGACCAGGCTGAGAACGGCTGAGTTAGTGGGTCACACGTCTCCCTCCTCCCTGCCTCGGGTCAGCCTAACAATACCTCACTGTCTAGGCTCAGTGAGTCATGTCCGATCGCTGTCACTATGATCTAGGAATACAACGGGGCAGCAAATACAACATTTCAGAATTGTTGTAGACTTGCTTTGCCTTTAGATATAACTCCAAGTGAACAAGGACACACCACCACGTGGCAAACAGACAAATCCACAAGACTAGTCAAGAAGCTCCACTCCCTGTACACAGGAAAACGAAGCTCAGCAAGAACACTGGCGTCCCAATCCCGGCCCGCACAGCGTCACCCAGGTTTTCCTACGTGCCGGGTCCTAACTACTCTTACACCTTCGGGTCCCGTGGCCACGGAGAGAGGAAGCGGCCGGAGGGGCACGTGGGGGAGAGGAGAATCTAGTGCCTGGCCTCTGGCCTGTTCTTCAGGAGTTTAGCCTCCTTTTTATTGAACACAACACACACGTTACAAGGAGCACGCACCCTAAGGGCGCCACTCGTGAGCTCACAAATACGCACGCCCTGACGCGAGCACCTGCACAGAGAACCGGAACCCGACCGGCGCCCTCTTTCCCTGAGAGCCCTTGCAACCTCTGAAGAGCTCATTCTGAACCTTCTGGCCCCGGCGAGCGACGCCCGGCAGTAGTCAAAAAAAAAAAAGCACAAGGACCGGAAAAGCAACTTACCTACGAATTTGAAGCGACTCATGACTGCAGTGCCGGACGGCCCCTGGCGCAAGCGGAAGTGGCTCCGGCCGTCCCGCCCCCTAGTCGCCGGTCTTCCGTTTCCCGGCAGCCCCCGCGGCCGCTGAAGGTGAGCCGGCCGTCATGGCGTACTCGGTGCCGGCGGCGTATCTGACCCACCAGCAGAAGGTGTTGCGGCTTTATAAACGAGCCCTCCGTCACCTGGAGTCCTGGTGCATCCACAGGTGGGCGACGGGGACCCAGGGCGTGGGGAGCCGACTCTGGGGCCCGCACGGAGGCTGAGTCCCCGAGGGACCGGCCGTCTCAAGGACTTAGGGGACGGAGTGGGAAGGCGCCCCCCGCCCCCAGGGTCCGCCCACAGACCTGGGTTCAAGTGCGAGACCTTGAAGAGTTGCTTCTCCGGCCCGGGCGTCAGTTTTCTAAGGACGCAGGATGCAGCACGGAGGGTTGGTTGCATGACGAGCCAGTGAAATAAAGGAACGTGCCTAAAACTGCAGCTGTCACGCCTGCAGCGCTCGCTGGGTAACAGCTGTCTTCGTGACGTCGTGGCTGATATTAACAGTAATAACGTGTGCATTGTTTTATTTGGTCCTCACGACAACCCCGGGAGTTAGGGACCATTTAGCCTGACTTGACTGATGAGGAATTAGAGGCGCAGAGGGTAACTCGAGGCGGTGTAGCTGGTAAGTGGCCAAACCAGGATTAAAAGTCAGGTGACTGAGTCCAGATCCTCGTCCATCTCCCAGCCTCCGATCAGCTTCCCTCCTTCTCGCTTTATCGGCCCTTTCACTGCCTTCACACCTCACGTACTTCTTTCCCTGCCACAGTTTCTCCTTTCCTCTGTCCATCTGAGACTAGCCTTAGAACGTGGTCGTAAAACAGATTTTTTTTCGTGACCTTGGTGCCGTACAGGTGAGGGGACAACCCACACGTGTGAGAGCCAGGCCTCCGCTCCCTGATCAGAACCCTAAAACCTCATCCCGGGCAAAGGACTTCGGGGAAAACCCTCGAAGGGATTGGAAGAGGTCAGGACAGGTCGATAACATTTCTAATCTCCAAAATCATTTTGGTTTCAGGGACAAATACCGGTACTTTGCTTGTCTGATGAGAGCTCGGTTTGAAGAACATAAGAACGAAAGGGATTTGGTGAAGGCCACGCAGCTGCTGAGAGAGGCGGAGCGAGAATTCTGGCACCGCCAGCACCCTCAGCCATACATCTTCCCTGACTCTCCCGGGGGCACCTCCTATGAGAGATACGAGTGTCACAAGGTGGGTGAGGACGGCGTTGGCCAGTTCCAGCGTTACCGCTTTAGGGGCAGCGAGATGGCCTTCCTGACGGTTGTAGATGCATCCCGGATGACAATAAGACTTTTCTTGATCGATTCAGCTTGTAGACTCTTTTTGGCAAAGCAGAGTGTTCAACCACTTGGTAAATTAACTCATTTTTGGACCTGAAGGTAACCCAGTTTGGATTGGTGCTTATTATTTGTGAGAAATCCCAGGCCAGACCTCCGAAGGACATAAACCCACCCTGGACATTTAGAGGACGCAGGTCGGGGCGGACTGATGCCGGCTCTTCCCGGACTGACGGCGCCGCTTTCCGACCCCGGGCTGTTTCTCTCCGCGGCTTCCTCCTTTGTGTTGGTCCCTGCTTGTCTTCGGCTGGTCACCGCTTGGTGTCACCAACAGTCTGATAACTTGCAGGGGTTGTAACAGTGCCCTTGGAGCTTTGTCTTTCGTGCGGGACCTGTCAGTGGCATGTAAATGAATCTCGTGTGGTGACGTCGTGATTTCCTCTCATGACAGGTTCCCGAGTGGTGCTTAGATGACTGGCACCCCTCTGAGAAGGCGATGTACCCGGATTACTTTGCCAAGAGAGAGCAGTGGAAGAAGCTGCGGAGGGAGAGCTGGGAGCGAGAGGTGAGTCTTCCCTGCGTTTTACCGTATCGTTTGGCCCACGTGGTCGGCACCTGGAAGGAGCTGAGGTTCTGTTCCCCACTGAGGAGGTCTGGAGTCCTGTTATGACAGTTACTCTGGCCCCTTGCGTGTCACAGACTTCATTTCTAAGTGAGTTAAATGTAATCCTCAACAACCATCTTCCAAATAGGTTACACTGGGTTGCCTGGTCTTTTGGGTATTTTGGTCTCGAGTTTTGCTTCTCCCCTCCCTCTCCTTAGTCCTTTACCTGGCCTTCTTGCTATGTCCTGCTGTCTGTTACTCTTCCTCTCCCCCAGCGCCTTGGACACTTTTCAGGCATCTTAGGATGTCTGCTTTACATTTTGTAAAGCTCAGTCTTGCTGTAGTGTGAAGGGTGTGTTGGGGGAGGGGGAGGTGAAGCGTGGAGAGACCATTTCAAGGTCGTTGCAGTTTAGTCAGAAGATTGTGACAGGCAGCAGTAAGGTGGATGCAGTGAATATGGAGGGAAGCAGATTCAGGAAATGGCTGGAGGGCTATGGAGACTGACTGGACGTGGGGGGCGGGGTAGGGACAGTGAGGACTCAAGAATGATTCCCGGTTTTAAGTATTGATATCTGAAGTTTGGGGAGTGAGACAGAGAAGATGGGGGGAAGCAGGTGTCAGGGGGACAATCAGGGGTTCAGTTTTAAGTGTGTTAAGTTAAATAAAGAATGTTAAACTTGAGAATCCTGTGAGACATCAAGGCAGATGTCAGTAGGTGGCTTTGGATGTAGGAGTCTGGACCTCAAGGAGGAGATCCGAGCTTGAGTGGATCCTACCTTGTTTAGCCAATTACCATTGTCTTACCAGACAATAGAATCTCTTGTGTCAGACCACCTCTAGTCCTTGAGTCAAGGGCCACCCAATCCAATAGTTTAACTTGCACAGAAAACAGCCTAATGCTAAGTAGGGGGCTGTGGGCCTTGGTGTCGGCATTTGGGAACTGGAGGTGTGTTGACTCATGGAGGGCAGTAGGTTCGTGCTGCAGGTGGTCACCATTATAGCTTCCTCTTCTCTCCACACTTTCCCCCTCTGCTGGTGTCTCTTCCCCGTGATTAAACAGCACAGGTGCTGGAGGCTCAGGTTCACCGCCATCCGAAATTGATTTCTCCGGAAAGTGGGTCTCTAGGTTTCCTCCGCTATTAGGGCCGTGATAGCCTTGGAGACCCCTGGAACTGGGGGTAGCTGGGCAGTCTCAGGCAGAACTGAGCACATTTTACATGTGATTTCATGGCACTCCTTGTTCTGCTTGCTATGGCGGGGGTTAAGGGGAGGCTTTAAAATGACCATCCCTAATATATATGAATTGAGATTTCTTAAGGGTGCTTTTGGAAAACTTAGCTGAGACACAGAAATTCGTTTCTGTTTGTGGAGGGATACAGGTGTGTGGGGGGGACCGTAACAAGGGGAATTGGAATAGTAATTGTCATGGTTTTGGTTAATGAGTCAGGTGGGGTGGGGCATTTTCTCAGCTTTGCTGTTCTAAGAATGGGAAAGGCTTTGAGAATGCCTTCTCTGAGTTTTAAGGGGTGGGTATAAAAATGATGCAGGTACATATTAAAACCCCTCAGTAGTGAGGGTCAGATAGTGTGCACTGTGACAGACAACAGGGACAAAGCTGGCACTTCGCTGCAGGGGCCTCTCCAGTCAGTTCCGCCCCTTTTCTGATAGTTCATCCTTGGTCCCTTCCAGGTGAAGCAGCTGCAGGAGGAAACCCCGGCCGGTGGTCCCAGCAGTGAAGTTCTGCCCCCAGCCCGAAGGGAAGGGGATCTGCCCCCCCTGTGGTGGCATATTGTGACCAGGCCCCGGGAGCGGCCCGCATAGAGAGGAAGACACCGCACCAGTCGTTCTTGCAAGTGAAATAATTGACAGAAAACACACACTTGCCCTAATAAAACTAACAACGTGTGACTGGGGTGTTCTTCTGTCTGCGGCGTAATGTGATGCCCCTCTGCCCATCATTGTCTTACCAGTTGTGCATATAAAGTATGTGAAATGTACTCGGTCAGATGTGTTCTCCTCTTCCCCATTAAGTCATGGGTAGCACATGCTATTGACATGCTATCAATAGGGGAAAACTATGTAGCAGAACCAAATATGAGATGTACTATGAAGATTGAGTTGAACAAACTGTAGTTGAAGGCTTAATTAGCTCTCCTCTCTAGAGGGAGTATGAAGCCTAGAAGAGAGGGTATGCTGATACTGAGGACTTCAGATAACGTCTCGGTTTTCTAAAGATTCTACTGATGGAATTTTAGTTTGGACTAGGAGACAAGTTTCTCTAAGAAGCACACATTGAACACATAAGCCTGGAGTTTATGGGGTCCTTTCAGGAGGGGAAGTTTGATGAGTGGGGTTAAAGGGTCCAATCTGGGATGAAACCTCTATTGTGACACTTAGTTTAGAGGCAGTTTTCCTGCTTTGCTGCTTCTGCCGTAGCTTGGATTGTCTGCAGACCCAAAAGTGAGGATACAGCAGAACTCTACACATTTGAAGAAGCTTTTTTCAAAGGAAAAGCCATTCTAAAAATGGTCAGCCAAACCCAGCTCCCTTAAGTTCTTAACAGCTCATTAGAACTGGATTCAGATAATCAGTTCCGGCAAATAGGGTTCTCCAGGCTCCTAATCATCACAGAAATAATGTTTTTCCAGTTTTCTAAGTAAGCTTAGTCAGTCTCTGTCCATCTAACATTTGACGAAGACCAACTGAATTTTAATTAAGACATGAAATACAGGACTTTTTCTAGTGGTTCTTTATTTATAATGTAGACTGAAGCAGTTGTTACAAGGTAGAAGGGAAACACATTACACAATTGTTATTTATACAAGTTTAGAACAAAAGAACTGCACAGGGAGAGGTCAACTCTCAGTACAAACTAGCAACTAAACCACAATAATTTACCTTAGAAACGATCTCTTTATTTTGAGCTGTGACACTGCTTTTACAATATGCAAAAACACAAACAGGACTACCCAAGGTGTTTTGTCACATTCTTCCTACATTGAATTTGGCAACATTTTATATTAAATTTCTTCAGATTATACTAACGTTTAAAAACTAAACAAGTGAAAAGCTGTACCGAGGTACAGTTACATCCATTTATTTCAAAGGTTTAAAATACCACTTTTTATCTATTCTAATTACCTTGCAGTGATTTCTGCTTTTGCAAAAACCAACTCAAGCATCATATGCACAATGCATCAGCTACTTTTAGTCGTCAAGATTGGTGGGCTAAACCACAGGCACTACTGTTGCTTATAGTCTGTAAAAGGAGCTTGTTTTTCAAAGGAAAAAAAAGCTTAAATAGTTTGTATTAATCATGCCTTTGCTTTAAAGCCATAACATAAAATGTCCTTGAGCAATCACAGCAGTGTTAAATGTTAATATATAGAACAATGACTATACAGGTATGTTACTCTCACATCCAATGCAGTTATGTATTAAAGCATAAGATTATGTAATTGAAGATACAAGCCAACAGAAATCTGCAGGGTCTGTGGGACCCACTGAACTCCTACCTCTTGCCAGGTTCCGTCAGAAAGGAGCCCTTACAACAACTGACCCAACTACTAAGGGGATTGCTTTTTCATGTTTACATTCTCCAAACATTCCTCTAAATCTACAAATCCCTGTTGGCTTTAGGAGATGGGCATTTTAACAAATTTAACTTTCACTTAAAAGGAGAAAAGACAAATCCATTCCAAAAACCATTACCTAGGATACAAAAAAAAAAAAAAAATGGGACAGTCTAGTGGTCAGATTCCCAGTGACAATAAATAAATCCTCCTCTCTTCATTGTTTAGTATGAAGCCAATTAAGAAAAACAAGCCCCCGGATTGGTAAACACATTGGCAAGTTGCTGGACTCCAAGCTGGTTACTCTTGTTAAATCCACTCAAGTTTTTTCAAAATATTTGGGCTTTTCAACGTGCCCAGCCTGCTGGGCACAGTTAAGTAAAAGGCATTGCTATTATCTAAATTCCCTGCTATCGTGTTCAAATGTTTTCACATTTTTGAAACTGCCTTACCCTTTTGGATGTACTGGATTCAGTGAAAATGGGTGTAACAGACGAGTAACTGAGGTGGGGGATTCTATGTCTACCCGGTGGCAGCAGCATGCACGGATCGGAGGTGGGTGCTGTGTGCAGTCAAGAGGAGTCGTGGGAGAAAGGAATTCCTTAAATACCCTACAGAAACAAACACCGCAATCCAGTATGGCTTATTGGGATGCATTAACCATGAAGCTACGAGAAATTCAACCTACGAGGCTACTCTTAAATGTGACAGGATCAGCTATGTTGAAAGTGTGCCCCTCCCATGGCCCTCCCCCCAATCCCAACAGTCCACCACCTCCAGATTCACTTCACTCCGAATATTGCTCATCAACTCTTACTACTGCTTCGCTCATTCGGAACATAGTATATTTAAATGAAGATTTTACCCCTTACTGTTTCGTTTGTACATTAAAATAACTTGAATTTGCTTCTAAGCCAGACTACTAACTACAATGCATCTACAAAAGCTTGCAGGAAAAAAAAAAGAAAAAAAAATTACCCCTTTTTTCTGAAGTTAACTACTTCGTGGTACCCCTGCCCTGACCCACCCAACCCCCTTATGCATTTAAAATTTTACAAAGACTTGTAAAAAAGTTAAATGGAATTTGGCACCTTCAGAAAAATCAAAAGGGAAGCTAAGATTAAAATGTGCAGAAAGAAAACTGTCAATATTTACAAATTAAAAGATCAAAATCATGTCAGTTACATATGTTGCTTTTAATTCTTATCTAAAGGTGTCGAGTACGTTCAAAAGAGCTGTATTCTGAGTTGCCTACAAAAATCTGTTTGATTATAGATTGGAATGGATCAAGACAAATTAGGTTTTATTAATTGAAGAGTTCATTCCCCACTGGCAGCGTTTCTGATGAGCCTAAGAGAAGCGAGGGGCCGAGCGGTCGTTTGTCAGGGTCTTCTTCAGTTTCACGCCCCTGCGGATGGCGTTCAGCATGTCTTCTCCTTGCGGGGTCTCTCTCGGGCTCAGGTCTGCAGGGTCACTCTCTGGAACCTGGCCTGGGGAGACAGTGGCACTGGCAGGATCCCTTTCCTGGTCTTCAGCCTCGCTTTCTGGAATCGCCTGTCTGTGCTCCTCGGGGATACTTGGCTTCGGGCCTGGAAGAGGAGGGTTGACGGAAGCTTGGCCACTCCACAGTGAGGAGGGGATGCTGGTGACACCCTGGGGGCCCTCACCCACAGATGGTGACTCGGGGCTGTGCTCACCCCGCTCCTCGGGCCCATCTGGAGGGCCTGGCAACATCCCGGGGAGGTCTGGGACAGTTGGGGTCTTCACAGGGATCACGGGTGTCTTGATGGGGATGGGACCGGCTCCGATAGTCCCTCGGCGGACAGAAGGCTTGGTGGACGGGGTCCGTCGGATGGTGGCAACCCCTGGGGTGACCATGGCAGGTCCGAGTGTGGTGGGGAGACCAGCAGTGGAGGCCGGGCGCTTGGCTTGGAACATCCGTCGGTAGGACTGGCTGATGTCGCTGTTTCTCGGAATGGTGGAGGACTTGTCAAACTCCTGCTGCTCTGCCTCCTGGTCGCCACTTACAGAGAAATAATCGTAATCTGAAACTGATGATAGGATTTGATTAGATATCTCCAAGGCAGCAGGCTTGGGTTTCTGGTGCTTCTGCCTTGGGAGGACAGAAGGCCCAGGAAGCGAGGTACTCGAGCCACAATCATACCCCAGGCCTCCCCGAGGCTGCTGTGCCGTCCTTAGAAACCATGGACGTGTAAGAGCAGGGACCTTCGTTCTGTTCACTGATGTGCCCCTGGGCCCCTAGAACAGTGCTGGATGGACATGGTGGGCGTACACTACAATACTGTGGAGAGGTGACAGAGGCAAAACTACCAGACCGAGGCAGAGCTGCCCGCGGGCATCTGGGGTGGGGGGAGTGAGGGGGCGGAAAGAGAAATTCCACAAAAACCCTCCAGGCCAGGATTCAACCTGAGAGACAAACCTCAAGCAGACTAGCTCAGACCCTACTACCTCCCTTACAGCAAGCTCGTTAGGCATGAGCCACGGGCAATGAATCCCTGAAAACAGGTACAAAGTGGGTTCCATCCATGAAGTGTGCTCACCTTCTCTCAAAAAATGGTGTTGCATGGGAGGGGGAAGCTCACAGAGGAGAGCAGTATTCTGAATGACAACACCACTGACACTGAGGACCAGATACATTCTTTGCTGTCGGCGGGTAAGGGGCGATGTGCTGTGTGTTAGAGCATATGTAGCAGCAGCCCTGGCCATTTACAAGGGCCCATCACTCCTCCAGTGGTGACAACCAGAACTGTGTCCAGACATCGCCAAATGTCCCTTGGGCAGCAAATCCCTGTCTTATTAGAGGCTCTGACAGATGAACTGCAAATAGGCTCGGTCAATGATCACAGACCTATTCTAGCTGTTAAGACTGCCATCTTGCTGACCTGTGTGAGCCGCAGGGATGGGGGTGAGAGAGGTGTGCATGGCTGACAGGGGATTTGGCCGGCATAGGTTACAAACCTGGGCTTCAGACTCTTAACAGGCCTTAGGGACAAACCCCAGCTCTGTTCCTTGGTAGCTGTGTGAATTTGGGCAAGTTATGGAGACTGTTTCCATGTATATAAAACGGGGATAAAAATACTTAATACATAAGTGGTTGCGAACATCAGATGGGAAAAGGAAATGCTAAAACACGAATGTTATTAACGGCATCTGTCTGAGTTCAAATCAGGAACCCCACTGGACCCTGATGGTGAAACACAGAAGCTGCACCAGCCCAGTCATGTTCTTAGATGGCAGCTACCTGACAATGACCGATCAGCTCTCCAAGGCCACTCCAAGGTGACAGAAACTGTGCTGAGGCCAGTTTGGCCGCCGGGGCTTCCGCGGCAGTTCGGTGGACCCCTCCTGTCTGCGTCCGCCCAGTGGGAAGGGCCACCCCTTGCCCTGGCCCAGTGCTGCTCGCGACGCCCAGCCGCCTCGTACCTTGGGAGGGGATGGTGTCCTCCGAGCAGCACGGGGTGGTCGTCTGGGTGCTGTAGCCGCTGGAGCACTGCAGCGAGTCCCGGCTGCTCCTCTGCGTGTCCAGCTGGAGGCCCCGCGACAGGGCCAGGGCCAGCTCCTCACAAGCCTCCATCTCCTCACCAGGCTGCAGGTTGGAGGAAAAAGACACAGACAAGCCACCAGGGCCATGAATCCCCTGGTCTGGTGTCCCCAGGGCCGTTCTGCACACCTCTTCACATGGGAACCCCGATATTACTCCTGGTCTGCTCCAGTGAATGCCACCTGTCTGGGTGCCCAGGGCTATGAACTTGCATGGGTCCTCCCCAGGCTCTAGAAAGTTCTACAAATCTGATTCCCATGTACGGCTTTCCCCCTAGGAGCCCTCTAAAAACTGGAGAGCAGGGGATGGGGCGGGGGGTGGGGGCAGGGCTCAGGTCCCTCCAGCTGTAAGGCTGACTCGGTCAGCATGTGACCACCAGCCAGGTCTACAGGGGTCCAACCAGCTATAGAGAACAAGCGCGTCACCCTGGTGGCAGCTGACACCGTCATGCTCCGCGGCCTCTGAGCCTCCTCGGCAGCTGCAGGCACGCCGCCCGCAGCGGCGGGTCCTCCTCCGTTGGGGTCTGGCTCCCGCTTCTCTTTGCGGCGCTGTAGGGTGTTCACCAGAGGCTGATCATAAGGTCCTGGCTTGGCCCAGTCCTGAGCAGAACAGTGCGGTCAGGTGCTCGGGCCCCTGCTTCTGCTGGGAGGGCTGCAGACCCTGCAGGCAGCTGCCCACAGAAGGCATCTGGTCCCCTTAGGGGAAGCTCAAGCTGGGACGGGTCAGCAGGCCCCTTCTAGTGCCTAGCCCGGCTCTAAAGGGAGTGGAAAACCCTTTGGGGACCCCCTGGTTACCTCCCATTTCCTCCTGCCTGCCCACAGATTAAAAATCCCCAACAGCCAGTGGCCTGTGGAGACTCTTAGCAGCTGACCAACTCTAGGGCACCGGCCAGTGGAGATGGCATCCCCGGGGGACCAGGCAGAACCCTCTCCCCGAAATGACTTCGCTGGAGGGCAGTGGCCACCAGGGGGCACTAAAGGAACTGCAGCCACTCTCCCTGAGGCTGAACCTCCACAAAGGGCCCTGCAGGAAGTGTCCTCTGAGGTCCTCACCAGGAAGGGAAGGGCCCTGAGGTTAGTAGGAAGATTTTTGAGGAGTCTGAGGGTCCACACCACTTGTGAGGGGCGAAGTTAAGACTTGCTCAAAATACTGGCAGCTTAGGGGCCTACTATCCAAATTAGGGACCTCCTCTCAAAATAAAGCGGAATATCCTCCAGGCATCAATTGCACTTGCGAGTAGATGACCATGACCCAATAAGGGCCTCAGGGAGAAAGTTTGGGGAACATGGCCGAGGAAGGCGGTCCCTCCCTGCTCCCTGGAGGGAAAAACTGGAACTTTGAACTTGGAACTGACTCCCCTGCAAGGTCGTATCTGCATCTACGATCTAATGGGGGTTAACTAATGGTTAGTAATGAGAGGGAGCCTCTCCAATCTCAGCTCCTGGTGGAAACCTCTATCTCGAAGCTGCCTTCCACTTTTTCGCTCTCCTAGTGGGGACTCACTTAGGGAGCGGTGTTATGGGGAAGAAGGCAGAGTGTGAAAGGAAGGGGGTGCGGGGTAACTGGGGTGAGGACGGTGGGACAGAAGGGGGTGAGCACAGAGGCGATGAGAGAGGAGGGGGAGGAGAGACACAAACCTTCCAGCTAGGGATCTGAGATGACGGGAACATGCCGGGCCCAATGGTGTGATAATGAGCGTAGTCTGGAAGGTGGACAGAGGTGACCCGAGGGAGCAGGCGGGAGGCAGGCAGGCAATGAGGGAAAAGGCTTGCCCCCACGGGCCCCACATGGGACTCACTTGACAAACTATAGTGAGAAAACCCGTTAGACAACTGGAAACAAAAAAAAGGGGGAGGGGGAGGAAAACAAATTAATATAACAGGACGGGTGTGGAGATACAAGATGGCATTGACATTCAATGGAGGGTAAGACCTGAACATTTATAAATAAACATTGGGGCTCCGCTTCTCACGGATGATCTAGGATGCAGGAGAAAGGAGCCGACGTGCAAAGAATGCACACTGATTTACTTGACACCAAGTAAGTATTCAGTCGAGGAAACAGTTCACCTGTAATCTGACAACAGTTTGGAAATTGATCAGTGTCCTTAGTCTGGTGTCCTCAATGATTTTTGAGTATTTAACAAAATATCCTTTCACGGAGATAGTAATTTGCTCGTCTCATTATGCAAATTTAAAAATTCTAAAGTGTCTTCAACTGAACCTGTTCATTTTAGGTTTCCAAAATCGTCACACTGTTCAGAATTCCAAATTGGGTGAATAGGGGGTGGTTTGCAAACTAAAAGCCAGAAAAGCACGCATGCAGCCTATGACGCAGTGAAATGTCACATCCAATGGTGTGGTGACGGGGGGGGTCTTGGTAGGCAGGGTGCCTGGGTCTGGGAAGAGACGGATGAGAAACACCGCGCTGGCCTGGGAAGAAGCCTTCACACCTCCGAGTCCCCCAGAGCCCCGACTCCCCCTTGGGACGGCCTCATGGCCCTGCTCAGGAGCCAGACACCTGCTCCGGGAAGCCCTCAGCCGCATCGCCCTCGTGCACAAGGCCTTGGTGTAGGTTCTGAGTCTCCAGGCTCCTGCGCCTGAGGCAGGGGCAGCAGGCGGGGGGGCGGGGGGGGGGGGCGGGGGCCGAGCGGCCGTGGTGGCCGTGGCGGCCGGGGCCCCGGGCGGTCACCTTCTCTGTGGAGGCCCAAGCGCCCATGGTGGAGCCTGAGCTGACCGAGGTGGGCGAGCTGCACTCGCTTACTGACTGGCAGGTTTCGGACGCTTCGGAGGAGGCCGAGCTGGAAGAGTTCTGCAGCGGGGCGGGCGGGCGTGGCGGGGGGGCCACACGAGGGGACCGACAAAATCCAGGCCACATGTTAGCAGGAAGTAACCATAAATTAAAAAAAAAAAAAACGATGGGGGCAGGGAAGGGCACACACACAGAGACACAGACGTGTACACAGAAGAGGGAAGGATGAGAGAAGCGGAGCATTAAGGTTAGTTTTTCCCCAAAGCTGCACCCACACAGAGGCTTTCAGGCCCTTGAAAAGAAGCGTGAGACCCAGCAAGGCCCAGACCACCAGACAGGAAGCCCCCCAGGACCCTGATTCGTGTGCATCTGGTCCTGTACTGGCTCATGGCAGGGGCTCGAAATCATGGCATGGCTGAGTGACAACAGCCATCTCTTCCATGTAACTGGGCCCCCTTGTGCATCGGGCCCGCCCAGGGATTTTTTCATCGTTGACTGCCACCTCTGGCTCATCCCAGTCGTTTAAATACGCTCAGCCCCACTGGGGTCCACTGCTATTTCCCCAGAAGTGCTCCTGTATTCACTGACTAGGAGGAGGACTCATGTTTCTGTCCACCCCTCCCACCCACCAAAGAAAGCAAGGTTCCTGCAAAGGGACAGAGCTCTCGCTTTCCCATCGCGCCAGGGCAAGGAACTCCGAAGACACCCTGCGCCCCACGGCAGGGGCTCCGTGGGACCAAAGCAAGCGCGGGCCACATGGTGGATGCCCCGCTGCTGCCCGAGCTCAGCCTCTGGTTAGCTGTCCAGGGTTGGAGTCTTAAGGTTGGGCTTTAAGTTACGTTTCTGCCACTTGTCAGTCAAGGAATCGTGAGCTTAATCTCTCTACAGCTCAATTTTCATCTTTAGAATGGAGATCACTAATATCTAAGAGATAAAACTAAAACAATATTTTATATGCATGTGTCTCCCTGTATACAGTGCTTAGCCAAGTTTAAAGAAAGTTAGTTATCACTGTAATTCTCCAGGACTCTTCAGTTTGCTTCCTCTAATCCAAGTATGTTCAACTTAACAAAAGGACCAGTGACCCAGTCCGGGACTGCAGGTTTGTGTCTCCTCTGACACATGCTCATTCTTTCTAAAGCACCTCTTGCTTTGATAGTGTCAGTGGCTCTAGGACAGCCCCCTCAACTAAGCATGGGCCCGCTCCTGGGCACACCTGGGTGAAGGCGCAACTTGAGTGGAAGAAAATGGGGGGACTCTGAACATATTCTGCCACGCGGCCTTTGTTTCTGCCTGTGTGACTGAGCGGAGAAACGCAGGGCTCTCACCCCGGCAGACGTGTGTTCCCGTCATCCCACTCTAAAAAAGGTGATATCACAGCCGTCAGGAGATTGCATCCTCTGGCCTATGTGATCTGTATGGTTTCCCCTCTACTTCATAATTATAAGTAGCAGTAGTGCCTTTTTTAAAAATCAGATTTTTCTATTAAATTTTGCAGCACCCTGAGTTTATTGAAACTACTTTAAAATTGCTAGCCAAGCGTATTTTGGGTACCAGCTCCATGATGTAAGTAAATCCCAACACACCACCTTCTGCTTCCTGCAGCATTGCTAGAGGCAGAGACACTCGCTTCAGCCTGGACAACACCCCCACCCCCCGCCCCGACCCCCACACACAGTCCTCGACTAGAAAGCTGAAGCACATGGCCCCTCTGTTTTTAGAAAGGGTTGTCAGTGCACAAGACCACGTTAAAATGTCAGTTGATTAAAAACACACAGAATTATGCTGCACATTACAATAGCCTTTGAGGAATTGCAAAATCCTACTTTCCTTCCAATCATTCACACTCTGCTTGGGAGACACACAGGAGTGGTTTAGTGCCGCACATGGCAGGGGACAGGTGTGCGGCAGGTGGGTGACATCGGAGAGACCAAGCCGAAGCGCCCAGCTGGGACCAGCATGCTAGAACTTAAAGCCACAGACTGTGCTGGCCCAGATCGTTTCTGTTAGAAACCGAGTCTCTCTCCCAGGAAGACAGAGGCCATGGTCTCCAGGGACAGCTGAAAAAATGCCAAAGAGTGACTGGGCATCAATGTCAGACACGTCAGGCAAGCAACCTCCGGGCCTGGGTTCCCACAACACCCCAGCTGCTCCCCCAGAAACTCTCCCAGGGCCGCCTTACGGCTGAGGTGGAGCAGAAAGGCTTCTGGAACAGATGTTAGAAACCCCTTTTCCAAGCCCTCAGCCCGCAGGCCACCTAAGCGGGCACCTGAGGCGGCTCACTCACACCTCTGAGCCTCCGCCTCCACAACAAAACAGTGTCAGCGAGACTATGCAGCTGCTGGAAGGAACACAGAAAATGGACGTAGGAGGGCCTGGCACCGCTGGTGCCTGGTGCATCGCAGACATTCGATGACCGTCAGGCAAAGTGGATACTTGGATAAACAAGACAAGCATGTGACTTTCTGTCCATAGGATGCTGGACCGAAGGCTGGGTATGGTTCAGCCTCAAAACATACAGGCGGGGTTCGAAGCCGCCATGCCTGGCAGATGGCACTGTGGGGCACCCTGGACATTCGCGACTCCTGGTACCTGCGCTGTGCCGCTTACTAAGAGCGAGGCTGAACGCGGGCACCCGGGGAGCGAGGGCGGAGAGGGGAGCCGGTGAGGGGTCCTGCGGGGTCCCGCCCAGCTCCTGCCTTCTGCCCCAGCTGGGCTGGGCGGGGATGATCTAACCCCACGTGACCCCCTGTGGTTGAAGAGACTCAGCACCTCCCCTTCTCCCAGGAGCAAAGTGCCAACAGAATTAGCTGTAAGGGCTGGGATGATTCAATCTCATCAACATAAACAGATCAAAGGAACCCAGGAGCTACAAAGGAGGGTTCCGAGGCACTGCCCCATGATAGGAGAGAACCAGAGATGGGGAGGGGGCGGTCCCATTGTGCAAATGCCCATTAGCCACAGCATCATGCTAAGCCGGGCACCTACAGGGATGCCAGAGAGTGGCCAAACCTCTTTGAGTCTCTCTACTCACATGGAGAACTCCCCTAATCAATGTGGTGACTCAGCTGTCACCACCATGAACACAGGCTGCAGGCCCAGCTTATAGTATCTCTCCCTTTGGGGGAAGAACACATCTGGAGATAAGAAATTAAACCAGACTTTTCTCATGCCCAAGCCAAGAGCCTTCCTTGGTCCAGCTATCGATGGCGGCCTGGCCACCAGGCATGACGGCCGCTCCCGGAGCCAAGGGCACCCTTACCTGGTTGGGGGCCTCTGGCGGCATGGGGGATGGTGACTTGGACTGGAAGGCGTCCTGGGATATGAAGCCTGAGTCGTGGGAGGACACGCTGGACAGCCGCACGGGCGCCTGCTGGGCCAGGTTGGAGCTGCGGCAGCGGTAGTGGGAGCTGGGCGAGTGCGAGTGGGAGCCGCTGGACCGCGAGTCGCTGCTGTTCACGCTGTTCAGGCTGCTGCGGGGCGAGCGGAGGGGTGGCGGGTGGCGGCACGAGGCAGGAGGGGGCAGGAGACAGGGGGCAGAAGAGGGGCAACGACAGCATGGAATCAGTTCTCTGCCTCGGAGAAGCAGCCGAAGCAGTAAGACGTGTTTCCAAAATGCCAAATCATTAAGCTAGTAAATAGAAATTTTTGTTTGTTTTTTTCCACTTGAGCCGAGGGGGGAAAAACCAGCTGCCAGGACTCAGTTCTCCGACGGTGTGACTTGGCACCTTTAGCACGGAGGCCTGTGATTCTGAGAAATCACATCCTGCTCCATTCTGCCATGGCATCAACCCCCAAAGCTACGGGACCTGACATCTGTGGCATGAAAAGAGACGGGGCTGATCTTATTTGCCATCTGCTAGCAGAAACCATGGCCCTTCAGCAAAAACCACGAAGGCATCAGCGTGACCTGGTTGGAATGTGCAAGTGTTACTCTTGGTTGGACCATCTCGGTCCAGGAGACCAAGGTCACCCAGCCAACCATTGCTTTGGCAGTGCCGGTGCCTATAGACGTCTCAAGGTAATTCCATCCTAGGTGAGCCTGGTTCGAGGCCACTGGGAAAGAACATCAGCAAATCAACTCAGTGAGTTTGTCAGTGTTTTCTTAACAAAGCTGATGTTTCAATGAATGGCTTCCCCTGATTGTAGATGTTTCTCTGTTAGAACACCTGCGGGCCTGGCGTTAACAGAACCCCTGGCAAGAAGCAGGCCATTTTCAGTGACTAAAGGCAATCCCCACTAAGCCGTTAGCGTCTGAGAATAAACAGTAAACAGGATGCTGAAAAGTCACACACCCACTCCGGGTGTTCTGTCTGCACTCCATTCCCAGTCATAAGAAATATGCTCCAGTCTGTATAATAAACTCAGATTGCGGAAACCCGAAACCAGAACACAGTCCTGGTCTGAACCAGTGGAGCCGACATACAAAGGGCCGCTCTAAAAGAATCTGAAGGGATGAAAGAAACAACCCTGCCTGGGATTCCAAAGTTTGTGGTTTCTGCTCCTAACCCTGAAAAGAGTCCTGTCAAATTCCATGCGTTCTGACAGGTAAGAAGGTGGCCAAGGACCATGGGCCTGTCTACACTACAGTGCTGAGGCGCTCAAGTTCTGACAGATACATTGGTGTGTGCTGGAAGAAACCACTGCTGCGGGAGTCACGACTGTGTTTCCTGCTTTCCTCTCCAATCAGCCAGATGAGGGCATTTGGGGACTGACGCGCTCCCCTCCAGCCAGCTCCCAGCTGCGATCAGCGCACTGTGACTTCCTATTGAACTAAAACTGTAAGAAAGAAAAGATCCTTGCGCAGCTTTGCTTTTATACAGATGAGATCAAGTTTTCTTGGTTACCAAAAAACCAAACAGACATAATCAGTAGATTTGTCACATACATGCAGAGACACAAAAGGTGACATGAAACCAACCAATATTTTCAGGTTGCAGAATGGCAGGAGGTAGCTCCTGAAGTCTGAACTGCCTGCTCGGTGTCTACTGTACAAGCACAGGTATGAAATGAAACACACAAGTGTGTACAGAGCCGTAACCACACACAGATTCGGCTGATCCCTCTAACTCCTTCCTCTCAATGCTAAGTCACAGGAAGTGGAATTCACTTGGCTTTGAAACATCAAAGAAGAAGAGTAGGTGGAATGCACCGAGAAAGGCAGGGATGCATGATCAAGTTGCCATCCTTCAAGAAGAGAACAGACTTTGTGATCAGCAAACCAAGAATGCTTTTCTGACAGGAAACTGCTAGAAAACAGTTTTGCCGATGGCAGACTATTCCGGTTGGTTCTCACTGTGTATCAGTAACAGTGCTAGTTAAGAGCAGTGGTGGTGGTGGGTAGTAGTTAATAGAGCAAGAATTCCATTTAGTTTATGAAACCCTGAGATAAAAACTAAGGGAAACTGAGAGAACAAGCCACTGTGACTTCCTCCACTTGTTCTGACAGCGGCGACATCAGCCTGTACGGGAATAAGGAAATCAAGTGCGAACTCACAAGGTGGGAACATCTCTACAACATGCAATGGAAAGACAGGAAGCTACGTCCACGCATCTAGGGCCTGATGGATTTCTCCTTCTGATCTGAAACTAACCCAGAGACTAAAGAGTGAGACCAAAGTCAGACGGAGCTCTTCCAGCCGATGGCAGCACCATATCCCGTTTCAAGCGAGCATTTCTAGGAGGTGTAGACTTGCCCTGCTCACGTGAGCATAGCGAAGAACTGTCCCAAGGGCAGGGGCAGAGCCTGGCTTCACTTACCTGCAGACACTTGACTTGCGGGACATGGTGGTGCTGGGGGAAGACGGTGGCGTCTGGTACGACCAACTGTAATCAGAACCTTTCAAGTCCAAAATCACCTAAGGGGACAGAGCCAGGAAGGTAAGTGAGGTGCTGAGAAAGGAACACTATCCGTCAAATCTTAAAACCCCAAATTTTACCATCATCGAGGGGTGGGGATTAAAGAAAAAATGTTTTTGTTTATTTTTAAATAAAGAAACACACTACAAAACCGTTAATGTCATATCCTTTTTCTGAGATAAGCAAACTAGACTTAATTGGGGGCGGGGGAGGCGTGATTTAGTGTGACAGAAACAATTTACAAGAGCTGCGCATTCCCAAGGCTGGAATTCACAGGATTTCCATCTGATAGCACCACAAAGAAAATAATGGTCTCAGGGTTGGCTGATCTTGCATTTTAGCTATTTGATCTTTAGGGGTCACCTGCACTCTATTGGACCAGGGTTCGATATCGTAAACCCTGACAGAATCCAGAGCAAGCCAATTCTCTCACAGTTATTTCTACGCCCATCTCCCTCGTTTGGTGAAGAACAACTTGAGTGTAAGGTCTACCTTTTATTCATATAGCAGGTGTTCAATAAATGTCTATTTACTGAGTGAGTGCCTGCATGCTGTGGTCTCCTAAGAGCGGTTCCATAGAACGGGAAATAGAAGCTCTCCCATTTGTCCTCTGAGTTGGCGCTCCGAGGGGGTGGTAAGAATTTTAAGCAGAGGGCAAAAGCCAACCTGCGACTCATCAACTGTTCCCCCAGATATGTCTCTTCCAACCTGATACAGTGTTAATGTCACATGAAGCAAATAGGCACAAAAAGGGTCACCTGTCTCATAAGACAGAACCTCGTGCGTTACTTAGACTGGTTCCCACAATGACCAAGACATGCTGCCATCACACTCCCGTGAAAGCACATTTCTAGGGGCTTGATGACCACCATGGCTTGGTTCAAACCTCAGTGCTGCCACTAAGGAGCTAGGTGACCCCGGCTCAGTGACTTTCCCCAGACCTCCCTGTGAAGGTTAGCTGCGGAGGTCTAGGTTCCCGGGCAGGTCACTGTACACCACCACGTGAAATGTGAGTATGATTTTCAATGGGACAGCGCCTCAAGGAGCAGGACTTTGTGCCTCATCCCTTTGGTTTGCTCTCCCGAGTTCTTAACCAGCCCTCCTACCTGTTCACTGGAGGAGGGCAGCTTGTGAGGGTCCATGGTCAGGCTTTTCAGGTCTTCCGATATGGTCTGAAGGTGAGTTATTTCCCCCAGCATGGAGATTTCTTCTTCCTGAAGGACAGCAATTCCCAACATGTTAGCTTCATGAGCAATCCGCTTCATCGTCCTAGTCCCACTGTTTTTATTAGGGTCACAGTCTAACCCTTTGGACTTTTCAGAAAAGGGTCCCCCTGGGGCTGAAGGCACTACCAGCCCATTCTTTGGGGAGATGGGAAGGAAGAAGGGCCCTGCTATGACCAGAGTGGCCTGTGTGCTGCACATGGCGGTGAAGCCAAGCCGAAGCACGCCCCAGTGCCTCCGGGCCGTGTCTGGGGCTTGCAGGCCGGCTTGGAGGGCTGCCAGTGTCTTCCCTCCCAGACCCTGCAGCCTGGCCCCTCCACGGCATGAGGGTCTCCTGTGAAGTCACTCAGCTTCAACGGTGACACAAGTTGCAGATAGATATTTGGGTCTAGAGCTCATAGATCGCTGTGACAGCACATGTGTGTTCAACAGAGGTGACCTGTGCTCCTCCTTTCTCATTTCTACTACAGACTCAGTCAATGGTGATGATGCAAGAACGTGGACCATGGCAGAAACAGCCACTCATTTTCCCAAAGGGCCACGGCAAGGCTGTGGGCCTAGACAAGATGGTCCCTGGGAAGGTCTATGCTCACGGGAACAACTCACATTTGGGCACTTTGCTAGGGCGCAAGGAGGTAGGCTGGCATCTTCTTATTGGCTTTAAGAACAAGAACACCTCCAGCAGAAGTTCTCGGTTATGGTTTGCAAACGATTTACTTGAAAACTAAGCCCATTTGATCCATTGAGGCTCTTCCCATATTAACCTCTTGGTCACTCCTCGATATTCAGCTTGGCTGGTGGGTCACAAAAATCACCTGGGGGACTTGTTTAAAACATAGGTGACTGGGCCCCAACCTCCAGTGTTTGGGGTTCAGTAGGTTTGAGTTGGGCCCGAGAATGTGCATTCCTAATCAGTTCCCAGGTGATGCTGCTGGATTGGGAATCCCACTTTGAGAATCACTCTGCTAGGCCTTCTTAGCTTGGGGAGAAAAAGCAATTAGACCTGGTGCTAAGAACGGAACAAGCAATGGGCCATGCGGCCAGCAGCAACTTGCAGAGAAGTACTGGTGTCTAGAAGTGATTAATAAATCACAACTCCTATCATGATTTCTGATACCCAATGACTCGATGATGGGTGAAAAAAGAAGGAGAATCTCCTCCCAACTGGCAGTTAGGCCTTCTGGAACTTTCCACTAACTTACAATCACAGGCCGCAGCATAGAGATGAAGGTGCAGAAGCGGCCGCGTTCCTCAATCAAAGCCTTCCGGACTGCCTGCTTTTCTGTTTCTTCCAACAGGAGATATTTATCGTTGACATCTTGGAGAGCGCTGTCCAACTGAGGCTGGATGTCACCTCTCCCTGCAAACAAAACAAAGCCCCAAGCGTGCCTTGCTGAAATACCAGCTCCTAGGATAATGGCCCTTCTTCCCGTGGGTGCTGGAGTGGAAACCACAATTTTCCAAGACACAGAAAAGTTATTTAGTAATAGCCAGAAAGAATGTAAGGGGGCTGTTTTTCTAGGACTAGCCATTTCCAATTTGCGATGCTGGACGGGCACACTCTCTAATTCCTGGCACGGCAGATTTCCCGGGTGACCCCTCCTGACTTGCCTTCTTGCCTTGGGCAACCCACAGAGCCTTCTGCCAACAAAACCTTGGGACATGGCAGCGAGACAGTATTCTTGTCTCAAACATTCTGAAGAGGCTAAGGGATGAACAGGTGAGGGCCTGTGAATGTTTCCAAAAATGGGCACAGGCTGGTTTTGTTGGGTCCACCTCAATCAAAGAGCCTCTGTTTGCACAGAAGTTTCTCCTCCTGAAGGCAAAGGTGGCAAGCATCAGCTCTCCTGGCTTGGGGGCCCCTGGGACTCCCTGGCAGGTAGCTGAACTCCCCAGTGGACAGTCCCGAATGCCCTTCCTGACAAACAAGCCCAGTAATAAAAAGACCTACAGTCAGGTCTCTGCTGGTGAACACCAGAAGGTGGTGTCACTGCTGAGCAGGGCCCATGTCCAGCCGGGTCCACAGACCCCAGAAGAGAGGTAACCATTTATAGAGGTTAAGTCAGGGTATTAACCTTTTAAACAATTCTAGAGCTTGGTCAGCCAACTGCCTATAAATAAAGTTTTATCAGAACACAGCCACGCCCCATCATTTACATACTGACTATGTCCACTCTTGCAACAATTACAGGGTAGAATCTCTGTGACAAAGACTTTACAATCTGATCCTTTAGAGAAAAGGTTTGCTGCTCTAGAAGGCAAACGTGGACAAACAAGCCCTGTGTTGGGGGTGGGGGGGCTACTGTAAATCCGATCTGTAGGTGGGACAAGAGGGTGACCGCCTGGGAGACCAGCTCATGCCCTTCCACACTGGCCCCCCTGCAGGGGCTTCACCTATCTTTCAAACCAGAGAGAGGCTTTCTAAACTTCTTCTTGGTGACAGAAGGAGACGAGACTTGACTCTGGGTGGTGAGCACACAATACGCTCTACAGATGATGTGTTATAGAAATGTACACCGGAGACCTATGTAATTTTATGAACCAGTGTCACCCCAATAAGTGCAATAAAAAACTTCTCTTGGACTCTCCCAGCCCTTAGTCCAAGGCCATGTGTGCATATAAGTGCTCAATAAATGCTTACTCACTTTAAACACAGAATGTTAGAGATGGAGGTGGCCTTATGGGTTCTCTGAGTGCACCTGCTAGCGTTTCAGTGGAGGCCGAGGCCTAGAGAAGGGGAGGGACTTGTCCACGGTCATTCAGGGAACAGGCAGAGCCCACACAGCCTGACCCCTCTGTCACTGGATTCAATGTCCTTGTCCCACCAGTTTAAGCCCAGGAATAAATGCCACTAGCCTCCTAGGGAGACTCCTGACCAGTCACCACGTACCCTCTTAAGAATGACACAGAGAACTTTGAATGCAATGCATCATTTGGCTTGAATTAAAGGAAAGGGTCCAGGAAAATGGCCTTGAGTGGAGGAAAACGGTCTGTATTTTTCTCTCCTAAGCAGATGAGAAGGCTCGATCTGGAGCAAGAGGTTAGGCTTCAAGAACGTCCCAACAGAAGAGGCCGTTGGATTTTATCAAGAAAGTCACTTGTGAGGCAGCGATTAAGTTCTGAGTTAGCACACAGAGGGAAATTCACATGCTGTCAGAAGTCACCCTGTAGAGTACAGCAAACGCTGTGTGTGTGTGACTCTCACTTGTCAGGCGAGCACCCACGTAGGGTGGGAACGACAATGTGCAGTACTGAATCCCACGGAGGGCGTCTACCCAACAATGACATCATGTAAGAGTCGGCTGTTTGAGAAGTTTCCACCTATTTTCAAGGTTACTCACTCACCCATTCCTCCATTTATAACCCCACAGGATAATTTCATCAGTTCTTGCAGCATTACCACCATTGCTTCAGTTTCTCCCACTGGGATGTCGGGGAGCCATCCACACACACACCTGGCCACCAGGACACGGGGGAGCCATCCCCACACACACCTGGCCATCAGGATGCAGGGGAGCCATCCCCACACACACCTGGCCATCAGGATGCAGGGGAGCCATCCCCACACACACCTGGCCACCAGGATGCAGGGGAGCCATCCATACACACACCTGGTCACCAGGATGCAGGGGAGCCATCCCCACACACACCTGGCCACCAGGATGGATGCAGGGGAGCCATCCATACACACACCTGGCCACCAGGATGCAGGGGAGCCATCCCCCCACACACCGGCCACCAGGATGCAGGGGAGCCAACCCCACACATACCTGGCCACCAAGATGCAGGGGAGCCATCCCCACACACACCTGGCCATCAGGATGCAGGGGAGCCATCCATACACACACCTGGCCACCAGGATGCTGGGGAGCCATCCATACACACACACCTGGCCACCAGGACGCAGGGGAGCCATCTCCACACACACCTGGCCACAGGACATAGGAGGAGCCATCCCACACTTGGCCACCAGGATGCAGGGGGAGCCATCCGCACACATGAATCTGGCCACTAGACCATAGGTTTCACGTGTTTTTAGTGGACTAGAAGCCTAGACAAGCATTCTCCACTCTCCCCAGGGGCTTGCTAGGACAGCCGAGGCTCCCCCTTGAGGACACACACTGTCCCAAAGACACAGCTCCAAGAAGAGAATCTGGGTTGTCACCACCTACAGCTGTGGCCTGTGCACCTCACTCCACATTCACCGCGTGTGTACATGACACAGACCCTGCTCTTGAGCAACCTGCTGACCAACACGGCCCATCTCAGGCCTTCCGTAAGTCTCTCAAGCTCGTCCATGATGTTCTCACCCACAAAGGGCTGCGGACCAAGTCTAAACACTTGTAACTTCGTGGAGGAGGGTGGAGGGGAGTTGGGGGAGAAAGATTAAAATTCATAATGCTTGATGAAACTGCTTGGATATGCTTTGATTATAGCAACAATTTCTCTTATTATCAGACTATAAAAAATTGGAAAAAATGTGTATCGTTACTTTCTTTCACAAGTTATAAGGCACATGTCTATCTGTAATTAACTGCACTGGCTTTTAAAAGTATACTTACATAGGAAAGCAAAGTGACTAGAACTGAGAGTAATCTAATCTCATAAGCATAAATTTAAATTATTCTATAATTATAGCAAACTTATTTTAAATATGTACTGTTATAATTAAAGGACTTTCAAATTGTGGTACTCTAAAATAAGTATAATCTGTAAAGACTGCTATAATTGTAGTCACAGTGAGTACATTTCCACTCAGGATATATCATAACCAAAAAACACAATGTTTATTTCTTAAATTCGCTGACACAACATGTAATTATATTTATTTAAAAATGACAAATGTGGAGGAAATTATTCATGTTCCAGTTGGATGCACTGGCTTTCAGATGCAGCGATCTCTCTAGGCCCACGATGTCCAAGTTGTATCATACAGACGCCCGTTCCTTTCCCTGCTGTCTGCAACGTCCTGGCCACCCCAGCTCCCACGTGACTTTACTCTGTCCTCTCATTTCGCCACCACTATCGCCACGCTCACTGGGCCATCTTGGTCTCTCACTTGGACAGCTGTAAGGGCGCTTAATATGTCACCCAAATTGACTTTAGGTCAGCAGCCCCGAATTGCTTTCAAAATGCAAGCATTATCACTTCTTGTCAATAGCTCCTGCTTCTTTCCAGAATAGCCCAGTGCCCTTCCCAGGGCCTGCCCCACGAGGCATGCAGGGGCCAGCCTATCCAGTCACAGCCTCAAGCTTTTGGGCCCCCTCTCCCTCCTCCCCACCCGCCTAGCCTGTTCCTCCTGCAGGTCTCCATCCTTCAGGCAAGCCCTCCTTGAACTCTCCCACGAGATTAAGATTCTGTTCCTTGAGCTCAGAAGTTCGCTATACGTATCCTTCACGACCCTGCCCAGTACTAATGTCATCATTATTTCTCCACTCCTCTGAGTGACGCCAGTCTCCCCTACTGACTGGAGGCCCCACGCAGGGTTCTGCCCGGCATTGTCCCTTCTCACCCAGCACACCTGCCTGGGACACAGATACGCAGGTATCTGCAAATGGATGAGGCCCTGTCAGAGTCCCTTCATCTGTGCTTGCTCCCTGGCCTCCTACCACCATGGCCTTAAATGGCCTCACACCACAAAACTAGCAAATTCCAGGACGCCACGCAGCCAAACGAAGGGAGGGGTGCCTTAAATGGGCTTTCCAGATAAAATTCCCAAGCAAAGAATTGTTTGTGACCTTTTCTGTACAATCTAAGTCATCTAGTCTTGAGCATTTTCTTTTCCTTTGCCAGTTTCCAGGTCTCGGTTGGACTCATGCCGGAGAATTCCATGGAACAGAAGCCAGGAGCCCTTTGCTGCCCCAGGAGACACCATACAATTATTCTTTTTTACAGAAAATATTCCTGGGGTATTAATGGGCACCATGTCATGGGCCAAAGTTGCTCCCTGAAAGGAAAAGGATTTGATTTTTTTTTTTTAATTGAGTTTTGTAAGAGAGAGTTTAGAAAACTTTCTGGAATGACATGAAGATCCCATATCTTCCCACCATTTACACTTTATTTCCGTTAATCTTTACATAAACGTTCAGGGCAGGAATAATGCCCACTTTGGACAGAGGGGGAAACTGAGACTGAGGGAGGGGAAGTGGCTTTGCACAGGGCCATCGGGCTAGCCATGGGCACGACCAGACCCCGACTGTAGGTCTTTCTTGTCCAAAAGCCCCTCTTTGTGCTTAGAGCAAACATAAACCCTGGGAACAAGCTGTCAGGAGCTAAATGTTCTATGTCCGTTGGCGACAGCCCAATTGCAAAGCCAGTCAGGTGCCATGAGTGTGAGCCGGCGCCCCCAGCCTCTGCCTCCGCCCCCTGCAGCCCACACCTGGGTTCCGCAGCTGGACCTCGTCAGCCGCCACTCTCGGGCTAAGGGCTTCCCAGCGGAGGGCACACCCAGGACACGCTGGGCCAAGGTCGCTGTCAGAAAACCATCCGAAGTTGTTTCTTTTCCCGAGACAGACGTGTGAGGAAGCTGTTGGAATCCCACAAAACGACTCCCAGCTGCCCCCGATACAAACACTGTATGACACTCTAACGGGCCCACTTTTTCACATTTCTGCACTTCACAAATCAAGACATGTCCTACAATCAAAGGTGGGCGATCAGAGTTTAATCAGCAGGGTTTTCTTTTTTTGTGGTTTAGAAAATAATGGTGCATCTTACAATGAGTGGCGTCCTGGAGTCAGTGAAACATGGGGTATAAATACTGAAATACAGGATATAAATACAGAAATAGACATGCAAAGTGAGGCTAGAGATTAGGATTTGGAGTGAAAAACTCCTTTTTCCAAACAAAAGGCACCTCTCATTATCCCTCTATTCATCTCTTTCTACTCTAATGTCCTGTAACCGTTCTTAATTGATTCCCCAAAGTGAAAAACAGAAATCAAAAGAAACAGAGTGGAGGCTTTTTGACCTAAAAATGTTCAAGCTCAGTTTCTGTTATTCTGTCAACCTGCTGTGCCTCAGTTTCCACTCATCTGGGAGACAGGAAGAACAGTCGGTCCCTGGCTCACATGTACACGCACTCCCCCCATGAAGCATGTAGCAGTGCCCGGCATGTGGTGAGCGCTGTGTAAGCGTCAGGTGCCATCAGCGGCCACACCGCATCCCTGAAGTTGTCCTTCTTACACTGGGTGCCTCAGCAGGGGAGAGTATACAGGGCACAGCGGGGTTTTAAAAAAATGAGCATTCGGTTCGAGGGCCTCTTTGTGTACAGAAATTTGAAGGATCCCATAACCTTTTCACTAAAGGAAGGGATTTCATCATCAAGATTTGCTGGTCCTGAGCAACCAGCTGTTTAGCAAAGCAAAGACTAAGACAGACAGCACAGAGAACAGCCAGATGCCCTGGGGCTCACCACTCTGCGCCTCAAACAGAGAACCTTCAGTTCACTGAGGTTAAAGAAACCTTCTACCATCCTGACCCAGAAAGCTGCAGCCCCTTCAACTCCGTCTTTCACTTACTTTTCCCCTAATCAGCTCTTAAACCTGTTCACCTCTCTATTCCTGTGCTCTGGCCACTGTCATCTCCTGCCTAAACAAAAGCCACTTGCTAAGGAGGTGTCCAGCCAGGCCACAATCTAATCCAAATACAGTAGAATTTTCTAGAAGCCAGACATCTTCAAGGGCTTCCACATAGTCCTGGGAGTCAAGTCTTTAATGTGATCGAAAAGCCACAATCTGTCCCTCCTCACCTCTGTCTAGCCCTGCACTGGGGGGAGATAAAAGCCATTCGCACCTGTGTGGAGTCTGGAGCGACAGCCTGATCTTCCACCTGCCCTCAGCAACCCGCCTGGGGACAGGGAAGGACAGGGGAGAATGGGGTGAGACTGCTTAAAAGGCGGGGGTGTCTTTGGGGCGTGATACACATACTCTGAGATTAGATGGCGGTAATGGCTGCACAACATGGTTAATGTACTAAAAACAGCGGCAAATACACTTCAAAATGGTGAGTGTTACGTTGTATGAATTTTATCCCAATAAACAAAAATTAGTGGCTGTCTTACCTTCCTCCCAAAGGTACAACAAACACTGTTCAAACTGTGTCATAAGCACAATGAGGATTGGAAAGGATCGTCATTTTCAAAGTTGGGGAACAACTAGCTTGATGTCACCGTGAGGGGAATCTGAGGCGGAGCTGTGTCCCCACGGCAGCAGCCACCCTGGCCCCACCTGTCAGGGGAGACTTGTGTGGCTTGTGTTCATTGTCAGTGACAGAAGCCAATTCAAACGCCCCGTTGGAGCTGCTCAGTGTGAATGGTCAGACAGACTTGGGCACACCCAGGCAGGTCAACCACACGGACACCTCGCGGACAGGCCTCTCTGAGACAGGGGGACAGCCACAAGACACCAAAAGCAACTTGAGATTTAGTAGCAAAATCACCCACAGAATGAGGTGCAACATTCAGTCCAGAAAAATCATTTTGATTATTGAACTTCAAGATCCAATACCTTTGAAGTGAACCATTTCACAAACTCTGTTGAAATAAGAAATACTTTGGTTTTGATTTTTTTAAAATGAATTCTTGGTTTTGAAAATAACTCTATGGCTCTTTTCAAAAAGTTAAAAGATACTTTGCAAGCTTAATATAACCAAATCTGATTTGGGAATTGTTTAGGGGGAGTTATTTAGTATAGATCTGCAGGTTTTATTTGGGATATAAGCACAAACACACATATATAGCCTTAGGTATATATGTATGTATGAATATGTTTCTCTCCGGGGAAAGGAGGGCTTAAATCACGCTGTATTTCTTCTTTCCACGAGTCAAATGCTGGGTTATGATGATGCAAAGGCCCTCAGAGGATCGTGCTAATCCGTTAAAGCGCCAAACATCAAAGAAAGAAAGTGATCGAAACACACACACCCAATTTTCTTAAAAGTTGTGGAAAGTTAAGTAGGCACCGTTGATTGTTCTGAGCTGGCAGGAGAACCGGGGCCACTAACACAGGTCTGGACAACCATGGAAAGCCCACAGCGAGGACCACACCGTGACCAGCCACCAGAGACTCATATGGTAGACTTACCAAGAGCTTCCACTGGCGGGGGCGCGCGGTGAGAAAGTGCAGGATACACAATTGACACAAAAAGGAAAATAATAAAAGTCAAACTGGGATTCGAGCAGCAGTCTTACCTTTCTGTCACGTGTCACCCAGTCCGCGGCAGCCACGGAACGTTTCAGTGGGGCGATTAGCCCACATTTCCCAAGAGCTGCACATCCATGCTCCCTTCCCTGACTCGCTAATGGTCTTTCCTTCTCAACTAAACCACCCTACTTAGTAATAATCGTCACCCCTAGACAATACAGGAAGGTATTTTTAAAAGAAGGATGAAGAATGCGTTCTTGAAAGAAGTCCATTTAGACGCTTTACCAAGAAACCCTTTAACATGTAACTTATCGTAACTTGAAGAGTAACTAGGAAAACCAAAGATACAAAGCTTAAGCGGGGGTGGAAATGAAAAAAATAACTAAAGAATTTAAAGTTTTAGTATGAAAGCAAACAATATGCTAGCCTGGAACTCTGAGAGTCTGTTTAGTAGGTTTATAATATTAACTTTGCAGCCTCTAGTGGAAAACAATAGATTCAACTATTTAAATGTCAGGCTCAAGAGTTCACATATTAAAATGTTCCAGGTCTCTCAAAGTAAGTTCCTGATAAAATTTTTAGTTGTTACAGATTGAAACAGAGGCTTCATCTTAATTTTTTTTTTTTTTTTAATTTAAGTTAACTATAACATGGGAGTTGAAGGAGAAATAAGGCTGCTGACTTTGAACAGGACATTGGCAGAAGCAGGGAAACAACATAAAATGTTTCCCACATCCAATCCCCTCTTCTTTCTTCGGACAGGTTATGGCCAATTGCAGGACCCTAAAGGCCATCAGGTGACATCAAGCCCCAGACAGATGGCTCAAGAGACGCTATTTGGAGACTGAGGCTGCTGGGTCAGCTGCTCCACACCCCTGCCCACCCGCCTGCTGCCTGTCTTGTCCCCTCACCTGTCCGCGGCTGGCTCTGCCCGGTGCCCCTGACCCTGGAAACGAGCCTGAAGCTTCTCAGAGGGCAAAGACGGTCTCTCTAGCCCTCAACTCCCTACCTAGTATTTATTCCTAGTAGGTGTTCAGTAAACCTGCCTCCACAAAACCAGGTCCATTCACCCACAGCTGGAGCATATGCCAAGTTGCTTCAAAATGATGTTGACATCAAGTCTAACAAAAAACAAAAAATAAAAATAGAAAGCATTTTTGATGATATTTAAATATCTATACATTAAAAGTGACCACTCTCTATACTTCAGGGGGGAAAAAAAGTCAAGTATTAAGAGTGTGACCAAAGGTGGGATCTACAGAGCGAGAATGAAGGTGAATGAGTCACAAAAAGTTACATCCCCCACGTGTCTGCCTGTGTCCGGGCAGCGCTCAGACGAAAGGTACCAGACATCTGGAATTCTAAAAGGGAGAATCGGAAGAATTTTTAGGTCAGAGATCACAGTTTTTGAAAAAGGCATGGCAGAAAGCCGCTGGATAGTCTCCTGAAAAGGGAAGTGATTCTTTGGCTGTATAATCCAGATGCGGTTCCACTGGGATAAAAAGGAAGGCAGCGGAGTGTTTGTCCATCCTCATAGATGGCACACATTGCGGAGGAGCGACCGACACTTTATAAGCCAAGAGCCCCGGAAGCTGCCACTTGGAGATGGAACAGATGGAGAAGCTTCTAGCAAAAATGGACACTTCAGCTAACCAGACCCAAATGAACTGGAAGTCTCAAATAACCAGATTTCTCCCGACCCTTAACCTGCAGCAGTTCTAGTCCATTTTGGGGCCATCCAGAGCACTCGGTCTCAAACATTCACTCAGATGATGACCCTGGTGGTCCCTTCTGGAAGGCTCCATTCACCCCACAAGTACACAAATATGAACACTTGCTTAAAAACAAAATCGAAAACAAAAACAAAATTGCCCTTACATATTTTAGGAAAAAAAAGTTATTTTTCTATACAGACATAAAAAAAATGTTATCTGGAGTAACCAGAAAACCACCCAGAATACTGCAAGCTACTGACTTGGCTTATACACGTAAACACACCATCACGGCCACCTGGTCTGCAAAGGCTATGGAGCCTGAGACCCCCAGATACGTGGTTGGGACCGAAAAGGCAGATGCTTCCGATGACAGCCTCCATTCTCTTGACCTTCACCCCACGTGCCCCAGGACCCCTCACAACTAAATGCCAGTTATTCCCAAGTCTCGGCAGCCCAGCACCCCTACGCATCCTGAATCTTCCTGTCCAGCGCCTGGGTGGGAAGCTCTACATCCTCCCCGGGCACCCTGAGCCAGTGCTGGGCGAGTCTAATCGCCAGAAACTTCCCTTCGTGCTGCACCCCCATCGACCTATCCGGCTTCCCCTGGAGGTCCAAATTCCGCTCATTGGACAACATCAGTAACGCGGAGTGACAGGCGAGGACTGTTTCAGCCTCCACGCAGAATTCAGATAAAAGGATTATCACCGAAGCCAAGAACTTAAGGCCCCTGAAAAGAGAAGTCTGGAAGAACAAAGGGAAAATAGCTACTTTTTCTTACCTCATCCTTTTTTTCACCAGACTCCCAAACCTTTTCCAAGCCATAAACGTCTTTCCTGGAGCCTCCCTCTAAAGCTATAATCTCTCTTATCCCAAAGCTGCCACGCAGTCATTGGCTGGGGGGGGGCGGGGGGGGGGGGCGCAGCTCCAACTTCTCAGCAGCCCGTCCTTCCCGTGAAAGCTCAGACTCAGAGGACTAGGTGGCAGTACTATTTACAAACATTCACCGCCAGACTTGCTAAATAAAATGTACTAGCCACAACCCATATTACTTGCCAAACACCAAGGCCAGGAAAACACATCTAAAAGAAATAACTGGGGCCCATCCTAACGAAAAGTCTGGCCATGGGTGAAAATTTTGCTGCCTTTATCTTCCAATGGTCTTTGGGTTTTTATAAGAACTAGGAGGACATTTTTTAGAAATATCAACACTTTGTTTTCACCTCTCTTCCACCAAACCATTCCACCTCTCCCAGTGTATTTTCTTTCAATTCCACTAAAACAAACAAACAAACAAACAAACAAACCACCTGCTTGTTTAGGAAAAAGGAAATTGGTTTGGGGGGTTTCTACCTCAAAAGATGACTGTCCCAAATAAATGCTAAGCCTTACCCACAGAGCAGCCTGATGGGAAAAAGTACCTTTTATCAGGTGTGAAGCAGCAAACTGATAAACCTGGGTATCAAGAATAGTCACCTTCTCAACTTCAAGAGAGTCCCTGCATTTTAGGTCTTGGTGAAATGTTACAAATGCTTGCAAAGTGGATGTGGCTAGCTCCTCCTCCTCCAACTCCCAGTCCGCGCAGGAAGAGCGAAGCTGGGTCAGGGATCTGACAGTGAGCTGGCGGGTGGGTGACGAGAAGCAGGGAGGTGGGAGGAGGGCCCCTTGCACGGGTCTGCTCCTCCTCCTGGAGCTCCCCGCCTCGTGAGCGCCATGAAAAATCTCCCTATTAGCAATGACTCTCACAAGACTTAATAAAGGGTTTCGGAGATTATAGGCTGTGAAAGATGGAGAAAATGACATAATTTCTGTAATAATTACAATAGAACATTTGCATGAAGTCTTTTGTGCATGATCCCAAGGCTTCCAGGAAATTTATAGGTTTCATTATAATGTATAATAGGCATGAAAACTGTCAAATCTTGGAGACAAAGGTGGGAGGAGGGAACAAGCCAAGGGCAACTTGGCAAGGGCCTCAAATTAAGAGACAGTCTGTACTGAGAACGTGAACTCAGATGGATTCTATCTGCTCCTATCTGCTCTCCGGGGCCATCACACATAAGGTCTGAACTGAACACTTCCTGCTTCAAAGACAAATCAAGCACATGTGGTTTTCCCCAAAATAACACGATTAACCTCAGAATTCGTAGTTACCTTTTTTGGCTTTCTTCTGCAGTTTCAACGTATCTGAGGACTTCTTTTTTATCTCTTGACGAGCTTTTTTATACTCTAAGAGAAAGCAGAATATTGAATCATTTACCATCTTTCTCTACAGAACATATTTTTGGAACGAGCATTCCTTCCATCACAGAAAACAAAAGCTGATATGTAATAAACGGGACATTTTCCAGCAGCAGTGTTGTCAACGTGACAAACAACATCCCGCACCACGGTCTTTCCTGACAGTCTTCACTCGGACCAGCTTCAAGGAAAGACGCCATTTGGGAATATTTTACTAAAAAGGACAAAACCCCAATTTCTCAGCTCAAGTATCAGGAAATATCTTCCATATTCTCTACTTTCCTAAGGCCTATATCTCCTGAAAAGGGACCCATGTGGAAAGACGCCAGCCAGATGTCATGATTCAGGCAAGCGGACCTCAAGACAGCAGCAGGAGAAATGAGACCACAGGGCGGGGGGGTGAGGGGAATGGGGAAAGACCCAGCTACCTCCCTTTCACATGAATACCAAGGCGAAACCATGCAGAGCCCTAGGAGGACAGCCCACATGACCATGTCCCCCACGGCCCCTCCAACCACCTCCTCTGTCCCATTAGTCCACGCCCACTCCCAGGCATCCATCCCCATTTCTGTTGCTGATATCTCCATCACCCAGATGTGGACATTTAAAATGACGGTCACCACCCTGGCCGGTGTGGCTCAGTGCACTGAGTGCTGGCCTGCGAGCCAAAAGGTCGCTGGTTCGATTCCCAGTCAGGGCACATGTCTGGGTTGTGGGCCAGGTCCCCAGTTGGGGCCATGCGAGAGGCAACGAATCAATGTATCTCTCGCACATTGATGTTTCTCTCCCTTTCTCCCTCTCTTCCCCTCTCTCTGAAAATAAATTAAAAATAAAATAAAATAAAATGACAGTCAGCACATCTCTCCTCTGCTGCCCTCATATTCGATTACTTGCTGACTTAACCAGTTTCCTCACAGTTATTCCCATTGTTTCCCTTCCCCGCCCTAAGCCCACAGAGCTCCCATTTCAATGCTCTTAAAATCACCTGTTGGCCAACACTTCTTTCCAGGTTTCTGCCCTCAGAGCTCCCCATGTGCTTTCCTTCCCCAAAACTTACTACAGGTTGTGGGATCCTTGGAGCAACATGCCCCACCCCTTCCACACCGCCAGCACCCCCGCCCTCTGGCTCCGGGAAGATCAACAGGGGCGGTGTCTGTTTGGACCACTCTGTCCCCAGAGCCCCTGGCACATGAGGTACTGACACGGTGATTTCTGGGCAGGAGACCCCAGGTTAGGTTATATCATCAAAGGGTTGGTTTTCAGAATGTGCTGCAATGCCTTAACTATGACTCTTGGGCAGCGAAGCTGGCATTACATTCACTTTTAATTCAGCTGATCACAGTGAATGCCACCGAGAGGTCAGGCCAGCAGTGGCCGTGTGACGTGGCGTGCCCGATACCGGCACTGAATCCTGCCACAGGATCACTTCCCACTCCTTACGCTCCAACGTTGAAAGGCCTACAGGAGAAGCAGGACGGAGTGCTCCCTTGGGGACACCCGTAAACCAGGCAGAGGCACCAGGCACATCCTGTAGCTTTTCTTGGACGCGCTGATGGCGTACCTTTTGCGTGGTCTTTATCCAGTTGGTTGGCCACTTTCTTCCATTCTTCCATCTGTTCTTGCAGTGGGTTTATCAGACAATCAATTAAAGCACTTTCATCAAAAAAGAAAGAAAAGGAGAAATTAAACTGATGCATTTCTGTTGTCAAGATTTACACTTGGCTGTCACAACATACAAAAATCACGATTGTCTGAAGCAAGACAAGGCAGCATACAAAGCCCAAGTTCACATCCAAATCCCCAGTGTTGTTAACAACCTTATTTTCAGGATGCTTTTCAGTGACTGTTAAGAAGCTGTAAGCGTGATCGACTGAAGTGACCTCGCTTCTCGTTCCCGCTTTAGTCAATGCTTCGTTAACAAGCAGTGTTGACACCAGTGGGGTCTCCCTCTGGCTGAACAAAAGGAGCACCTGGAGAGCTTTAAAAAGGTGAAGCTACCTGGCCCTTCCCGCAAAGCTCAGGGAAACTTTGAGGGTGAGGCCCCTACATTACTATTTTTTTAAAAAGACCCACATGATTCTAATGTGCATTCAAGATTCCAGGTCATGAAGACAGACTGATTGTGGGCAGCCTTGAGAAAGAGCAGCCGGACCACCAGCCCCTAGGTCAGAGGGTGAAGGCTGCTCCGGGTACTCCCCTTCGTTTTGCGCTGTCTCCCAAGCAGACCACGGGCAGCCATGGGAGAGGCGGCTCCCCACATGGAGGAACCACGTTGAGTCATGCAACCCAAGCTTTTCCTCTACAAAGGGAGAACCTGCCCAGTCCTATGTTACAGAGCTACTGCAGAAAAATGAGGAAATGCCCATAAATGGCTTGAACTGCATTGGAGAGAATGACTCAGAGGGCGTTGTCAGGCTGCTTTCTGATGCTGGGCCCCCTGAAAATCTCCAAGTTCTTGGCACGATTCCCCCAATTTCTGATCAGAGTCAACTTGCTGTTCCCCACTCCCACACCTTTCTCCAGCCATCAGCATGGCTCACACCCTTACTTTTTCCAGGTCTCTGCTTGAATCTTTCTTCTGAACAGAGCTGCTCTCTGATGAAGCACCCTGTGTCAAACAGTGGGCACCCGTCCCCGACCCCATGTATTTCATCTCGTGTCACTTACCCCCAGCTGACATCACATAAGGTTTCCTTAGTGTCTAGTGTGTAAGCTCTGTGGAAATAGTATGTGGTCTTGTTCAAGACTATGTCCATAGACCTAAGGGGACCCCTGGCATATCGTAGCTGCTCAATAAACTGTGGCCACTAAAACAGGGTGAGTGCCACTGGCCTGGCCCGAGGATAAACCAAGATGGTGGATGTGAGAGGGGGCACTGTGTGATATGGGGAGCACCGTCCTGGTGTGAGAAGGAGGGAAACAGGCTAGATTTCATCACCTGCTACACCACGTGCTTTCTGCTGTAAAACATGTGGACATCTCATTAATGTTTACAAAAACCCTTCAGAAAGCGTTATCCTCATTTTATAAGGGCTGAGGTCCAGCAGCCAGCCGAGGACTAGAACCTAGGTGCTTCCTGCTACGTCCTGTCACCTCCCGTGGTGGCCCTGCAAGAGGGTCAGAGGCATTTCAGGTTAGCAGCCCCTCCCACAGCTTGCTACCCACAAAGCAGAACAGTGCGGAACTGCTGAATTACGCTATCTGCTCAGACAAATGGCCATTCTCATTTGAACACCGGTGACTCTAAATCTCCCTGCCAGTCATTGCCGTTTCTCCCCCCAGACAAGGGGCTGGCAGTGTGCAGGGCTCCGAGCTCCCATTGTCCCCCAGCAGCGGGTCGGGAGGGAGCACACAGGTCACAGGAGAGCAGGGCACGCCTCGGTCTCCAGTGCCACAGCTCCTCTTCAAGAGACTCCTGCAGGGGGTGGGAGCCCCAGGGGCGAGGAGAGACATGTAGGAGCACAGAGCAGGTCCTAAAGTGGGGGCGCAGGCTCCACGGGGGCAGAGATGTAGACCGTCTTGTTGTCCGCTATATCCTCAGAGCCCAGAGGCCCGACAAAGATGCGCTCAGGGAATGAGCAGGGGGTGGGGAGCAATGGGAGGTGGACTGTGGAGGTGTCAGGGCTACAGGAAACCAGGGCTGCTTACGGCAGGCTGAGCCACACATCACCACTCCTTAACCTGACATCAGCGATGGCCTGTGACGGCGGGGGGTGCTGGGCTCCTCACCTCGAAAACTGCCTGAGCTTGGCTTCAATGCTTCTGTGGCGCATGCACATCCTGGTGAGGGCGGAGCCGATCTCCCTGGTGCCACCTGCAAAAGCAACAGCGGCAGCGTTGAGGATGGGAGGCAAGTCAGCATCATCGAAATATTGAAAAGAGAAGGAAGGACTATAAAAACAAGCCAGATTTCATCATGCTGTAAAACCTAAGCCACTGCCTTGCAGACTCCTTACTGTGCACGTACGTGCGCTCACGCGAACACACACATGTAAATATGTTTGATGATTTTTATAAAATCACCAAAACAAGTTACCTTTACCACACACAATACCCTCTAATATTTTCTAGTCTGTTTTTTTAAAATGCTGATTGTGACCCAGAAATTGAGTTTACAACCCACTTAACACATCAATAACCTACAGTTTGAAAAATACTTCCCAAGGAAGATGACCAAAGTAGTATCTGATATTTAGGGGACAGCTGTAGGTTTTTTTCCTCCTCTTCTGACAAAACAGCCCTCTTAGCTGTCTTTAGAACAGCTAATAAGGCCACGCCAGCTCACTGTTTCAGGATGCAGACAAGTGTTTCAGAGAATAGCAAAGCTCAGGCAAAAATGAAATAATAGGGTATTTTTACAGGGCTGGGTTACACCAATGCAAGATGTCTGTCCTCACACTCAGCAAATGTTGAAGGCAACTGCAATACCGTCTGATTTCCCCGAAATTCCTGTCATGCTTTTCCCTTCAGGCACACCCTTCTCTAAGATTACTTCTGAAGTCCTCTTCCTTCCCCCTCTCAGAAACAATGCTTGAATCAGCACTTACTGGGGCGTGGGGGAGGGAGGAGCAAATTATAACTACAGATGGTAATTCTGTGCCGACACTGGAAAGCACAATTAATTATAAATGTTATGAAAACACTGGGGCTCATGAAATCAGGGGGGAGATGTCAAATAAAGCACTATTTTTAACAGACGAGGCCTTCAAGGGAAAGCCGCAGGAATTTATGGCAGGTTTAACCAAGTCAAATGAACAGGAAAAAAATACCCTCCCTTAATAGTACTCGTGACATTATTATGGGTTATATGTTCCCCTCTGCCTTCTAGAAAGGTCGACGTGCTGTTTATGTCCCAACTGTTTTCCATTTTATTCTGCCAAACTAACAGGTTTCCAGAGCTGAAAAAAATACTAGTAATAATAGTGGTGTTCTATATTAACATGTTGTGTACGGGTGGCGAGAATTCTCATCATTTCTAAAAGGCATTTAAATACCCTGGTACGCAACGTGTTAATATGTCTATATTTTCTTAATCTGAAAAGAGAAACCTTCTAAGCAATTCTCTAAAACAGGGTTCCTCAACCTTAACACTGTTGACGTATGGGCCAGATGTTTCTTTGTTGAAGACAGTCCTGTGCATCTAGGATGTTTAGCAGAACCCCTGGCCTCTAGCTACAAGAAGTCAGTAGGAGCCCGCCCCCCCAGTTGCGAACACCCCAAAATGTGTTCCTTGGGGAATAAAAGCACCCCCAAGTCGAGAAGCGCTGCTGTAAATCAACCTGAACAAGAATTAAATGTCACCTGAGGCTGCTGTTTCAATGGCTAGAAGTCAGGTGCCCTGTCGCTTCTGGCACCTGTAGCCACTCTCAGGCATCCGGGAGCCACCTGAGCGCGCCTCCACCTACCGCGGCTCACACCTCTGCACCCGGGGGGACCAGCAGAGGGCGCTGCTTTCACGCGGGCTGCCGGCCTCCCTGGGCTCCCTCCGGGTCTAAGCTTTTATTGTTCATAAGCCGAGACAGGAACAGTTTCTCCCCAGGGAAATATCTCCTATTTTTCCGGGGCCTTCATTTGATTAAAAGTTAATAACCTGGCTATGCAAGGAAATTGGCACACTCATTAACTGCTGGTAAACTAGTCCTTTTCTGGAGGAAAATTTGGCAGGATCTATCAAGAAAAGCCTTAAAAACACATCTCCTCCTTGACCCAGCAACTCTGCGCCGAGAAATTGAACGTGGGAGATAATTAAGGATGAACGCAAACCCTTACCTATGAGGCCAGTCATTGAAATGTTGTCCACACCAGTAAAAACTAGAAACAAAATCCCATCAGAGGGAGTGGGTTCAGTAAACCCTACAGCACCGTCACACGATGGATGGAACACCGTGCAGTCACCCACATGCTACAGAGCGACGTTTAAGGTCACGGAAGGTGAGTCTTTGGAGGTGAGTCCTTTGTACAGAGCCTAGGCCATGGGGGGGCCCGGGATAAGCCCTTTGCACCCGTGAACTGGTTTAATCCTCGCAGCTCTCCCACACAGTTGTGCAGCATTATCATCAGTCTCATTTTATAGACGGGAAACGGGCCTTCTGTAATTTGTTCAAGGTGACACGGCTAATAAGTGGGATTCGGACTCAGGCTGAGCCTCCAGAGTCTGTGCACCTAACTGCCCAGCACCCAGCACTTGTTACAGACAAAGGGAGATGAGACAGGGCGGAGCCGGGCCTAGAACACATCACTAAACTTAAGTATCTACACACTATTGTGGGTGTTGGAACTTTACAGCCCCATCTCAAGCTTTCGGTTCTTGAGCCCAGAACTATCCAAATGGCACCAGGGGGTTCGCGCTCCAAGCCTTGCTAAGCTCCTACTGACAGCTAAGTGATGGACAGTAGCTTTACTGATCACCCAAACTTCAGTCTGCTCAAGACAGAATTCTGCGGTTGGAAAGGATCACCTCAAAGCTCAGTTCCCTCATCCCATTTCTCTGCTCCGTTATTTCTGTTACCTTCCCAGCTATTTTCCATAGATGGTCACCAGTTATTTATCATCCCCAGGAAAGGCCACGGCTTTGCAGAAACAGCTGAACTACGGTATGAGAGCAAGCAGTTTCTAAACATGCTGCGTGTGCTCCACCACTGTGCCTCTGCAGCCTGGGGAACTCTGAGAGAGGAGGAAACAAAGAACCCCAAAGAATACTTCCGAACAGCAGGGTCTCTGTCCAGCTGGGCACGAGGGCAGGAGACAGGCAGATCACATCCTCCATGGCCCCTGGGGCCCATCCCTTGAGTTATTGCTGATCCGAGCAACTCGGTGCATCCTAAAAATAGCTCTCCCTGTGGATATGCTTAACAATGTCTTATGTCCTTCCTGACCCTTGCTAAAACTTAAAAAAATAAATCAGCAGGTTTGAAAAGCTTTAGAGGAAACAGGCTTTAGCTGTAAAGACAGAGCAGACATCTGAAACAGCTCTGATTTGACAGTGAGAATGTGTGTGGAAATCAAATGGCTGGCTGAGATACACTCAGCACTTTGTGAGTGAGGACAAGATTTTACTTGTTTCTGTACACCCTGTATCCAGCACTAATGCTGAATGAAGGAACCAACATAATCATTTTAAGAGCAAATCACCAGGCTGGTTGTACCTAAAGGGGGGACCAGGAACTGGGTTTATCTTTTGTTTAGTTCATAAATATTTGTGCATCTTCTATGTGCATGCTAAAGAAGATTCAAGATAAATAAAAATAAATATGAGAGTCTTATTATATTAGAAAAGGTCTATATTGATTCAAGGTTAACCTAGAGAAACAATGGCGTATTTGTTTCCTACAGCTGCTACAATAAATTACCACTAACTCAATGACGTAAAGAAGCACACATTAAAAAAAAAAAAAAAAGAAGCACACATTTATTATCTTACAGTTCTGGTAGTCAGAAGTCCAAAATCAGTTCTACCAGGCTAAAATCAAGATGTCGGGAAGGCTCTGTTTCTCCTGGAGACTCTAGGGGGAGAATGTGTTTCCTGGTCTTTTCCAGTTTCCAGAGGCCGCCTGCCCACTCCTTGGCTCCTGGCCCCTTCCTCGATCTTCAAAGCCAGCGGTGTAGTGTCTTTTCTCTTCTCTAACCCCATCTTCTCTCTCTGACTCTGACCCTCCTTCCTCCTTACGACTGTATGGGACATGCCAGAAAAATCTCCCCATCTCGAGATCCTTAACTAAACCACAGCTGCAAAGTTCCTTTGCCATGTGAGGTACCATAGTCACAGGATCGAGGACGTGGACACCTTGGGATACCATTATTCTGCCAACCAAAGATGAGTAAAAGTTGCTAATTTGGAGAGTGCAGAGGGGCACAATGGTCGACTCTCCAGCATCCATTCATCCTCAGATGGTTGGTGTGGGCCAGTGATCTAATTCCACCCCTTTTGGCAGCAGCTGTTTCTGGGATGGGACAAAGATGGGGAGAAAGTTGTTGGGGAGGCCTCCAGGGACAATGTTCCTGATCTTAAGAGAGAGACCCCAGAGGATGTGAACAGGAAGCAGGCTGCCCCGATGCTGCTGCATGGCCATGGGGACACCGGCCTTAGGATGAGGCTCCCCTCCCCCTATGGACAAAAGACAGAGCCTAGGTCCCGGTGACCTTGCTGAAACACACCCACAGCCTGCTCTCCCCTCTGGACCTGGGGCTCCTATTTTGCAAGAACGTACATTTCCTTCTTTTAAAAGCTGCTTTGCTCTGGTTCTGTTTCTTGCCAGTTTGAAGAGGAAGAAGGAGCAAGGAAGGGTGCATTGACCTCTCAGGCTTCCTCCTGGCTCCAGGAGTCACTTCGTTGCTAGAAGAAATGTAAGTCCATCCCTTGCTGGCTGCTGAGGGAGGCCAAATACTTTATGGCAAAAACCTTAAATCTTCTCAGTGTGGTATATGTAAATACTCTGCCCCATAACAAGCAAAGGAGATATATATATAAATTATTTTTTTAAGTAGCACAAAGCCATGGCAATCTAAACAAGAGGATCTGCAAGGAAGACAATCAGTGGAAAGAAAGAAGTAAAAGTCCAGAGGCTGGACAAACCCAGTGTGAACGCTGGGGCACACGCCACGCAAACTTCACACTGGCTTGTTGAGAATTGTATTAGGTTCCTAGGGCGCTGTAACAAAGGACTCCAAACCAACTGGCTGAAAACGACACGTCGTCCCACAGTTCTGGAGGCTGAAATCAAGGGCAGGCAGGGCCGTGCCTGCGCTGAAACCCACACGTGAAGAACCCTTCCTTGCCTTTTCCTAGCCCTGGTGGTTTCCGGCAACGCTGGGCTTGTAGACGCATCCCTCCAGTCTCTGCCTCCATCTTCACGGGGCAATCCGCCTGTGTCTCTGCCTCCACCTGAGACACATGGTCTGTGTCCCAGTTTCCCTTCTCATAAAGACACCAGTCATACTTACTAGGGACAACCCTAAAGACCTCACCTTTACTTGAATACATCTGCAAAGGCCTTATGTCCACATAAGGTCACATTCACGGGTACTGGGGTTAGGATTTTAACATATCTTTTCGGGGGAACACAATGTACCCTGGGAAAAGTATTTGCCTGCCATGAAGCAAGGATTTAAATGATTCCAAAGATGATGAGGACAAGGGCCTGGCCCTTGAGGGGCTCATAGTGGGCCGGGGGGATACCTATGAATTGGTGCAGGAGCACCGTCTTTGCAGCAACTGCATGAGCTAGGTATGGTCCCCACTTTATAAATGGCAAGACTTGCTGAGGGCCACAGGGCTTGCAGGTGGTAGAGCTAAGACCCAAGCCCTGACTTTATGGAAACTGAAAGGCTCTTTCCTTCTAGGACAAGCTGGAGATGTTCCCAACCAAGGACAAAGAGGCACATTAAAGTCACAAGCAAAATACAAACTGTCTAATGCCTATTGGGGGGCAAATGAGGGAGGGGAATAATAAGGAGAGTAGAGCCCTGGCTGGTTTGGCTCAGTGGATTGAGCGTCGGCCTGCGAGCTAAGTGTCGCTGGTTCGATCTTCCAGTCAGGGCACATCAGAGAAGGAAAACTCTGACTCCAAAAAACCTCCGCTGCCTTGCGGCATACCTCTTCAGGGGAAAGGCTAAGGGAGTAAACCCCGACAGAAAATCCGGAGCCGGAGTCCCTAAGGCGGTTTGACGTTGTAGTCAACACCGGCAACTCCTGCGGCGCACCTGAAGCCAAGCTGTATTGACTCCGTCTTTCCCTTGGACCCTTCAGCTGCGAAGAGAGGGGGGGGGTCTGCTGCATGGGCAACAGCAGACCCTCCATATCACCCTGCCCAGGCTCTGTAGCTTCAGCTTCACTGGAGAGGACACTCCAGCGTCATCGCAAGATGTCGATTCAACACGGGAGGAGACAGATACCGTGTCACTCCCGAGTCGGACTGCACAGCCATTCTCGGCGGTGCAGATAGACTCTTGAGAAGCTACACCATCGTCTCTCGAGACGGACGGCTGCCGACCGAGAGCCACTGATCTTTCCCCCCAAAAGTCTGACATGGTTATATCCTTCAGACTGACACTTGCCACAGTGGCTTTGCAGAAGGGGGCGGGACAGTGGCACCCAGCTAGTGTGGCATTGTCCCATCCCTCCACGCTGCCTCATTTGCAGGCGGCTTCCATCTCCCCTCACAGTAGGGGACTAATGGACAGGCCCTCGCAGGGTCCACAGTGTGCAGGTGGCGAGTGAAAACTGAAAAGCCGATCTGTCAGGCCCGGCTTCTGCGGCAGAGGGGGGAGGGCAGGAGGACGCGAGACTGAGGAAGCGCCTGGGTGGAAGCACACAGCGACAATAACTCACTGTGCCTCTCGGCGGCCCCTCTCAGGGCGAATGTTGTTGGAAGGCTAATTAGGAGTCAGACGGGCCCGCTGGCCAGGACCATGCTCTCTGACACCTCCGCAGTTCATCTGCAGCAGGGCCTCTCGGCCTCGGCCTCGGCTCTGCTGACATTTTGGACCGGATCACTCTTTGTCGTGGGGGCTGTCCTGTAGGGTGTTTTCGCAGCCTCTACCCTCTGGGAGCTGGTAGCACACCCAAGTCACGATGAGCACAAATGTCTCCAGACGTCGTCAGAGGTCCTCTAGCTGTAAAATCGCCCTTTTTGCAAACCACTGGCCTAGGAGAACATGAGGATCTGTCGCTGATGCTGGCACCGGGCCCTGGGAAGCCACACCTGACACGCTCAGCGGCAGCAGCAGCAGCCCTGCACACACATTGCAGCAGCTAGGAAAAGTTATTACGCTTGATGCCCACCCCCAGCTTCATAAGCACAGAGGTGATAGGCAACTCCTGTTCACCTAATGGAGCAAATGTTCCACTTGCCATTAAAAAAACATTAATGTCAAAACACACGAGTGACATTCCCCACAAAGTCGTCAGGTGCTAACTCCCTCCCGACAGCCTTAGAGATTCATTAATACAACTAGGGGCAGCTTATGTTCAAGTCCAAAATACCAGAAATATCCAAACAACTAGAAGGAGCCCGAGAGGCCCTCGTTAGGCAGGATCTGAGGCACAGAAGACCCACCATCTGTGGAGTTACGAAGAACACCTTCATGAGACCTACCGAAGCCTGGAGGGAGCAGAGGCAGTGGGAAAAAGAAGCGACCTCAGACTACTCCACAGCTCTTGACTTCTATCCAGACACAGCCAACGATGCCCTATCAGCCCCCAAGTGTCTCTGAAGACCCGTGACATGGACACTAACCAAGAGCCACGTGAACCTCACCCCAGCAGGTACCCTCTCCTCGCTACAAGTACATGCATAAAACCACCTACTACACCGGCGCAGTTATACATTCAGAAGATCTAAGAGAGGTGCCTGTGTGTGGTTCCAGGCATGTAGCTGCAAAACCTGTCAGATATGCCTCTATTTTTATACATGGGAGGCCCTATATTTTTGTCAGGAATCTCTCTCCAATATGTATCTGTCTTATCCACATCAAATCTTACCTACTGGGGTAAGCAACCTCCTTCCCTCCGCATTGACCTACAACTGTCCTGGGGGCTTCTCACAGCTGTATCCCGTCCTCTCTCCTCCTGGACATATACTTGGAGATAGGTACACCCCAAGAAGCAGCATGCTCACCATGGCTAACCTGGGGTCTTGGCATCAGCTCCTTGGCACCTCCCAAATTAGCATGAAGATCAGGAAGAAAAGCAGTGGAGTCAAGGGGTTACGAGCTTGGCTTTGAAGTCAGACAACGTGGCCTCCAAGCACAGCTCCCCCATTTGCAGCTGTGTGACCTTGAGTCTTACTTTGGCTCAAGTCTTAATGACTGTACTCTAAAAATAATGGGAGTGTTGACTGGTGTTTTATTCATCTTTGTTGCATACATTACACTCAACATGTCATCTATAATGTCCAGTTTGGGCTTCCTGTGAAACAATCTGAACATTCTACATTTTTTAATAATTGCCCCTATCTTTTACAATTGCTTCATCCATACTTGGGTGGCAATTTTTTAAAAGCAACTTGCTTCTATCTTGTCTTTCTACACATTCCACTTATTTTGTAGAAATAATCAACCTTGATTTTTCACACTCATATCCCAAAGGTGTGTGTATATATATATATATATATATATATATACTTTACAATTAAATAACTTTACGATGGGCCATACAGCTGGCAGGTCCAGGTTTGGGAGCGCACACAACTGAGTCTAGATTAAGCCTGCAACTCAGGTGGAAGAGGTGTGTGAACAGGAAGAGAGGTGCCTTCTAGCTACGAGCTCACTGAAGGCAAGATTGGTATATTTTAGAGAAAAAGTAAGGCGCTCGGGTTCTATCAAGGGCCCATTAGGCAGGGCTTTGATGTAGCAGTAATCAGCCAAGTCCTACAGGAAGGCAGAGGCCAGAGTAATTAGCTCAGGCCCGGCTGGAGCATCTGTCCACATGGATGCTGTATAATAGCCCATACTTCTCCCACATCTAATATCGCCCTTCTCCAAGGAGCTGGCTAATGAGAACATGGAAGGAAAGTGAACCGTACAAAGGGCAGCTTCTCTGAAATACAGGACTGTTCCTTCTAAAACCAAAGGCCTTTGAGAAGGAGAGTCCAAAGGGCCTGTCCAGGAAGAATGTGTTGGTCCTTAAAGTTATGCATCGACAGAGTGGTCGTCTGATGGAACTTAAAGCTGTAGCACCAAGAGGTTCACGGTCAAGCTGCTGCAGGGAGTCTCAGTCTCTTGGAGCCACGTGCCTTCAAATCAAGCATGCAGCTGCCAGTGGCCGGCCAGCCGGCTTTGAAAGGGGTCCCCACAGTTCTAGATCCCTGTGTTGTCTCTTTTTCTATCACAAAGCTCTGGACACTTGTGCCACCAACCTCCTCCAGCAAAGACCAGAAAGGAAAAGCCCTTGTGGCATCCAGCATTGGGTACCGTCACGGGCCGCTCGGGGCCACGTCTGCTGCAGCCACAGCGGGTCGTGATGTCACAGGTTCCCTACATGAAAAGGGTGTCTCTCTCCTTCCTCTCAAGTCACAGCTTTCCGAGAGCCCATCAGTCTTGAAATGTCAGGTGTCTTTTCACCTTGACGGCGGCTGGAGGACGGCCCCTGGCGTTGCATCGCGTCAGCTGCCACTCCGGTCGGGCCATCTGCCGCCCTGGGACGCCTGCAGCCGGCGCTCCACATGGCTATCATGCCACACACATGCCAACATCATGCTTGTCCAGGAGGCCGGCGCCCTGTTTCTGCAATCTCACTGCCATGTTTCAGATGCTCTTATTTTACAACTTTAAATCACGGTACACAGACTTCCAAAGGGAGAGTAAAAGTGTCTCAAAACGCCACCTGAATGGTAGCCTCCCTCCTAATAAGAAAGGAGGGAGCTCAATTCTTATGCCTCAAAAAGTGTAACATGGTGCCCTAGATGACAAATATGTGGTCGAAGGGGCCAGTCCAAAAGGCCGCTGGGTGGGTCACTACAGCTAGACCAACAGAAGGACAGGTCACAAAGGACTGCCTGGGCACGGCAGGCAGGGGTACCAGCTGGACCTCCGCTGGAGATGGGAATACCCATTTGAGGCTCTATGACCTCAGGCTGCATTAAATGACCTCCTTCCTCCTTTAAGAGAAATCACTTCAGTGGAGATGCTGGAGAAGAGACAGGACAGCATTTCTATATTCAGTAATCATTGAAAAAAATGCGGCTGCGGGCTGATTGCTATGCTATGGACGGAGGAGACAGCCCCTGCCCTCACGGAATGTACATTTCATCTAAACTTGGAAGTGGTGGACTTTTAGGGTGACCTTATATAGCTAGAGGGTGCCTCAGAAAACTCACGAGGCCACCAACCAGCAGCTCCTTGCTGTGCGGTGTCACAATTTTGCCCTTAATTAGCAGAGAAGCTCCTAATGACTTCTCGGGAATCCTACACTCGCGGTCACTTCTCTTATTCAAGGAGAAGCATCCTTGTTTTTCGCTGCATTTGTGAGGCAGCTGGTTCCCGTCAGGGGCACCGTCATTTTCATTAAAGGTCAAAGAAGGCGCTCAGGATATTAAGATCATCATATTAACCAACAGCATTTCTTCTGGCTTCATCAGCATTTTATTTTTGTCCCTGGGTCCGGAGAGACAGACAAGCGGGTGAAGGTGGCACCAGAGGATGCCCCGTGTTTATTTAACTACGGGGACGGGGGCGAGAGAGGCGTTCCCGGTATGACGGTTACCATACAGAGGTCATTTACCATTTACCCCAGCCACGTAACCTCTCGCCACTCAGCGGAGACACCGGGCATACTGAAATCACTACACAGCATCCAAGTACCTATGTCAGCCTTGAAAATGGCTTCAAACTACCCAGACATTTGTGTGTGTGCTATTTGGGTCCCCTAAAGGTTCTTGCAGCAAAGACACCATTTAATTTCAAGGAAACTGACAGAGGAGGACCGTGAGTAGTATTTTAAGCAGTGGAAGGATCTGTCCCTTTGTCCTTACAGGGACAAAAGTAAAAAAAAACAAAAACGTAAAGCATTTTTCAAAAATAACACCAAAGGAAGCCTCACTTCCCTTCCGCTGCGGCGGCAAGCGCCACGGTCCGCTTCAGTATCGCAGGAAGAGACAAACGCGTGGAGTTTCCTGTTCACAGAACTGTGTTATCAGCTACTATATGTGGCTGAGGTGTGACGGGCAGTCCCGCTGGTGTTTACGGGGACAGCTAATACCGTGTGCTCAGCAAATGCTCGGCAAATGCTGGAGAAGGTCTATCTGTTTTGGGAAGACACCCCTGTGCCCACACGCGGGAGGAAGACACCGCAAACTGCGATCAGCTGACAGTCTTTTGGCCAATCTCACCCGTCGCAGCCTCTCCCACTTCGCGACTTTTTGAAAAGCAGAGGAGAAAAGAAAACCACACACACAATCCCAGCACCATCTGGCGGCTTCAGACCAGCAAGCACGAGATGCTGGCACGCACGGTCCTGGCAGCCGCACACACCCGCTCCTCCTCTTCCTTTGTTGCTGTTTTAAAAGCAAAGCGAGAAGGGTAATGCGGAAACACAAAAACACGGACACGCTCACGCTCTGGGGAAACCGCCGCAGGAGTGAGCGCGTTCCGACAGTGATTCCTTCCCGCCTTCATTTCCGATGGAATGGTGCCTGGTTGCAAGGCACTGGGGGCGGGGGTGTCACCCAGAAATGCTGCTGGCTCCCTGCCATCTGCCACTGTGAACTCCCACCTCAAGGGGCAGCCTCTGCCACACAGGTGCAGAAAGATGCTCCTTCTGGAGCCAGACTAGAGCGACTCGAAGACGCCAACCCGTGCCGGCAAAGCAGACGTGGGCTGATGTGCAGAGCCTCACGTCTTCTTAGCACAGGAAATTGAACTGCCGGGCAGATAAAATGCTCACAGCCACGGATCAGGGCGTTATCTCCCAAGCAGGCTCCAGGGAAGGTCAGATAAATCAGAAGGTGGCCTGATGAATATGGAAGCAGAACGGGTCAGTTCGTGTTTTAGGGTTGGGAGTAAGAGGTGAGTGCACCCATCTCCCCCAAACAGATGAGACCCTAGGGAGCAAGCCCTCTGGCTCTGCTTCTGCTGGTGACCAGACCTCTTTGTGACTAACAGTTTACCCCTAAAACCTGAAGCATCTAGATCAGATTACCCTCGTGCATTGCTGGCCTAAGAACTAGTCTGTTCCTATAAGGGGCTTCTGTATATCCCTAAACTACGCCAGAACAGGCTGGCTTTACAGTCAGGGAGCAATCTTGCTGCTTTCCCACTTAGTAAGGTAGCCAACATTTGCCGAGTGCTTGCAATCTGCTAGGCACTTGCAAGCACATTGTATTCAAATTTTTAAAATCTCATTATATTTTTCATAGAGGTATCATTATAGTTTAGGTAGTACTACCCTCGTGTTACAGATGAGGACATGGGGGCTCAGAGAAGTCAAGGAACATGTCCAAGGTCACACAGTAGAAGCCAGAATGTGCATCCAGCGCTGAGTTCATAATTAAGACTTCTAACCATTCTTGAGGACATCTCACTGTTGCCAATTATGCACTAAAATAGTTGGTGGGCTGAGAAGTAAGGTTTTCCTCTCCCCATCCCATCTTTCTTATTAGCCAGACTCCACCCATACCGTCACCACTTCCTTGCTGAAACTGTGTACAGGCTGGCTGCTCTGCATGCCGTGCCCAGGGTTCCGGGGGGGACAAGGGCCACCTCAGCACATGGTACCTCCTACCACCGTCCTTTGGCAGGGGGTGCTGTTTATTCATGCAGAGGACCCCTCCCTACTTGCTGGGAGAAAATTTCCCCAAAACCACCTTTTTAGCTCCTGACACATCCCAGCAGGGGCCACTGCCATCCGGTTTCCTACGAATGGCCACCCCTGCTTAGCCAAACTCAGGATCTTTTGGGGTTCTAGCAATACCGGTGTCTCATAAAACAGCACATAAGGGGACGTGCGCACACTTGTGAACACAGTAGGTGCACAAAAAACCCGAGTAAGTGGGAAATGGCAGATAGGCCAACCTTCTAAGCTGTTCCCAATTCTCTTAGCCCCTCTCCCTCCTCCCCCCTTCCTTTCATCCCTACTGCACACACCACCCAGCACTGTGATAAGGAATTAACCAAGAGATGCTAAGGGCTGAGATTCCCAAGGAAATAGGGCACAATCAGACCAAGACTCCAAGAGTAGCACGTAGGAACCAACTCACAGAGTTCCATTTTGTAGCTAATTTTCTAGCCAAACCCATCTAAGATGACGTGAACAAACTCATCTCTGACATTATTGTTTTCTTTCTCACAATTTCCATCTCAAGGTGTTATACCTTCACCAGACAGTTTCTAAATGAATGTTTGGATGCCTTCTGACCTAACGGTACAATAACTGAAACGCTTACCCTGAATCAACAAACAGGAGGGCGACTCTTACAACCAGAGCTACAACTGAGGCGCAGGCAGGCCAGAAAGCAGCTCCGTGGCACAAAGTGTCCCCGGGACCCTCCAAGCCAGAGCAGCCCCGTCCGCCACCCTCCATTTGGTAAAGCAAGGGTGCAAACTGATTTTAGTTACTAGTTCCCCAGCTGAGTCTTGGGGTCAAGAAGTAGTACCGCGGACCCCAAAACTATTCTCAACACATTTCTGAAAGTCTCTTTATCGCTCAGGCTAACTCAACCATGCACAGTCCTTTGCGCTGGAATTGTATTAAATCTGGTGGAAATGACCCCAGATGAACAGTTATTATATTTCTCTGAAAAGAAAGTGGAGGGAGGAGGGACTTCAATGTTACTCAAACTTGTAATTTGTTCAGCAAATATGATGTTAAATAAAGCTTGAGGGAAGTCCACAGATGTTGGAAAAAGACCAGCAGTGCTTAGGGGACAGAAGCTTCTAACTACAAATCCCAGTCCTGCCCAATTTCTACTAAAACAGGACACAATTTCAGCAGCCTGATGACCATTCAAGGTTAAACTAAACTGGCTTGTTAGATGCAATGCCCCTGAGAGCTGGTCACATGACATGATGCTCAGAGCTACTCTGGTCCCCTCTCCTGCCCCTCTTTCTTCTCTGCCCCGTGCCCGTTCTAGTAACCATGTTCCTCTAACAGATCGCACCTACTTTTTTCCCAAGGAAAATAGCCACCCATGAGTGGTTTAAACCTTACTTGCTTAATCATCAAATATACCCAAGAGGAAGTTGCCAGAAGGCAATGGGGGCAGAGGGGCTGGCCCTGTGTCCCGAGGAGCCAGGGTAACACAGTGGCTTCCCTGCTCCATCAGGTTCATTGCCCAACTGCAGAGGAGCAGCCGGGTCTGATTTTTTGCCACTCTGCGGTGTAGGTTCCGGTTGCCAACAGCTGTTCATTCAGTGGATACTCATGTTCCTTCCTACTTTGGAAAACAATAAAGCGCATAATTCTCAACCCTTAAATCCTAGGCAGTGAGCTGTTTCCTTGTTTGTTTTTATTTTTCTGGATGAGTTCTTCACAGACAAAAGCAGGGATGGCAAATGGATGTTCTCTCCTGGGCTAATGCTGACTGGTGGTAATGGAGGCCCAGAGCACTGCGTTGAGAAGAATTCTGAGGCTGGATCTGGACTTGATGGGAAACAGAGTGACCAGATCAGCAAGCAGCACCCACCACAAATGCAGGAGGAGTGGTACAACCCTTGCATTTGCTACCCTGGCTATAGGGCCTCGAAAGAACTAGAGAAGCAAACTTCAAGGAATAATGCTAAAATGCAGATTCTGTTTCAGTAGGTCTGGAGTGGGCCCGAGACTCTGCCTTTGTAACAAGTTCCCAGGTGATGCCAACTTGCTACTAGACCACCAGCCATGCTCTGAGTCATAGGGGCTGGAGTATTTCAACAGTCAACACACTTTTCCCCGGTTCCCTGAGAACTCCACCACCACACAGAGATCCTGGATGATCAGGTGGACCAGATGGCCTGCACTTGGAAGAGACATGGGAAATGTGACTGTTCACTGGGGTCTGCTGCCAAGATGAACCCTGCTGATGAAGCTCCCCCCCCCCCCCCACTTGGTGCCTCCAGCCAATGAGTCAAGGGGTGAAGCTACAACTCCGGGTCTAGAGAATGAGGAAGCCCGGGAATATCACAGTGTTTGGGGGCATGATGGCACAACAAAAGCTAAGCATAAGTCACAAAGTGGCCCTTGGCCTCCGCCTCTCCCCATTGCCGGCATGTTTAAGAAGCCTTCAGAGTGACCGAGTATGAACGGTGGGCACGGAGGGAGCTTCCTCTTCTGCCTCTCGGAGGATTGGCAGCACAGAGGCCTCCAGCGCTTGCCGTTAAAGCTGAGGTAACGGAGGACAGGTGAAGGGGACCAATGAGTCGCTCGCTCACCAACATCTTCCATGCACATACATGCAATCTCCACATTTGTAACCTTGTCCTGGGCTCACTACCTCGTGGGCCTGGGTTCTTCCTTAGATGGCGTGTGACCATGTCCAAGTCACCCCTGAATTCCCAGATGCCTGATCCAGAATAAAGGCTCACTAGATATTGGCAGATAATGGAAACCAAAAAAGGAAAAAAAAAAAAAAAATCAGAAAATCTTCTATTCTGAACAGCAGATACTCCTAATGGCTTAGCAGCTGAGATAAATGTGAGCTCCCAGGGGAGGGGGACGAGAGGTTTTTTATTAGTATGAGACTCACCCATGGATCCACTCAGCTCCATGGTATGAAAACCAAAAGGGCCTCAAAGCTGTGAGCTCTGGGAGGCCTTCTTGGTCTGAGGTCTGAGATCATGTAGGGAAAGAACACGCCTAAATGCTACTCTAACAAAAAATATTTAGATCAATGTTTGGTGATTCTACCAGCTTTCCAAATCAAATTATGTATCTGAGTGCCTACTATCTGTGAGGCAGTATGTAATGATAGGACAGCGATTCTTCTGCCGTGTATGAACACGCTCAAAATAAAATAAAATAAAGGTAATACAAAGAACAGTCTTTTTATTTTAGGATATGGGGCTGATACAGACCTCAAAAGTCCCCATAAGGCCAGAACAGGGCACATTAAAATATTCGCAATCTTCGGAACATATTTTTTTTCAAGGATAATTACTAACAATCTCAGGAAGTGTCGGATCCCCTTATATGCCATGAGAAAAGCCTTTGCAGGCGCAGCTCTGTTGCCATGACAACGATCATCTGGCTGAGTTACGAAGAAGGACGAGGGACCTACCAAATGGTATCCGCAACAGTAAGGCCTGGGATTCCTTAAAGCCTCTTTCTGGTAAAGAATCTTCAGCATCTACGAGTTACAGAACCCACAAGCTGGATGAGACCGTAGGGGTACCTAGCTATAGAATGCTCGGGATTTTTCCTTTCTCACCCCTGCCAACCGGTCACCCAGACGCAGGGGAAGGGCTCCAGGGCCAGAGAACTCACTCCACTCTGCGCTTGGAGGAAGAAGGGCCGGAACTCTCCTGTAATCCTTGGAGTAAAGTGAGTGTAGGTACAGGAAAGGCGGGTGTTTTTATCTGGAGGACCTTCCCCTCTCCAAGCGGAAGGTTTGGCGAAAGCATTCTGACCTTCTCTGCAATCTCCTGGGGCTCATGAACCAACCACAGCCACGGGAGGCAGCTGCTCCCAGGTCTTCAGTGCAGAGCTGATCTCTAATCCCAGCCACTAAATGCCACCTGGAAATTTGTGGTTGTCCCTATTTCACTGTTACCCTAAATAGAAACAGCACCAAGGCCCCTGGTGCTATTTGGTGACCCACTTGGGAGGCGGCAGATGGCAAAAACATAAGTGCATGCCTTGCGTTCACATGCCGTAAACCAGTGCACATGTGTACAAACACACACACAGACACACACACACACAAACACACACACACAAAACTGCAAGAGACAGCCCCACCAGGACGTGCCTGCCTCTTCAGTCACCTCTGCAGAGCGGCACCAGGGACAGCTTCTCCCAGGGCCCTGGTCATCACATGATGCTGAGACAAATGCATGTGGGTCCTTAGGTGACTCCCAGGGAAACACATGTGCACAGACCAGGCCTGGGGTCGGGGTGAGCTGGGGCGTTGCTGGGTAAGGACTAAGTGTCGTGAGAGTGAGTGCAAGCCTTGCTGACGGAAGCCACCTGTCCTCACGTGTGCTGCTGTGAGGAGCGGCATGGCCTGCAGAGGAGCCTTCCAGACCCAGTCACCTGATCACATGGCCTCCAACTGTCTCCCGACACCACCCCGTGATGGTGAGGTCCCAAGACAACAGGTGCCGGGGTGCTCTCCTGGGGGCTGACTTCCATCCTGTCCGTGACAGAACAGTCCAGAACCCTGAGCAGGCTGCAATTCACCATGCCCCACAGATGGTGTCTGGACACCACCTGCATCTTTCGACAGTCACCCGGGCCTATGCTGTGCTCCCTGACATCACCGTCCTAAAGCAAGCTCAGGGGCTCATTTCATGGAAGAGTCAGAAAATGTTTAAGGGAATAATGCTTTTAAGACTCCAGTTTACTTAGTGCCTTCTAAGTTCTACCATCCCAAAAGAAGAATTTGAAAAGATGAAAATGATTTGCAGGGCCTACCCTGCTCTCATTGGCCTCAGACACCAAAGCGGGTTGATTTTCACAGAAGCAGATTTGATATGAAGATGGCACCAATGAGCCAGTGTCTCCCCAGAACGCCGCACCGCAGTCCCTCGGGAGTCCCACCAGTGCCCCCCATCAGGAACCCAGCACTCACGTGGGTAAGAACCCAGAAAACCGTCCTGATAGCACTTAGTCAGCAAACACATGGAAGTTTGAAGCAGGGATTAGCTCCTGCAAGAATCAGTGTTGATTCGGTGACCATCCCATAGAGGTGACATGATGTCATTCCCAACTAGCGGTGACAACCGAGGGAAGACAGAAGCTCAGAGCCATTCCTGACCAGAAGGCAGAGGACAAAGAGGCGCAGCCCCAGCACAGAGAAAGGAGCTGCCCTCCCACACTGCGGGGCTGTGAGTGGAGTTTCCATACAACCCCACGAGGCCATGGGAAATGGTGCTGGTAGGCGTGACCAGAGAGGTAAGAAGACAACCTCGCAGCCGTGAGATGCTCGTTTATTTTACCCAGTTATTACAAAGCTGAATCCAACCTTTCTGATGGAAATTTTGGCATCAGGGATTATCTGGTCCCAAGCAAGAAAACAGGAAAAACAATGATATTTGGATGACTTCAAGTTTTGAGAGAGAGAGACAGAGAGAATACGTGTGTGTACATGAGACACAGAAACAAGCGAGCCCAAGGGCAGAGACAATACTAGGCCCACCCAAAGCAGATTAATAACTATTAGAAAGTGTAAGGCTTATTTTATTATTTTTAAGTTCAAAAGACTGAGACCCATCAAGTACAGGAAGGAAACTCATGACAGCTGCCATCCAGTCGCGAATGCCCCGCCAGACAAGCAGACAAATCCCCTGCACAGGCCATTCCTCCAATTTCATTCCTCAGAAAGCAGGGCCAGGTACTACTACGGGAAGGGAGCCCTCGGGGGCCTTTCTCCAGCCCCGAAGGCTGGCCTGATTCCTGAACACTGAAATGGACAGTTAACGGGCCACGCTGGTTATGCATCTACACCCAGGCCCCGGCTACACCACCTCTTACATCAGCTCAGGCCGCCCCGGCTACACCACCTCTCAGGGTTCCGGTTGGACAACCAGAGTCACTATCCAGCTCTCCCACAACCAACCACTTTGAACTTCAGGTTCCTCATCCAATAGCCCCTCCCCCATAGAGTTACCACGGATTGAGATAATCCAAAGGGGATGCTGAAGTTCAGGCGCTGTGCAGACTGAGCTGGTACTCAACAGACACTTGTGATTTATTATCCTGCTCTGAACATTTAAACCCACAGCTGTCCGATTCCAGACCTCCTCACAGACTTTGTGGGCGTGGCCTCGCACAAGACTCTCCACTAAATCTGGTTTAGGACTTACATCCCACCTCATCCCCAAACATATATGCATTTTCTACTGGCACCTCCCCTGGAACAAAAATGTGTGCAATGATCGATTAGGAGGAGGGGTCCCTGCCTTCAAGGACGGCCCCAGGAAGTCCCTTCCAGCACAGGCTGTGCACAGCATGACCCCGGGGCACACCACTCCCTCCTGAAGTCGGGTTTCTACGCCCATCAAATCCAGAATGAGATTTCAGTGGAATCTGAGTCATAGCTCCGCCAGTTCTGCTACCCTCCTCTTCATTTTGTCTGTTGGCAAACTTTAAAATAGACTAATTCACTCCCAGGAAAGGAACAGCTCCTACCCTAGACAGCTGGAGGGAAGAACTGGGTGATTAGCTGCTACTGAAACCTTGTTGAAATGGAGCCCAGGGGCCAACACAATGGCCCACCGCATTTAGTTTCAAAATCGAACGTTAAGCCCTGACCCGTGTGGCTTAGTTGGTTGGGCGTCATCTTGTGGGGCGAGGAGTCGCTGGTTCAATTCCCCAAGGGGCATATGCCCGGGTTGTGGGTTCAGCCCCTGGTCAGGGTAGGTGCAGAGGCAGCCGATCAATGCTTCCCTCCTGCATTGATGTTTCTCTCCTTCTCCCTCACCCTCCCTTCCACTCTAAAAATAAATAAAATATTTTTAAAAATCAAACATTAAATTATCAGGTGGTTTTACTCAACTGAGACGAGGGTTTGACACCACATGCTCTCCTTTCTGGGTGGGTGGGTAGACGGTAAATTTTATATTATGTGTATATTGCCACAACTGAAAATTAAAATAAAAAATAAAAAATACCTCAGTGGGTCTCAATGACTTCATCACAGCCTCGGTCTCTGCTCTGGGGATGGTTCTGGAGGAGACGCTGGGGAGAGGACAAACTGTGATGCCTGCCCTGGCCACGTTCAGCCTGGAAGGCCCCAGGACAAGTGTTCAGGATCACAGGATCAAGTGCTGAGTTTCACACCCTGTGCCCAGCTCCCCAGACACCTGCAGCCTAGGCCCTAAGGCCTTTGACCTTAGGGGTCCTCCTGTCATCCTCCAACATCACCTTCCCATTTGCCACCCTCAGAGGTGACAGCACCGCAGAGCCTCCCAGCTCTGGACCGCATGTGCCTCCCGCCAAGGCAGGAGTGCAATTTCCTGTTTCCAAGGGCAGGGCACAGGTAACGCAGACCGAACGTGAAGACACTCAGACAAACATGCGACGGAACGTGCGGAGCTCTGCTGCGGCAACGGGACACATCAGCAGGCTCTACGCCATCCCAGGCTTGACTGCGCAGCAGATTAGGGTCCCGCCGCAGTGAACGGCAAGGCAGAGCGAGGCTGGTCTGCACTGGGGCAGCGGGGGCGCTGGGGAGGGTATGAGCATCGGCCCAGCCTCCTCCTCGAATGTTCATGTTGCTGCCGCAGGGGTGCTTGGTTCCAGCAGAAAGACACCCCAGCCAAAGTGCCCTGTTTCGTGCTGTTGGGCCCCCCCATATCCCTGACATACCACCTGTAGCTTGAGGATGTGACTCAATCCCCAAATGCCAGGCTGGGCACGGGAGAGAATGAACCAATGCTGTCGAAGTCTGGTCTCATGAGGGGGGTGGACACGTAAGCAAATGGGAGCCCTGCATGTCACAGGTATGACGGTGGGGTCGGGGAACACAAAAGGAAGGACGGGGAGAACAGATCCTGGGAGCCCCCCACCCCTGAATCCTCCAACAAATTCCCTTTCTGGGTCTGAAGCGATGCCGCTGCTGCGAAGCAGACCCTCGACTGACAGCATCGTTGAGAAGAACGGAGCCCTTCCTAACTCAGCCCTTGGCCACGAGGCACTTAGTGTTGGAATCCTGACTGCTTTTTCGTTTTGAATTTTGAGTTCCTTTGGAAAATAGGGATTGATTAATAAACAGTCAGATTAACTAGCAGAAACGCACACCGAAGGACTAACTAACATTTTATCTGCCCTCCGGCCTGCAACAAATCCTCATGTTTTCTCCATCAGGATTATGTAAGCAGGGAACCCACAGCTGGAAATGCTCTCAGCTCAGAGAGCGAGGGCAGGCGCTCTCTCTCGAGCACACAGAGCGGGTCACACTTGAAGTCCATGCCTAATGTTATTCCCAGGACTGCCCCCCAGAACGCTGGTGGCTGATGATTTTCAGGCAGGCTGGGTCCATGGTTCAGCAAAGGCTTCCTCCTCCTTGCTGTAAGAGGTGGTGATGCGGGCACCACGTGGCCCGGAGTCCTCAGAAAACCAGCAGCTGCCTGCACGCCTCTCTCCCATTTCCAAAACAAGAACTCACCGAAGGGCCAGCAGGGTCCCAAGGAGTCCCCATTCAGTTCCAGAGCAGACATTTAGGCCCAAAGGCCACGAATGCCTTTGTCTTAATTTTCCAAGCCCATTAATGATCAAAGACCTAAAATTCAGTTCTTCCATTCCTTGTGACTAAGAGAAGCAGGCAGCTAGGCGGGTCTTTGAAAAATCACCTGGTTACTTCAGAAGGAACCTCACCTAAATCAGATTTGCAAAAGAATAATCGGTAGCAAAGCTGTATTTTGATTTGAGACATTTCAAGAAGAAGAGGTCCAGCTCTCCGGCCAGAGGAGGTGGGCGGGTGCAGGGGCTCCGCCCAGACTGTTCTCCACCCCTCGCCCGGAGCACCGCCCCAGAGCTTACCCGTCCGAAGACACCACTCAAGATCAGAGCGTACCCTAATTACGCAAACCTCAGAGATCTGAAGAAGCCAGGGGACAAAACTCCCCACCACCTTTTACACTTGTTTGGGGCAGCAATCTTGTGCTAGGCACAGTCTATACTTGGTTTCTAATCCTTAAGACAGCTCAAGGCAGTGCCTGTTCATATTCCCATCACTCCCATCACTGAGGTGGAAAACGAAGCCGAGGAAATGTAGTCATTCCAAGAGGTGGCCTGGCACTGTAGCCCCCTTCCGGCCCCAACTCTTCTTGGAAGGGGGATTCTTTAGGTGGGCTATGCCTGTTTTCTCAGTCTGTGTAAAGCATTATGTAAAAGTACTCCTTCCAGAGTACTACCTAAATACTTCTTACAATGATATTATCAAACTGCCGCTGAACAGAGAGGGTGAATAACCTGCCATATGTCACACAGCTAACATGCAAGGGAGCTGGGCTTTGGAACAGGCTGTGCGCCTCCAAGGCCCAAGCACCTTCCAGCAGGCCTCAGGGCTTCTCTAACCTAAATCTGCGGGCTGCTGCCCGGGTCTCTGGGGACGCTGAGGAGACCTGGTCGCCACCCTCCATGGACCAATTTTTCACAAGCAAATGGACAAGCGCCCACAGGATATCCTCTGTGTCACAACATTTCTGGCCTTCATTTATGTGAAGAGCAAGCAGCCGTGGCATCATTCCACAGTATCACAAGACGGGTTTCCAAAGATGCTGTCAACAGGGCACCTGTTTCATCTTTGATCCAGCGCTGACACACTGATGCTTGGCCGGCCAGCAGGGCAGACTTGGTGGCCCTGCTACTAAAACATTTGCTTTTCACACATCGCGACTGGGTTGGAGGATGGCAAAGAGGAGCCCAAGGCCATCCCTTACCTTCCAATGAGGGGTTTCCTGCACATGCCTCCCCCAAACTGGCTCTGTGATGGCCCTCCTTTCCACAGCGCCACAAACGCAGGGCGAGAAGATGAGCCTTTCCAGACACAGGGAAAAAGGAAGAAGAAGACATGTAAAAAGCATCAGCTAATAAGCACGCTGACAGACGGGTCCAAGGAACAAAGAAAAGGAAACATGCAATACAGTTTCAGACTAAACAATGAATTCTGCACACCCCTCAAATCATCTGATGGTAACAGATTTATATCATGTGGGGGTAGGATGGCTGGAAAATGGAAGGATGAAGTGCTTTGCTCCAAATGATTTGGACAGATGTTTGCTGAGTGTGTTTCTCTCAAGTTTTCTTGTACACGGTTAATGGGAGGGCATCAGTATGCACGGGAGGAGGATTTCCCCTGAATCTCATACAGTTGACATCTATTAAAGTTAACAGACAACAAGGCAGAGCTGCGAATGTTCTTTTAAACTGGCACCTGAGAGTCTTTGTGGAAAACAACATCGGCACCGACTGCCAACACATGCGGTCCAGATGACAGGCGTCCTGGCAGCTACCAAACGCGCCGTCCTCCCTTCCACTGGTCTTGTGGCTTCTGTACACGCTGCTCCCTCCTCGGGAGCTGGCCCTTCCTGCTGGCTCCTGTGCAGCCTTGCAACCCTGCTGGGGTGCCACCCAGGCCGAGCAGATCCCCCATAGCTCAGCCTCCGAGGGGCCTCCTCTCTGCTGAGCCAGACCCCCAAGCCCCTGTCCTGTCTGGACGGTCACAGTGTCCCACCATTGTTTCTTTACTGTTTGTCTCCTCCACCCAGGCGGGCTCCCGTCTGCTGTCGCACGCTGCCTGGCATGGGCAGCAATCAAAAAAAAGTGCTGAATGATGGAAAACTGGAAGGACGCTATGCCAGGGTGGTGGGGACGGGGGCATGTCATTCACGAAAATGGGAATGCAAACAAATTCACGCAAAAAAAGACAATTTATCTTCCCAGGCTTGTGAATCAAAAGCCTTTTGAAAGTCCTAGCTGGCTAGATATCCAAGGACCACAGAATCCAGACTCATGAACCAGGTCATGTGGCCCAACTTCCATATAAAGCAGGAAACACGTGTCTGCCTTGCACGGAGTCAAACATACCGCTGACGCTCTGTTATCCTGGCAGACGTTTCTCCCTCAAGAGTCGTAAACTGTGAGCCTGTTTTCCTGCTGGAGAGTAACAGTACACAAACTACAGCAGAAATGTGTTCTTTCCGGGGCTTCACCTCTCTCCCGCTCGTCATCTCCAACAGACGCAGAGAAACTGGGGAGCTGGGGCTTCTTACCCGAAGCTGAGCATTTTTGTCCTTGGGGAAACGGAGTGTACACAGTTGTCTTCCGAAAGGCACGGCTTTCACCCCTCCCTTCTCGATAAGGCATCCATAGAGGGCATCGGACTAACGGACTCCTGAGGGTGTCTAGCAAGGTCTTGGCACACAGTGGACTCTCAAAATATTTCATAACTGGTCTTTTACCAACATAAACTCAATGTCAGCCTCGCGCCTTCAGTTTCTAGGCCTCAACGCCTTCCCCCTGAAATTCCCATTGGATGGAACAGGATGGTGTACTTTTTCGAAGTCACCTACAACACTGATGAAGTCAGCCAAGTTTTATTAACTAGCGTCACAAAGCTAGGGGCTGCCCATCGTGGGAGGGCAGTCATTCCAGGGGCAAGAACAGCTACGCCGCGCTGACATCAAGAGCACAGTGAGGGAGAACACTCACGAGAATTGCCAAACATCTAAGGTAACGGGCAGAGCCAGGGAACGCCGACGCCTCACCTAACTGTGACAGTGCAAAGGAAACTCCATCTTGAGTGACCGGACAGGGAATATGGTTTCTCCTCTTGAGCACGGCTGTCTAGTTCAAAGGCCGTCCTCGCCCCCACCCCAGCCCCTTCCCAGCATCCCTCTGGAGAATCAAGACAAGGGAAGGCACAAGTATAGTGCCTCCCGATCACCTGGAATTCCTTTACCCATAAAGGAAACTTCTAAGGAACCATCTTCCTCCAGACACATCCCTTTCTTTCCCTTTCCCACCCAAACCCACAAGGAGAGGAAACAATGAGGCCACTGTAATCACCATGACGCTGACCTTTAAATGTTTAACCAGGGATCTATTTTTTAAGGACCAGATAAACAGGCAGGTGATTAGTTTTCAACATGAGTCACAATATCCCCACAGTGAAATAATTCAATGAAATATTTAATGGCTTCGGTTAGTCTGAGGCCCTGTTTGCGTCTGGGTCTTGTTAGCGCAGCAGGCTGAGGTCTCCTGAGTGAAGAAGAGATCAGCCCCCACCCCATCCCCCCAGGAGGAAAAAGTGCTTAGGAGAGGGCAGGTGGCCCTAAACCCGGAGCTGGAAGACCAGGTGCAGGGGCAGGAAGACATGCATTACAGCCCTGGGGCTTTGTCTTTCTGACCACGTCGGGACAGAGGCCATTTAACCCGTGGAGAATCACAAAGACCTGCAAGTGAGTTCTTGGCACTTAAGTGTAGGTTTCAGGTTGGGGTTGGGTTTTGTTTCCCTGGCTTTACTCTCTTAGTTAAGAAGACTCTCCCCGTCACAAGAAAATAAGGGGAGGGGGCCTAAAGCAAGGTCAGAGTACAGACGGCTGCATCCCTGCAGAAGACTAAGAGCAAGTCAATCTACCTGCCATTACCAGTCAGTCCTTCCAGAAACTGAGGAAGCATTCAAACGATATCTAATCCAGAGAATTGTTTCAGCTGAAGGATTCCAACAATAAAAGATTTCCCAAACTACTCGATTTAGCTGTTTCAGAGTATGGTTACCCTAGTAAAAACGTTGAACTGCAACTTCCTGTTGTCCTCTGAACTCACACAAATGCTTGTTTCTTACAAAGACCACAGGGCACTAGTACGTGCCTTCGTGTTCCTGTGTATATATTTAACTTGTCCTATTTCCCCAGATAGTTTCCATTAAGGTATTGATCCAGCACCTTTGTTAGTGATATTGCAAGCCTACAATGACTGGAAAATGTGATTAGGTTCAATTTTGTGAACACCACACTTTCTTTTTACCAAACATAAATAAATCTGGCACCCCAAAGAGTTGGGTGCCCTGACCCTCTCCCAAAACAACTCATCTGCACAGTGAACTTCAGCTGAATCAACAAACTGGCCCCAAAGAATGAAACTTATCAAATTAACCACCCAGTTTAAGTATCTGATTTAAAATTGAACAAAAACAACGCGCACCTAAAATGCAGAAGTACCTTCTAAAATAAGTTGCCAAGTTACCCTTCCCTAGCAAGGTAGGAAAATTGCTTCCTCTTTTCCCCTGGGTGAATTGATAAGTGCTGGTTAAACCAGCTTAAAACAAAGGGGGAGACTCCCTTGCAATCCCCATTTGAACATGCTAGTCAGCACGCAAGCCTGTATTCGAGAAGGCCTGTCACTCTGCAAAGACCTGGACAGGACAGAAGAACAAGTCAGGCCCTGCCCTCAGGCCTGGATCCCAGAGTGGAACAGAAGGGCCTATGTGCACAGTACTTACCAGGAGCCATAAAGGACTCCAAACCGCACTCTGTGCAGATGGCAAAAGAGAGAGAGCCCTCTTTTTGAGCAGGGCAAGGCTGTTAATGGAAGATTATCTGCCTGGGTTGTAAAGGAGGGACAGTGAAGGCATGGGCCATAGTTCAGAGAGAAGGGGACCCAACGCAGGCTAGATTCAGGTGGCGATGTGACAGAGAAAGAGAAAAGGGAGGAATGGGGACAGGAGAACAGCAGGGAGCAGCATCTATTCAGCTTCAGAGCCTGAGAGTGATACACGAGGCAGGACTCACAACCAAAGGTTAGTCTGACATTTGAGGTGCAGGTGACCTCAACCGAGGCTTCATGAACAAACATGGAAATCAGGAGGAGGCAGTTTGGTTTGGCCGAGTCTCAGGTGGCATCGAGAGGGCCAAATATCCCCGTATTGCACCAGGGACATTGACGGTGCTGAAATAAATGTCTGTTCAGATAAACGGAGACCAGACAGCAGACGGCTGGAGGGCGAGACTGGAAGCTGATCCAAAGAGGTGGGTCTGCCCACAGTAGGGAGGCGTGGGCACGGGAATGGATGAGGCCAGCACACAAAGCTCCTTCCTACCCTCCACATTACAAATGGCAGCTGCCTGCACATGCCTCGAAATGTCCTGATGCTCAGCTCCTTGTATTTGTTTCACAGAATGATGCTGAAGATGACGTGCCCACAATTCCCAGCTACAGACCTCAGCAGCACGTGGCCCCCAATCTGTCAGGGCCCAGGTGTGTGGCATTCAGACCCAAGTAGGCAAATCATCCCTCCCCAGGGAAATGGTTTTCTGCACAGGGCTTTGGGCTACCTGGGAGCCAGAAGGAGGAGTGGCTGAGAAGGCGCTGTGAAAATGGGTGTCATCTTTGTTGGGCAGAACGAGACCCATGCCCGGGCTCTGCCTCCTGCTTGTTATGCGACCCTGGAGAGGATTTTTCTGAGCCTCAGTGTGCTCATCTGCAGAGTGGGCCTCTCTTCCCACCTGAGAAGATTCTAGTTAAAAAAAACATAGGAGATGAGTCACGGGACAGTACACTGCAAAGTGTAAAGCCCTTCACAAGAGCCAGGGTTTCTAGGCAAGTAGCAGAATCCTTCTGATCTTTGCACTGAACCCATCACCCAACTCCGAGCGACTCTCACAGGCAGGATCCACGTCCAAAGCAATGAGTGCACAGTTGAGAACGTGAGGACACCAAAAGCGGGAACGTGACACAGGCCAGCACTTTCGGGCACAGGCTTTCATGGCGAGTTCGGCTGGCATAGGCCGCCTCTCCGCCCGGGGCAGCCGTGCCGGCCCTGGGAGAGAAGGCCGGTTAAGGCACCCCCCCCCCTCATAGAAGCTGCCGCTCTGGGATCGCGGTGCAAGGGCCTCCGGGCTCCGGCTGCAAATCCAGCTACACCGCCTTCTTTAAACACATCTCGTTCCTTTTATTTCTTGACAAACAGACTCCAGGCGCTGCCGATCGGGGAGGCCACACATCGCTTTTCATGAGCGAACCCTCATGCACAGCAATGCGTCCCTCCAGGAAACCTCACTGCCTCCCGGGACCTCCCAGTTGGCTTTCGGGGTCAACTTTGCACCGTCTGACTTTAGCTGAAGCATTATATGCACCTACTATGAGCAGAACCTGATAACGACAGGAGGGGAGAGGCTGGGAGTGTGACTGCAGCACCATGCGGACGAGGAGGAGGAGGATGACAACAAACGGAGGGACCAGACGAAAGCAAGACTGCGGAGAATCAAAAGGGCTACGGGAAAGGAAGTTGTGTCTGCGTGGGTCTCCCAGGCGCAGAATTAATTCTCGTAACACAGCGCCATTCTAGTGTTTCTGTGGGTTTTTTCTTGGGCTGGTCCTGCCCACAGACGGCTTTTTAGGTGCCTTTCTGCCAGGATGCTATACCTAAAAAACGATCCCACAGTCAAGGCAGCCCCAGTCAGAAGGACCTTGAGAACTATTAGGTCCAGAAATTAGCAATCTCAGGGCAGGTGGGGGGGGGGGGGGGGATCTAGTGACATTTTCTGCCATAAGGCAGTTGGCTGGGCGGTGCTCTCCCTGCCCTTGGAAAGAGGATGATGAGATGTCCCGAGTCACGGGATGTGGTTAGAAATGGCCAAAGCTCAGCAAGGACAGATCAGAGGGCCCCCGCCAGTTCTGTCGGGGACACCTGGTTGTAAGTTTCTTCCCCTGGGCATGACCCCAGCCTCCGCTTCAGGAGCCAGGACAGAAAGCAAGCAAGGGTCGTATCTCCGTGGTGACTGTAGCAGGGACTGATGTACACTGTCCTGGCACTAAGAAAGGTCTCCAGAGGCATCTCCCGGTCACTGCGGCTGATGAGCCAGCAGTTTGCTCCCAGCTCTGCTCAGCCTGCACCCACGGGTTGGAAGGGAGCCTGTCACAGGATATTGCTTCATCCCAGAGTCCTCTGCACATTCCCAATTACCAGGAAGCAGCTGCGGGGGCCACGCCAATGCTTGCACAGAGAAAAACTCCCAGGGCGTCAAAAGGCTGCCACCTGCTTCTCAAAAGAGAAAATAAGGCTGTCCTTATCCTCTCCCACCTCCTGATACCTCTGACCTTGGTGTCTTCATGGTGCCCTTGGGCTGTCTGAAGACTTGGAGCCATCTCACCTACTTGAAATTGGATCAATTAAGTTATTTGGTTGGTACTCGAAGGATGAGGGTTGGCTATCAGGGGGAAATCAGAGCTTCATCACTACACCAGAAACACTTACTGAGCACCACTGCATGCATCAGACCCCTGAACCTTCTCTTTCCCACAACCCTCCAAGGCAGGTACCTCAACTTTATAAAGGAGGAGATTGAGGCTCACAGAGGTTAAGTCAATAATCCGAGGTGACAAAGGAAGATGGTATTGGGGACAGGAGTCAAAGCAGGACTATCCTTCCCCAGTCCCAACTCCTCCTCTATAACACAGAGCCACAGCCAAGCGGCAGAGGTGACATGGGACCAGGAAGACAGAGGAGGACACCAGCAGAAAAGATTCACGAGGAGGGAAGGCTGGGATCAGAGTCTGAGCAGTACCATGGGTTCCCCAGGGACCACTGCGTGGGATGTGACACAGGGAGAGGCAGGTCAGGGTCAGGGAGGAGGGCGGACAGCCTCAGGCGCCAGCCTGCGCTGCCCAAACCTCTGCAGGCCATGAACAGGAAGCAATGTGAACTACACTCTGGAAAGGGAGCCATGGCACTGCCATTTCTGACGGACAGACCCTTCTACAGACAGAACACTCGCTCTGATGAAAAGCACAGAAGAGCTTACTCAAAGGAGAAGAAGCTAAAGGCTTGACGGGGGTGGGGGGTGGGGGGGGAAGAGGGGGGGGTGCTCCCCTCACAGCCTGCAAGTCTGAGCCTCCAGGCGTCAACCTAGCTGCCCCCGTATTCTCACTCTCAGATCCCGGTCCCCAGAACACAGGGCCTATTATCTCTTCTAATTAAACCACCGCCACAGGATATGAAGTCCAATGACACAAACCAGCAGCAGGGTGCCTACCCAGCCCCGGGCTGGCATTTCTGGCCCTGATTAGCGGGAAGGCTCCGTCTCCAACTCCCCGCGGCTAACTCGCTAACTCGCCTAAAGAACCTGAAACTGCTGGAGAGCCCAGCAGGACCCTCGGCCTCTGTCCCCCAGAGGCCGCCGCAACAGGGGCTCTGGGAAAGGGCAGGAAGACACGGACGGCAGAACCCGGAAAAGTCACGGCTCACTCCCCTTCAAGTTCACGGCCCTGTACGTACGACAAGGCTTGCGGGACACCGAAGTCAAGGGTACCGACTCCAAAGGGGGTTCTTGCCCCATTGGTGAGAGCACTATACAGAAAATCCCAGTCACGGGCATTATATCAGCTAACAGCTTCCATGGATTGAATGTCTACGGTGGGCAAGAAACTGTGAGAACACTTTATATAATTTCATTTAATTCTCACGGCAACTCTCTGGGTCAAGTCCACCTCCTCCCATTGTAACGATGGAGAGATTTGCCACAGTAGGTACATCTAGGATTCAACCCCAAATGGTGTCTAGCTCCGAAGTCTGTACCTTAAGTGTCATTACACCACAGCGCACTCAGAAAGTAACATGCATAGGTTTTATGTAATCCTGGACCATCTACGGGAAAATTGTATTCCCCAAGAAGGTCCCTGGGGCAAGGTGGGCGACGAGCTAGTAATGGGAGCGCACATACTGAGCATTCACGAGCCAGGCCCAGGGCTATGCTCTGTACACACATTAATTCATTTTAATTCTTCCAATAACCCTGCCATCATCCCCATTTTACAGATAAGAAGACTGAGGCTCAGGGAGATAGATCTGGGTACTTAGCTCTAAGGGAACCTGATGCTGACACCCAAGATTTGAGCACTGAACTACACTGGAGCTGGGTTTTGTGTGAGCCCCTCCCTATAACAGACCTCAAGTAGAAGCCCACGCATTGCCGGTGGCTGAGACAGCCAGGTGCCTCCAACGGGTGGCCTCCTGCCCAGTGGAGGCTAACTAAGCAGGCCCTGGCTCCATCCCAGCACAGAGGGAGCCGCAACCCGCTTGAGGAGAGGATTCTTCCTCTCAAGGCAACACGCTGCAAGGCTCCCCCCCATGCCCTGGAAATATGAGGCATCTCCCTAAGCAAATTATCCAAACAACTAAAACGCCCCCTTTCTGAGCAGTCCCAGTTTTCATCGTCATCATTTTTATCTGTAATCTTTAAATACACATTACACACATTACGCTTCTGAAATAGAGCCTCCCACCCTGGGGGCGTGAACTCACCCTTCAAAGAGCTGACTGGGCGAGGACAGGCGTGGGAAGGCCACGCTTGTTGCTTCCGCGCCTGCTTGAGGAGTCCTGTCTGAGGCTTCCTTGAAATACCTCATCTGCTCCAAGGAATACGATTCCTCCTTTAACTGCTTAAAACTGCTAGATCAAACAGCTTTAATAAACATCTCAGGAGTGGTGGCCAGGAAAGAGATCACCTCCACCTCCCCTGGAAGAGATCGCCTTCAAAGGTGAGCTGTGGACCCCCGAGGGCCCAAACAGGCCATTGACCCAAAGGCCCAGCTCTAACTCCATCCATAGCTGCAGGCAAGTCATCCATCAACAAAGCTGTTAACAGACATGTGGGCCCAGGGATAAAGGGGACATGAGGCTGGAGCAGGAACAGAGGGCAAGAATTGAAAGAGAAGAAGAAAGGTCTGGGAGGGAAAAAAAGACAAGAGAGGCCACTGATATTTTTCATTACTTTGATTTACAAAGATTTCACACATAGGATCTCAATTCTCACAGCAATTCTATGGAAGGGAGGGGGCAAACAGTTAAGTGCTCTCCTTGATGTTCAAAACCTGGAAGTGAGATTCAAAGACGGGAAGCCATATACCAGGAGGTGCAGACACTTGCTACAGTGGGGCCCAGAGACCAGCACCAAGACCCAGGAGTGCCCCTCCAAACTTCCTGCATTTATTTCAGCAGGACCCCAGGTGAGTCGTGGAAACTTTGAAGTTCAAGTTCGACAAGCACTGGTCTAGAGCATAGGTTTGGGGGTCAGAAAAATCTAGTTCAGACTCGCTGCATGACCTGAAGCAGGTGGTGAAGCCCAACGGGCCCAAACACTCTCATCGGTAAAGTGGTGCTTATTGACAGGGTAGTTTTAAGAAGTAAACAAAATAATGCACACAAAGCATTTAGCATAAGATCTGGTTCCAAAAAAAGAAACAAGAAAATTTCCAGCTCTCGCCAACATTTACGGCTAGAACCCAAGTCTCAGGTCCCGCCTCTCATTACTGCCACCGTTCTGCAGACCTTGGGCCGCAGCACTCCAGAAGCTGCTGGGTGTGTTGCAATGCTCACCACCTACCAGCGTGTTCTTAAATACACAAGGTCAGAGGGCATCATCACCAAGATAAGGCCGCCAACCACACTCGGAGCCAAAGACTCACGTGTGTAACAGAAGGAAAAGAAGGACTAATGGAGGCACTTAAACACTTCACCAGCCAGCAGCCCAAGGCTTCGCCCGTGAGCCTAAGGCACCTCACACATTCTAGATGCTGAAGTCAGACAAGGAAGCCGGGGACAAGGACCCCAAAGCCAGTTCTCCTGGACTCTGACTCCAGGCAGGCTCCCTGACCAGAAGGTCCCTGAGCATAGCACAGACCAAAAGTCACTACCTTGACCCAAGAATTTCCCCAACGATACGAAATGTACTTTCCGCCCACAGCAAGCAAACAGAGCACGCTGATTTCACAACAGGTAGGACGTTTCGGACATGTGCAGAGTAAAGGCAGGGTCTACGCACCAGGGGCCCACCACCTCTGCAAAGGTCGGATCTTGTCCTGGCCAGCCTGCCACTAGCCTTTTCTCATCACCTGCTTTCTCTGTGTGCCTCCCGACCTGGCCTCGGGTCCCGGTCAGCTGTTTCCTGTCCCTCACTCATCCCCAGGGGTACAACTGTCCTGAGATGTCTCTGGCCCCATATGGTCCTCTTCCCTCCCAAAGCCACCATTCAGATTCTTGTCATGAAAGCCCCCAGGTTTGCCTCTTTCTGTCCTGCCACAGCTCACGCCATCAGCATTGCTGCCTTAGTCAACCTACAAGAGCAAATCTGACCCCACTGTGCCCTCTGGTGACCCTACTCTACTGCTTAGAGAAGACCACCCCACCCCTGCCCCGGTCCTCCAAAAGCGGGGGGCAGCAAAGCTGAGGTTCCCGTCACTGCCCATTCCCAGTCTTCTGTGGTAGCCACTGGGACAGCAGAGAGCTGGCGTTTGCTGGTGATGGTTGTTGTCTGTCTGGTTTGGTCTGAACAGAAAGCAAAAAGAAGAGCAGTACGGAGCAGACCCCTCCACGCTGCCTTTTATTAGCACACACATTACCACGAGTAAGATGCATCTTGCTACAAACTGGAAATTTCTCCACCCAAATGGTTGTCTTCAGCCAATGCTTTAATTCAACCACTGTTGGCCAAAACCTTTTGAGAGCTCATACGTAAGAACAGTACCCAGAAACTGGTTTATAAGTAACTGAAGAAAAGCAGTTTCTGTGACTACTTCACAGTCAAACGCACTGGTTATAAACAGCACTGAACAGCTTTGCCCAGAGGCGGATTAAGGTCGGCTGAGGCCCTGGGCGCAGAAGAAAATATTGGGCCCCTTAACAAAAAGAGAGAGACAGGGAAAATAAAAATACATGTTAACCATATTTTCTGCAGCTTAGTAATGAAACCAAACTTGGTGTCATTAGAAAAAAGTGTAAAGTTGGGGTTTTGCGGGGCCCTTCAGAAGTCGGGGTCCAGGACGCGCATCCAGTGCGCCCCCTGTTAAATCCGCCTCTGGCTTTGCCACTCATCCTGGTCCCAGGACTTGGCTCCAACCCCTATTTCTAAAAAGAAAAATTAGGTCCACTCTCAGTGGGCAAAAATTTACCATAATACGTGGTTTTAAAAATAATGTGTGTTGATTCTAATTCAATGTTGTGTAAAGTTCTGATGGTGCTCTAAAAGAGACTTCCCTAAAAGGTCTGAGTGCCCACACTGATGGGGCAAATGGATTAGCTTCCAAAATTAGTTAACACATTACTTTTCTCACATGTCAAGCTGTGATCCAGATCCAAATTTATATATGTAAGTATAAATTAATCAAAATGACAAAATGGCCATCACCTCCTCTAGGGAGCCTCCCTTGAAACCAGTCAGAAGGGTAACATACAGTAGTCCTTTCATATCCATGGTTCACTTTCCACGGGTTTGGTTACCCATAGTCAACTGCAGCCCCAAAATATTATATGGTGAATTCCAGAAATAAATGATTCATAAGTTTTAAACCATGCACCGTTTCTGAATATTGTGATGAAATCTTGGGCTGCCCAGCTCTGTCCTGCCTGGGATGTGAATTATCCCTTTTGAAAGGGGCACTAAAGAGTTAAATATTTTAGCTATAGTTACAGCTGATAGGCTTAAGTGATTGATGCAGGTGGAAAGCTGTTATTCCAAGAACTGGAATCCATGACCTACGTGCCTCTAGGAGGCCCACAAGCAATTCAACCTTCGTGCCCCAGGGGTCTGCAAGCAAATGTCCCTGATGCAGATAAAGAAACACTAGGAAAATTGCCACCAGACTGTAACTCTTATCTGATTAACCTTTTCCCCAAACCCCTTACCTACCCTTTTCTTTTCCTTACAAAAATGTTGGCCTGAGGTAAGATGTTAAGACAGATTTCAGGGCACAGAACGTCTTCTCAGATCACAGACATCTGAATAACATGCCCACAAAGATTCGATCCTTGTCGCAACTTCTGGTCCTGGTGGTGACAGGAAGCGCACACACGGGCTGTGCCCGTTTCACTTTGTCTAGCGTAGCCACACTACACACACTCCCCACCCACGAGTCACTGAGCAGCTGTCTCAGTTGTCACACCGAGTGTCACAACCACAACGCTTGTGTTCGATAAACCTCACAGGAGCCTCACGCTTTGCGACGATGCCCACGTCACTCCCCGCACTTGACCTTGTCATGTAGGCACCGCCTCATCCCACACCATCACAGGAAGGCTGAGGACAGCACAGTGAGACACTTGGAGAGAGACCCCATTCATGACTTTTATTACAGTATATTGCTCTAATGATTATGTTAGTGTTGCTAATTTCTTCCTGGATAAATTCAGCTTTATCATAGACATGCACGTACAGAGAAAAACACAGTACCCACAGGGTTCGGTACTATCCCCCGAGTTGGGCATCCATAAGGGGTCTGGAAACGTACCCCTCAAGGATAAGGAGGGGGGCTACACTATTAAACCCTATTTTAAATGAGCTATAAAATGTCCCAGTCCCCCATTGCTTTGTACTTTCCTTCAGCATCCTCTCAAATGACAGTGCGTGATTTAGAAACACAACGAGATTTCTATCTGTCCCCAAGAACCCCTTACGGCAAAGCCGTTAAGGACACTTGGAAGATACGAGTCACCAGCCTGACTGGGATCAGCTGACTACAGCAGCAAACCTTTCCATTTCCTTATCTAAATCCCTCTTCTCGCTGTTTCTAAAAACAATCAGCAGATGTCCAGTCCATGCCCTTGGTATTCAAGGCAGGGTCCAGGGATCAACAGGAGCAGCATCTGGCCTTCTCCCCCGCCCCCCCCCCCCCCCCAAGGACTTGCTGAATCGGAATCTGCACTTCACAAACTCCCCACTGGTCCCAATGTGCATGGAGTTTGAGAAGTCTTGTGTCCTGTGATAACAAAAAGGCAGCAAGTATTTTAAAAAGCCTTAGCGAATGTTTTGTTTATACATAATAATGTACCCGCTCTGCCTGCTTCCTCCTCTGCTGGAGGGGATCACTGTGCCTTCTAAGCTAACATGCGAATGCCGAGCTCCAAGCTTGGAACACCAAAGGTGCTCAATCTGCGCCCCATCCCCTACTTATTCACCCTACAAACGTCACTTCCCTCCTCCTTCTTTCTTCCCCCACTTCCCATAAGTAAACTCCTGTGAGGGTTAACAAGATAAAAGGAAATGAAGGAAACAGCATTTGAGAGAAAAGAAGGAAGCAGACAAAGGCAGAGAACAAGTCACACAGGAAAGGGCTGCTCTGGGTCCCTTCGAAAACTGAACCGTCAGGGAAGAGGCTGCACACAGGCTGCTGTGGTCTCCCTATCACAGAGCGGGCGGGCTGCATTCAGTCCTAGGAGCGTGACTTCTTTGCTTCAAAGACCAGCTGTAAATTTATATGTAAACAGGAATCTGTGATGCCTGACTACCCCAGCCAAGGGTCCGACCCCCGACCCTCCACCCCAAGGACTGAGGATCCTTATCACAGTCATTTCTGCTCTAATTAGGAGCTTCCAGGTTATCCCCCATCTGCCAGACTTAGCTCCTTCACGCTAAGGACATGGCCTACTCATCTTTACACACACACACCCACACACACACACACACACACACACACCCGCCGGTAGTGGCCAGAGCTAGCAGATAGGGGTGCTCAGCCACTGCTGTTGCGTGGATGTTCTGGGCTGGTACGGTCTCAGATGCAACTTCCTCTTTCGAGGTGAACTCAACTTATTTCATGGCTCCCCAATTTCTACTTTATTAGAATGCTACCATGCTTTCCATCTGGTTGCTAAACAAAATAATGAGAAAGGTTACCTTGTCTCAATATTCTCACCTAGGCTAAACAATGGCCTGTTACATACACCAAGCAGCACGTGCGTGAGTCTCTGAGGAATGAAGATCATGAACACTAAGGTGGGGTCGCTTTGCCGGACTCCCAGGACTGTGAGAACCAAGCCCAAAGCAGCCTCAGACACAGGGTCCGGGTTTAACTGCAGCTGCTGCCAGATTGCTTTCTTCCTTTCTTTTTTATGAAACATGTTTGGAGACTCCAAACACTAGGACGATGTAACAAAGATTATTAAAAAGATTATTAAATGAAGCGATCGGCTTCATTTGCCCGGGAGCCCTCCCTGTTCATTTAGCACCAGCGCCATAGGGGAGGGTGCCCTGCAAAGGGGGTTGCCTCACCCCCTGGCACACGGAGCTCTTTGCCCCAATGTGACCTTGCACAATGACCTCAGAGCTTCTTTAGAGGGACCAACGGTCAGCATTTGCTATGGGCAGGTAGCCAACAGCCAATGACTCCGCAGACTTCATCATCCTTCAGGCCTTCCTTGCTCACATCATTGAAAACTCAGAAGTATCAAGCTCTGAACTAAGATGGGACTTTCCCCCAGCGTCCATGGAAATGGCAAAAGAAGGAAGGATTTTTTAAATCTTCTGCTGTATGCCCTGTATCTTATACGGCCCCCCACTCTCATACCACACCAACCCAGCAAGTGAGACTCTTACCCCCAAAAATCAGGAACTTGTGGCCCTGTTAGGGTCAAAGAATAAGCACCAGGCTCAGGACTGTCCCCTGCGAAGCAAGTGCACTTGTCTGTGATTTTCTAAAGAGCTGTCCTGCTCCCTGAAAAGAGTTCAGAAAAGATGGCTAGATTTTTTAATGAATGTATTTATCAATGCAATCCCTCCCAAGGATATATTCTGTGGAAGGGAAGAGGGAAATCATGGTAACTAGAGAAGGAACAGAATCAAGCGAGGTTGCCGAGAGTAACATTAAGAATATGTACACTCACAGCGAGTCCTGAGTGAGGGAGGCACCCAGTGAGACGCCTGAACAGGCCGGGGTAGGGGGTGCAACTCCAAAGCAGCTTCTCCCACCGGCAGGGAAAAGCAGGGCATGGGGCTCTGATGGGGCTGGGGGGGCCCTGGAACCAGAAGATGACCACTAAGCACCTGCAGAAATGCAGGAGGCTGGGGCCTAGATTGCTCGGGCACGCTTGGCCTTGGCCCAGCTGCTGCTTCACAGCAGAGCCTGCAGGAAGCAGGTGGTCCTCCCCACTCACATCCTGGCAGGAACGGAATTTCTGTGTCACACGTGGGCCTCAGAGTCTTCACCCAAAGCAACATTCTTCTGATGGGTCTTCTCAGTGAAGGAGTGATCTGCCCCGAAAAGTGAAAGGGCTGGTTTCATAGCTACATTTTAGATGTATGCACTTGCCTGTTTGTTGGGTTCATACAAATGTCTACTGAACGTAGGTGTGCAAATTGCTATAAGAACACAAAACCAAATCAGTAGGAACCTGCCCTCAAAGTCATAGGAGACTTTTACACAAGTCAGATATATTCCGGGGAAACTGGTTTGGGAGTTTGCAGGAGGTGGATCTATTCCATTTGGGAATAGGGTCTCACATCCCAAATTCTACTGTGCATCGTAAGAATCACCTGAGACTCTTCTCCTATGGGGTCTCTCCCGTCTCATAAGATTCTCCGATTCCTCTATCTTTTTAGGATGGATGAGATGACACTGACTTCCTTTATGGTATTATCCTTTAAGTCAGAGAATGTAACCTTTGACAATAAATCTAAAAAAAGATGTTCATCAAAATTATTTTAACTTACTAGAAACATACAAAGATATTTCTGATTTCATGATGACTACAAAAGGCTTAAAACTTGAACACTGCTTCCCAATTTTAAGGGTCTTTCTCTTCAACCAATGGGGAAGATAGAGATAAAAAGGTGTAACACATAAGTGTCTGTGATCAAATCCACTACCCCAAACTGGCCCCACCGCAGAATTCAGTAAGGCTGCTGAATGGGGCTTCACAGGAAGCCCAAATCATCCAAAAATAAGCTTGGAATGAGAAGAGTCCCATCTGAAACAGGAAAGAGGATCACGGTAGGACATTCCATTTTCCAAGTTCCTCCCTGGGCAGAGATCCATGCGTGGCCTCCGGAACACAGTCAGGAGACTGTGGGGTCCGTGCTGGGAGAGCACACACCTGCTCCCCTCACGTCTTCAGCGCAGGGCTGTCTCCCCGAGCTCCAGGAGGAGAGACATGGCCACAGAGCTCATTACCACCACTCAAGCATGAAGCTGATTTTTCCCTGAAATGCTTCCCTTTTAATAACCTAAGAGTTTCAATTAATACCCATATTGCAGACACACATATCTCCTACCACTCTGGTCAGGACCCAGGAGGGTGACAAGGACCCTGAGGTCACAAAAGAATGGGCAGCAGAGGAGGATGCTTTTTTTAATCACTAGTAATTATTGCTGTAATGTTACAAGCAAACAAATGATAAAGATCATCTTGGAAATGCAGAAACAGTCCCCATAAAGTCAAGAATTTGTCATTAACCATGGAAGGACAGTTTGAATTCATCAAAAGGATAACCCGGCCAGTATTAACTATGCATCATCACAACAAAAAAGGACTTTCAGTTTTCAAATGCATGTGTATTATAGTAATGAACTAGGGTAAGAAGGCATCCGGGCAAGCTGAAGTCCTGGGACACCTGCTTTAATGAAGTTATAAAATGTTCACAACAAAAGTGTATACAGTGATCCCTCACTTATCGCGGGTATTACGTTCTAGACCCCCCCCCCCCCCCGCGATAGATGAAAATCCGCGAAGTAGGAGTCTTACATTTATTTTAGTACTTATTGTACAGTACTGCAAAATCCCGCGATATAGCAAAAAATCCGCGATAAATAATTAAATATATTTTTTAAAACCCCGCGATACAGTGAGGCCGTGATAAGTAAACCGCTATATAGAGAGGGGCTACTGTATTTACATTTAGTTTTCAATAAATAGCAAGTCTCAAAAAGTTAAACGGGAAGTAATTCCAGAAAGACAACCACGTGGTTTGGTTTTGAGGACTTAGCATTTAATAAAATGCACAGTTAACCGGAAAGCTGTCTAAACGCTGCAATGAAGCGCGTGGGGAACACACGCTCTCGATGAGGGCAGATAGGAATGGAAAGCAGGCAGAAATGGAAAGCCCGAAGTTCAGCACATCTTCGATTTTTTTTTTCTTTAATGAGTCAATCACAGCAGATAAAGCTTTCATTGACTCTGTAGATTTTTTTGTTTACAAAAGCTCTGAGTCCTAAGCAGATACACCCCAAACCCTGGGAGGGGACACTGGACTCTGGGAAGAAAAACATCTCCATTTTAAAGCAGAGCCTAAAGTCAACTCAGCCTTCTCAGGCAGTTCAAGCTGATTCCCATCTTCCTTCCAACCACCTGTCTTCGGGGTGCCCAGCTAACCAATGCTCAGCTTGTAACATAAGCATTAACTCGCCCAACGGGGAGATATGAGTCTCTTAAGACAGTCTCACTTTCCTCGTGTTCTTTCAAGACGATATGGAAACAGACAATGGCCTCTGTTTCTCTCAGCCTCAGTTTCTTCACCCATGAAATGGGGAGATAGTGGAACCCATTTCAGTCAGCTGTCGTGAGAGCTAAAGATACATAACAGACTTAGTGTATCCTGTACAGTAACTCCTCAACCCAAGGGAGCTACTACTGTCCTTCTGCTCTATGTAATTACCCAAAAGAAAGAAAAGGGGGGTAGGGGAAGGATCTTTGATCAGTACAACTGGCAGAATGAAAAGACACATCGCTTACACCTATTGTTAATGAAACACCACATGTTTTACAACCTACTGGATTATAGTGAATAGCTATTTTCTACATGTTAAAAAAATCTGCACCATTACACATACCTTCTTTAAATAAAAGGAATTTACACACATTTTCAAGAACTACCTCAAACTATACATACCTTCATTTTCATGCTACTTATGTTTTATGTATATATTATATAAATCATGTTTGACTACATCTAGATTTGGGGGCTTTTGAATATAAGATTCTTTTGCCCATTATTAGATATCAAATTTCTGTGTTTACCGGTTTTTATCCTCAACGAAGTAGGTTCTAATGTACAAAGAACAGTTTGTATGGGAGGGGTGGGTTGTCGAAGTGACACCATTCCTTCTATCCCTATTATCATGTGTTAGCTAATTTCAAAAGTATGATACTAAGATACACAATTTCTCACTTCTTCATACCGTTCAGCTGATCAGCTGTAAACATGAGGCACTTCCACAAGTTTTCTGAAATATGAATAAATAGACACATATTTGAAACCAGAACACAGAATCAAGGCTTAAGGCCACAAGACACCGAAATACACTGTAAATAAAGTTTTATTGAAATACAGCCAAGCCCACCCATTTCTCCACTTTCTATGGCTGCTTCCGCTCTACAATGGCAGAGGTGTGCAGCTACAACGAAGACACTGTGGCTCTCAAAGTCTCAAATATTTATTCTGTGGCCTCTCCAGAAAACGTTTGCCCTAAATGGCACAGAGCGTTTGAACGTCTAGCAGGGACATAACATTATCAGCAGGAAGCAGCCCTTAACCTAAACAATGGTTCCAAGTGGTACAATGGACAGAGGGGCCTGGGGCCCTGAGATGGGGCTGCGCTTCCTACCAGGCTTCACGACAACGACACGCTCCGGCAGGCCTCAGCTCCTCTCGGGGCACCCATGCCCACATCATAAAGCTGCCATGAGCATCAGACACGCAGGCATATTTAAAACCCCCTAGAACCGAGCCTGGTATTCCTCGAGGTGCCCCATTCATGCTAACGATCCACCACCTACCCTTCACCGGCCGTGGATACCTGAGTGAGAACTGAGTACTAAATACGAATCACCGAGATAGTCCCCCTCAGTCATTAAGGCGCCTACTGCCATGATCTCGAAAGGATCGCGGCACTGGAATCCAAAGAAAGGATGCCATGCTCTATCTTTGAGTCACAGAAAGTGAAGGCTCAGGATTTCATGTTCCTCAGCCTGGAAAAAAATACTGTGAGCTATTTCAGGAAGCAATCTTTCAATATCGAATTTAAGGCCACCTCCTGGATATGGAAAAGACCCAGGGCTTAGCCACCCAGGATGACTTCGAACACTGCGTGTTTATCCTTACTAACAGATAGCAAGGACCGAACCATGCCACTAACCAGCCAGGGCTATAAAGAGATTATGTTTAAAGGGCTGTGAAATTATGCTCCTGTTGCTTCGTACTGATAGGCCGGGTGACTCCAGCCAGAGCACACAGCAACAAACACGGAACCAGATGTGCCGGGCAGGTGCCAGACATGATTAAATCATGACAATGTCCTAGGCAGAGGCAGCCACATCTGCTCCCCCCTATTTCCTCCCCCTCTTCTTCTCTGGCATTTGCAAACCAAATCCATGCACAGCCTTCAATCATGCCTAGCTTCCCCTGGATATTCATGCTACATTTCCCTGCCTTAGGGCAACTGATCCTGAAAAACAAACCCCATGAGGTGGGCAGGGCAGGATTGGGGTGTCAGTTTTATAGTTGGGGGAACTGAGGCTGAGATAGGAGGTGTGCTCACAACTCTGACTTTCCCATCCCCAGGGCCCAGCATGTTCTTGGAGGTTGACACAGGTGCTCAGTTAACAATTGTTTTGGGCTTACAACCAAATTCCAACTCCTCCGTCCACTAGCCATTGACCTTGGGGATGTCTATACCTTCTCTGCCCAAGTTCACTCATGGGCGAAATGAGAATACCAGTAACCCACCACATGGGGTGGGTGTGAGGGCTAAATGAGCTAATAAACGTAAAGTCCTGAGAACGGTGTTTGCGCAGTGCCCAGACGCGCCGGCAACCATTATGGCTGCACTGAATCTGCCTGACTTAAAGTCAGACCTTTGGACCACTTTTTGCTCCTCATTTGCACAGTCATTCCCCAAACATGCACGCAGCAATTTTTAAATTTATACCCCGAGAAAGGCCACCTCCGAGGATGTCAGTCTGAAAGCCCCCGGCAACAAGAGGCTTTTTCAAAAGGACGCCTGGGTTAAGCTGATAACACGCCACAGAGTAAGCGGAGAGCACCAGTCGGTCGCACATGGGAGTCTCGAATGAGAACTTGAGTTGCACATGCCCCTCAAAGAGCATTTCTCTGCACACATTTTGCTGTTATCCATTACATGTAACGCACATTATACTGAACTGCTCTACCTCCCTCTAGCTACCAACCACGGTCCCCATGGCCACTCTGTGCCACCGATGACCGCAGGTGGGAGCATGTTACAGCGCAAGCATTTCTGTCGAGTTCTACCCTCTACATACAGGCTGCCGACGCTTCCCGACTGCAGAAGGGCCCTGCCCTGAAACCACAGACCAGATAAACAACAATGGGAAAGCTTTCACGAGAAAAGCCGTTGTTTCAACTGTTCTGGGACCTAAGTCTCCCCGGGTCACACAGTCCCAGCTGACACCCAGCAGAAAAAAACAGCCTCGCTCAGGAAGGGCTTGCTAAATCACCCAAGGGGTTTAGTGACAGGAACATGCACCGAGCATGGGTCACCCTGATCCCGGATCAGGGGACTTGGTGACTTCCTGTTTGCTGGCTTCACACTTCCGAAACCATCTCAGCGTTGCTGTCATCCACTCCGTGCTTGAGGGAGAGCTCAGTGGCAGTTTTCTCCCAGAGCCCCTTTCTTAGGGGACAGGTGTGGGCCACTGCTTACCTGTTGGAGATTCTGATTCTGTCCATTTTATGCTCCTTAAAGGATTTTCATCCCCCTTGAAGCCCTTTCCTGACTAGTTACACCCATTTCAACCACCTCAGGGGTTCCCTTCTCCTCTTCCTCCCATCCCGTCTGCTCAGAATCACAAATTCCTTCAGAGATAAATAAGACCCAGAGTACATCTATTCCCATTTCCTGGCCAGAACAGGAATTTCTTCTATACATTAGCAATGTCCACGAGAAATATAGTACAAACTACATGAGTAATTTTTAAATTTCCAGGGGCCACATTAACATAAAAAGAAACAGGAAAAAAATAATTTTAACAATATATTTTATTTAACCCAATATATCCACAATATTGTATTTCAGTATAAAACAAAAAAGTTATTAACAAAATACTTTAATTTTTCTAATATTAAGCCTTTGAAACCCAATGTGTATAAATCCATTTCAAGTCAGCTCAGTCACGTTTTGAGTGGCTAGATTTTGAACAGCCGTGTGTGGCCAGCGGCTACAGGATGAACGGGGGATTCTAGACCACTGTCTGCTGGCTTTCCTCCAGTGCAGAGAGTGAGTTCCTTCCAACAACAGGAAAAGCATGGTTCCTTCCTACACATTAGCGTATTCGTTGGCAAAGGCTACCATGACTGAGAAATAGGGTGTATGGGAGAAGACCTGGGATTTCCCTGTTAATTCACTAAAAAAGGGAAGGGACTTCAGAGATTTCATAGTCCAACTCGACAGATGAGGAGACTGAGACCCAGAAAATGTACGCATATAATCTGAAGTCACATAGATAAGCAGTAGCAGAAGAGGCCTAAAATCCTTGCCCAGTCAAGGGTTCTTCAAACATTAAGTATCACGCACACACACACACAAACGCACACCCCGGTATACCTATTGTATTTGGTTACCACTGCCTGTAGGCCATGCATAATTTAAGATCAAAACTGTTTCAGAAGGTAGCACGACTCTGCTTCCCCCTACGAAGTTCCAAATTTCTGAGATCCAGAAAATTCAACAGTGTCTCACCAATTCAGTCCAATCCTGGGAAAATACACATTGAATTTCAAAGACTTAATATTTTAAAAACTAAAATATTTTCCATCACCATAGATTTGACCCCCTAGTCTCTACAACCCCCTCTGGCCCACTTCCCTCTGGAAGAAGATTTGACTTTGGGTGGTGGGCACACAGTGCAATGTACAGATGATGTATCATAAAACTGTATACTTGCAATCTATATAATTTTATTAATCATTGTCACCCAAACAGATTTATTTTTGAAAACTGAAATATTCTGTTAGTAATTCAGGTCCCCTTCCCATCCTTAACTGGGATGTGAGGAACAGCACAAGAAAACAAAAAGAAGGGTAATCCCAGGCACGCCAAAGCACGCCTCTTAACTGCAAGTGAAGTACAAAATGCGCAGTATTTCCTACCCCGAAGGCCTTTCAGACTTACCCACCTCCTCCTCCCATGTCCGGCAAACACGCTTGAACAGTGAACCCCTGTATCTTTCACAATTGAGAGTTTCCTGTAATAACTGCCACCAAAAGTGCTTCTAAGTTGCGACTGCAGTGCATACGCTGCCTCACCTTGATCACCTGTATTCTGAGTTAGCTGTCTGTTTCCACGTAACTTTCAAAAGGATTTGACTGATTTAAACCCAAAACATATTCAGTTCTCTGTCCAGACACATGGGGCTGGAATGCCTGGGTGGGGGGAGGATGGGAGAGGCGGAGGGGTGGGAATTCAGAAAGTTGGATCTGACAGGAAAGCCGAGGTCAACTCCTGCACCAGCTGGAGGGCAGCCAGCAGTCCTCTGAGGAACGACAGCTGGTCGGGGACAGTCCAGAAAGGCATCGGCTCACAGGTGAGCCTAGTCCCGTGTGTGGCTTAGTCTATCATCTCTCAACATTCCACATGCTACATTTTCTCTCAGCTTTTATTCATTCCAACTATGTTGGTCAACGATCAGGGAAAAGGACACCTGTGCTATCTTTAAAAAAACCCTAACAGGCCTTTATAACATTTACTTTGCATAAAAGTAGCCCTTTGAGGAGAAGAGAACATGTGTGGCTTTCTGTGCGGATGCTGGGTGGTCTACCCCAGGGCCATTAGCAGTTACTTGCACTCAAACGACATTGAAGACTTAGAAACTCTTAGCTCACGGTCCCCAGCCCATCAGGAGGCAGCTGGGTGACTTGGCAGCAGGAAAGGGCGTCTTTCCTATCACAGACTCTCGGCTGGGGTCATTTACATTCCAGAGCTCTCACTGCTGGGTGGACGCTTCCGGAAATATCTCACTGCTCCCCCACGTGAGGGTAATGAAGTGGATCGTGGGCAATGACCTACCAGTTAATGGAGGGGCCCAGGCTCCAAAGGAAGGAAGGACAGGCCTGAAGCAGTCCTGCAGACAGTTGCCAATAAAATCCTGAGGACGGGAATCTTTGCCAAGTGAATTACTAACCTATTTGTAAATGTTTGCCCTCTACCCTGCCCATTTTTTGTCTTAAAGAAAAGCGTAATTAGCAAAGAAAAAATTCTCTGTTTTGAGAAGCATGGCAAACGTTCCTCTCTACTCTCGCAGTCTGGCCCCCTCCGTGGAGATTAATAACCACATCTGTAAATGGAAGGCGCATGGATGAATTATGTAGCAGAGAAGTTCTTCATCCCCACATGTCAGAAGAGATGATAAATCAAAATTCTCGGGAATTTTAAGAAACACCAGAGTTTCATAAAGTATAGACACTCAAAGGTTCACATTAAACCACATGAAGTACGTGCATTCTTTCGTGCCAAACACACCAGAAGTCAAGAACCTTAACCCTAACCCTGCTCAATCACTACAAGCAAGGCGACATTGGCCAGCTGGGTACCTTTCTAGATCTCAGTTGCCTTACTAATAAAGGGGGTGCAAAATCCATACAGCTGGTTCTGTGGTAAGCACCAAGAGATGTATCTACCAGCAACCATGAGAACAGCCCTTTACAGGTTTATGTTCACTTCCCATCAACCCTATGAAATGTCTTTTGCCTATTTTAGACAAGAACAACCTGAGGCCCCAAAGACTCTAAAAACTTGGAAGGCCACAAAGTTAGAAAGTAACAGAACAAGGTGTTGGGCTTGAGTCTTCTGGTGCTAAAATCTCTACTAGTCTAATAATAATGTCAATGAGGCACTCAACCTAAGACTCCATGGTAAAACCACATCCCGGGTGCAGTGCTCCTGCATCCGCCCTTGCCTGCTTGGCTGTCCTCTAACAGCAGGTGGCAAGGGGACTAGAAAGTGATGTGACCGCGTGAGAGGTGGGAGAACTGCAGCCGCTCTGAGGCTCTACCTGCTGACGGGGCTCAGCCCAGCCCCAGACCCTGCCGGAGAGTCTGGGCAGCCCTGCTCGGCATACAAACCAAGTCTACTGGCTTCTTCTAGCAAGGTGTTTGTTCCCAAGGTCACTAAGAATGATTCTGAAAGTTAGATGTCAACCCTGCTGCAGCAGCCCATTGGACAAAGAGAATGGCACTTCTAGGTGTCCCAGGCTTTTGATGTCCCCTGGCCGGGCCTGGAGGTCCACGGGATTCCCGAGAGTACAATCAGGTGCCACCTTCCTCATCTCCGCAGAACTGGGAGGGGCCTGAACACAGGGGTGCGAGCAATCGGAGTTGGTGAAATTCCACAAATGTTCATAATTACCCCATGCGCTGGAGCGTGGCTGTGCTTTGCAAGTCAAAGATGAAGAATAAAGCTTTCTGCCTTCCTAGAATTTACCACTGGATTGTGGGAGAGACAGAGAGACTCCTACAACCGCTCATCATGCATCTGGAGAGTGACATGTGCTATGATAATGATACAAGCAAGGCACAATGGGACCAATAAAACCCAAGGGACAGACTACTGACTGGGGAAGGAGGGAGAAGCCAGAGGACTTTGGGGAAAGGTTCCCATCTCAACTGGATTTCGAAGCATGAGAAAGAAATCAGAAGAAAGGCATCCAAAGAGGAAAAATGTGGACCAAGCCAAGAGTGAAGGAAGTAGCCAGTTCTCCAGCAAGTAAATGGCATTTAAATTACGGAGGAAGGGCCGTTATAAGCTAGATTGGGTTGAAAGAGACTTAAGCACATATCAACCAAATATGATTGATAATTGATAGTATTTTATATTTTGAGTCAAACAAACTAATGTAAAAGGCATTTGATTTGAGTCAACTGGGGAAAACTGAATTCTAACTAATGATGTTAAGAAATTACTGCTAACTTTGTTAGAAGTGATAACAGTATTGTGGTTACAGGGTTTTTTTAAGGCCTAATCTCTTAATGGTTCCTGCATAAATGCAGATGGGTAAAATAATATAATGCTTGCATTTTGCTTGAAGATACTGGAGTACAAAAAAGGAAGGGCACACACATCTGAAAATAAGAATAGCAGAAAGCTGATGGTAATGGTTAATGGGTGTTCATTACAGTATTCTGTCTCCTTTTATATGTATGTTTAAGCTTTTCCATACTAAAAAGTTTTAAAAACAAAGCCACAAAAATGAGAACAGAAAGATGTGTTTCCTTCTTTTTGACACATGTCATTAAAGGCAGAGTTAGCTTAACCACACACACACACACAAAAGGATACTCATACAGTCAGTCACAGATGGGACTGGGTATGAAAAGAAACTAGTTTCCACTGCACTGAGCAAAGATGGAGCTCAAAGACACGAAAGCTCAGCAGCAGCTCAGCCAGACGGTTCCAGGGTCGGCCCCAAGCCCACTGCACATACATTATGGTCAAGGCAGGTACACACAGCCCCTTCCAGTCCAAATTTAACCAGGAGATAAGAGCCTTCTGATGACACACAGGGCCTCCGGGTACGTACCACCATACACGAAGCATGAAACCCTCAGCCCCCTGCGTCCACCCCGCAGGTGGGCTAGGACTACCTGGTAATCTCACTATTGACACATTTTGAGTTGTCAAATTGAAAGCCTTATGAAATAAAGTCCCTCTCTATCTGCCAGGGACTGTGTTCCCCCAAAACTCATTTATTGAAGTTCCAGTCCCTAATGTGATGGTATTTGGAGGTAGAACCTTTGGGAAGTAATTAGGTCATGAGGGTTATGGGATTAGTGCCCCTTCTAAAAAGAGCCCTGACACATGGGATTAGTGCCCTTCTAAAAGGAGACACTAGGAGATATTATCTGTCTCTGGTATGTAAGGTTGCCCTGGCTGGTTTAGCTCAGTGGATTGAGCGTCGGCCTGCGAGCTAAGTGTCGCTGGTTCGATCTTCCAGTCAGGGTACATCAGAGAAGGAAAACTCTGACTCCAAAAAACCTCCGCTGCCTTGCGGCATACCTCTTCAGGGGAAAGGCTAAGGGAGTAAACCCCGACAGAAAATCCGGAGCCGGAGTCCCTAAGGCGGTTTGACGTTGTAGTCAACACCGGCAACTCCTGCGGCGCACCTGAACCCAAGCTGTATCGACTCCGTCTTTCCCTTGGACCCTTCAGCTGCGAAGAGAGGGGGGGTCTGCTGCATGGGCAACAGCAGACCCTCCATATTACCCTGCCCAGGCTCTGTAGCTTCAGCGTCATCGCAAGATGTCGATTCAACACGGGAGGAGACAGATACCATGTCACTCCCGAGTCGGACTGCACAGCCATTCTCGGCGATGCAGATGGACACTTAAGAAGCTACACCATCGTCTCTCGAGACGGACGGCTGCCGACGGTATGTAAGGACACAGCAAGAAGGGAGCCATCTGCAAATCAGGAAGAGAGCCTTCACAGGAACCAAGCTAAACAGCACCTTGATCTTGGACTTCCCAGCCTCCAGAACGGCAAGACGTATATTTCTGTTGCTAAAGCCACCCAGCCTATGGTATTTTTATCATAACAGCCAAAACTAAGATACCATCTTTGCTTTATTTCAAATAAATCTGAACAAACCCCAGCTATTTTTAACTTTGTTATATGTGATGCTACTAATCTACCAATATAATAAATTATTATTTAATAATTAAATAAGAATAAATAATTCTATAAGAACTAGTTAAGAACCCGATATAACTATAATCGTAGCTGACCAGAGATGCAATAGACAATCTGTCCTAAAAATTACCTTTTTGTCCTGTGAACAGTAACTTTAAATAAATAATACCCAAATGGTATCAACTACCACACTGACTTAAGAGCTCCGACTCTGAGTCTCTGAGAGCTACAGTTTATTACGTTTCCCCCATGACTCCTGACCCATTTCCATGACTCACATCTCAAGAATTATTGCGTACGTGGTGTGCCTTTATATGATAAGATCAGGAAAGTTTCTCTTTAAATAAAGCAAACAACTTCAATTATAACCTATGGATCACCACTCTAGGCTTATTCCAGAAAAGCTTCCTAAAAATCACGTGGGGTTGCTCTGCTCATTTCTCAGGAGATTAAAGGCTGAGAATTATGATTTGACTCCAGAAGAAAAGGACCAATGCATTTAACCATATTGTTCCCATTGGTTAAATTTTTAAGTCCATAGAAATTCTTGAGGGAACCAAATAAGGTATAATTGTCATAGCATCAAAGGGGACCATGTAAAAGTACCTGGTCATCTTCTGGATCCTCTCCCTAAGCACAATGATGCGACAACACCCGGGTCTCTCCACTCCCACCTGTGGGCCCCTCTGCCCTCTTTACAGACACCTGTCCTGGCCCCAGGATCTCATCTTCCTAAGGATATGTCCGTCTACACCAAATCCCTGAAGGAGAGGATGGTGACACACATCTTGAAGTCAGTGGCATCTAGCACGGAGCCTGGCACTTGCTGGCACTCAAATGCCTGCTGAGTAAGCAGAAAGCAGATGGATGGATGAGTGGAGAACCCATAATTCTGAGCGCTTAGTGAAATACGCAGATACAGAAGAAGCAGATTGTACTCAAGTGCAGTGAAGACATTAAAGAAAGGAATGAATATTTATCTGAGGAACAACTAAATCAACTTCAGGCAGTGAGAGCTACCCATAACATGAAATTAAATGAGAATCCACATGAAATAAAACTAAATGGAAATAAGTAAGCACGTGGATATACCTCCCTCCTGACTCTGACTCTTACTGTTAAAACCAGAACGTGTGATCCATTTCCCATGGGACTTGAATAGCAAAAGTCACAGAGTATTAGAAACGGTCTCCATTTTCACATATGCAAAGGTACCATCCCTCACTCCACGAAAATGTGGTAGGTGGGGCGGCCATTCTAACCAGGTAGCTCTCGAAACCACACAATGGTTCCTAATGACGTCCCTGGACTTCAAGACAGTCTACACGTGTACATTTCAGAAAAGAATGTTGAAAAGCCCTGCTCTGGCTGTAAGTTCAATTGTGGGTGAAAAGGCACATACCAGCCTAGAGTTAGGTTTCAAAAAAAGCACAAACGATCATTTGAGCAATTTGGAATAGGTTGTGCCACAGAAACACGAGCCCTAGAACAGAACAGCGTTTTAGCCAAAAGAAGGTCAACAGGGGAGGGAGGGGGCAAGAAACCAATGACATAAGTTTATAATTAGAAGGTATATTTTGGTTTTCAGGAAGAAGTACACACACACATCCTCAAATGCCAGGGCAAGGGGGGCAAGATCAAGGCAATAAATCAGCAAAGCCTCTCCCACGACAGCACAGCTCACCACCCCATTCCTCCAAATAAAATGAACTTCCTGGGCTATAGCTTAACCCCCTCCCGCTTCCTGGGCTGAGATGCCTCCCACTGGAAACTAAAAGTGAGGCTCTGGCTTAGTGAGGGAATCCAAGCAGTCAATATTTCTATGAAGTACAAACTAAGTGCATTTGATACAAATGGTTCTCAGCTTCTGCGTGGTGCAGGTTCGCGCTCGTTCAGTACTGGAAATCCCCGAGCTCTTCCACTTAGCTCTTCCTCCTGGGTTCTCCCCACAGTGATATTCTGGTTCTGCCCCGTTAAGGAGCTTGTTTCTGAGTTCTCGCCTCCCCCAGGGCACAGGATGCCTTAAAGGAGCAGTTGAACTCACACACATACATGCACGCACACACATGCACGCACGCACGTGGACACACACACACACAATTAATTTGGATCACGAACTCTACCCCTCTGAATGCGGTCACCTCTGGATCCCAGGGCAATTTTCAATCTATGGAGGCAAAGGCAGACAGGGAGAAAACAAGGCGTGAAGAGCAGAAAGTGGACCCTGCGGCCAGGCAACCAGGCAGTGGCCAGAGGATGGAAGGATGGATGAGTTTGGTCATTAGAAGGTTTATCACTCAGAACCTTCATCCTTGGAGGAAAGAGTTTCACTGAGAAAAACTCACTAACATATCTATGTTTTAAAATTTTCAGTCGATCAGCTTTTTCCAAAATGAAGAGTAATACAGGCAAGTAAAAAAAAGCTGAGGAAAACATCACCCATAAAACCCGCTACCCAGAAACAACTTCAACATTATAGATGTCAGTTTATCTCCTTCCCTTTCGTCCCGGAAACAGATGGATAGTTGCAGGCACTCCATACCTGCACCAGCTGATGACTCCAGTATCAAGACAAAGTGCAAGCCTCACGATGCCCAGCTCCCCGGTCCTATCAAAGCAACCTTGCTTAGAACCAGAAGATACGATGGTCTCAGGCTAATGCAGAAGGAGCCTGGCAGTTGGGAATATGCGTGTAGCCATCGCGTATGAAAACTGGACAGGCCAATGGTCAGGCAGTGGGATCCCTGCAAAGCCCCCGGTACAAACACTCCTGGGAGAGACCACAAACCAGAGCCTTACCAGCCCAGGTGAGAGGTGCAGGGTCTCCTTTCCAGACCAGGGTTCAATAAATATTTCTGAATGGACAATAAAAAGTACTATAGGCCAGGTACAGCAGGGGATAGCAAGAAACACGGGACTCAGTCTGTCACCAAGAAGCATTCCCACCTAATGCAGTGGCTCTCGATAAAGGGCCCCCATCACAATTACCTGGAGACAGGAAGCCTTTCTAAAGTACTCAGAAGCCAACCTCTGCCCCAGACCTTCCAAATCACCTCTGAATACAGGGTCTGGCACACATACTTCTTAAATAGCTCTCAAGTGATCTTGGCACACAGCTAAGAATATCTGCTATAGACAGTAAAATAAAACTGTTGTTATATTAACAAATACTGGGGGTAGGCAGGTGGAGAGAGGCAAAACAGGTAATTTTTTTTATTTATAAGCATCAACACTTCCCTCCCCACCTTCTGTTTCCAGTAATATGTAGTAAAACAAAGTAGATAGGGATTAAGGGCAACTCCCCAAGGGTCCGAGTGATAGAGAGATGAGGCCCTGAGCCATTTTTGGTCCAAGGGTACTGCTCTTCTTTAGCCTGATGACATCCAAATCTAGGGACCATGCCCCCATCCAGACACCCCCTGTGCCACTGTGTCAGGAGCTGCTCGGATGAAACAGGTGTCCTATCCTGACCTGCAAACAGGTCTCTTCAGACAAGAAGCAGCACCTGCACACAGCCAGAAACTCCCTCCTGGAAATCAGCACACTGAGCTGTGAAGTTTGTCTTTAAACCACTTGGTGAAATTTCATACCAAGTGAACAACACTCGTGTCTACTGAGAAATTCATAGCCTCAGGTGCCCTTTGCTCAAGGAAGCTTCCCATAAAGGCCTTGGCAAAGAGCTACAAGTAAAGCTAAGGACACTTGTCCCTTGGAGGGAAGGGAAACCCCCAGCGTCTGGTGCTTGTTGGACTGTCCCCTTCTCCCCAAAGCCTGGGAGAGCAGGGCAGGGGACTTGGAAGGCCAGCAGGAAACCCAGGCTCACAGGAGCACAATCAGCCCCAAATCACCCTCCTGCCCGATCCACGCCCCCATCCAAGTCAAGAGTAGGACTGCCTCCATCTCACCTTTCCCCCACATTCCTAATACAGCAGATTTGTGAATTCCTTCCCTTTGCAGGTTGCCCACCTGTGTGTCCCCTTCTTTATCTCCATACAAAGGCTATCTTCCTCTTCCTCCTCATCCAAGATGACCCTCAGAGCATCACCTTTGGCTATTTTGCCTTCATCCATTCCAGTGCCCTTTGGTAAATGGCCTGCTATGTGCAGAGCCCAGTAGATACAAAGATAAATGAGATGCAGTCCCATTCTTCGAGGAGGGCAAAGACACACAACAAACGGAAAGTTACAATAGAGAACACAACGAAAGAGATACACTAGGGCATCAGGGGAACAGAGGACGGACGAGCACAGATCCTGGAAGGCCTTCCCAGGAAGCAAGGAGGAGTCGATGATGGCCAGGTGGTGTCTGCAAGGCAAAGGCCATGAGCCAAGCACAGAAGTGACCCCGTGCCTGGGTCAGTGGGAAGAACCCACAGACGCTTGAGTGTGACCAGCAGGTGAAGTACAGGTGACGAACTGGCAGACGGAGGGCAGCGTCTGCAGGGCCACCACCCACAGTTCTGCTAGGCTTTTCCCAGGAGTGGCTGCAGGGTTTAGAACCACAGGCCTGATATCAACCTGTCATCATGGGGCAACCAAGTCAATGGCCCTAATTAACGTCTTCTCAGACACAGGCGTGGCCTCCTCCTTCCAGCAAGGCCTGTCTGCAGATAAAGACTCCTCCACCACAAACGCCGGGGGCCGGGCTCTCCAAGCAGCTTCCCCTGGCCTTTAATTTGGTAGCACCCAGGCTTTCTAGTCTGCACCCGACCATTTGCAGTTACAAAACGGCTCTCTAATGGCTGGGAGGGAGTAGATCAGAGTTTGGTGGGACGCAAGATTAGAGGCCATGCTCTGAAACCGAGCCCTGTCTTTCCCCAGGGGTTTGGATGACCATGGGTTGTGTCATCCCTAAAAGCACACACACTCACAACCCCGCAGGGACATGGAATTACAGGCAACACGGGGTCTTCGTTTGTCAGGAAAGCCGGCCTGTCTGAAAACCTACAAAATCCGCAGAGACAGCGCTTTCCTGTTGGCTTCTGCTTACATTAAGTCATTACTCCTTTCAGCCTCCGGGCCTGTTTCTTTCTCTCTGTAAACACCCCGGCCGACGCCACCAACATCATTAACGTGTACTGAGTAATCACTGCATGTCCGGCACTGTCACACGCACCCTGTTAAGTAGCGACCACATTTCGCTGATTTGGGGACCTATCCTAGACTCAATTCTATGGCCAATCTTTTTTCTCCCCACATTTTAAAAAAATTTTAAATGTTTATTGATTTTAGAGAGAGGAAGAGAGAGAGAGAGAGAGAGAGAGAGAGAGAGAGAGAGAAACATCAATGTAAGAGAGAAATATGGATTGGTTGCCTCCCATATGCACCCCAACTGGGGATCAAATCTGCAACCTAGGTATGTGCCCTGACTGGGACTTGAACCCCCAAACTTTTGGCGACAAGATGATGCTCCAGCCAACTGAGCCACCTGGCCAGGGCTTTCTCCCCATATTTTAACATTTCTGAAAAGCATATCATAGTTTCACTAGCAGGATTTTTTTTCTTAGTGGTATAAAAAAGTAAAGTTGCAGCTTAATTGGCAGCATCTTGGGTTTGAGGTAATAATCTATTTTTATTTTATGGACACTGAGCATGGAGAGAGTGTACCAGGTAATCTGCTGGGTGTCTTTTAGCAGCACTTACATTATTTGGACACATACATATCCAAGAAGCAGCGCTGCCTTCCAACACTGAAAACCAAAATTAGTCCTACAATGCCTAAGACATTTCTCTCTGGGATTCTTTAAAGATTCCTTTGCTCAATTCAACAATCTGTTCAGTGGCTAATTCGACTTTTCCTCTCCGTTTATTCCATGAACATTGCCCTTCTCCCTCTTCCTATCCCTACGACCGCAGTTCATAAAATTCCATCCTAAATGCATTCCCTCCCTCTCACCTTCCGGCTTTTGCATACTTTGTCTCCATCCCCATCCTGTTTAATGGGTCAAGTTTCGGTCTGGAAAGATGAGAAGTCCTGGCGGTGGACTGTGGTGATGGGTGTGTGACAATGCGAATGCACTTAATGTCACTAAACTGTACAGCCAACAATGGTCAGAACGGTCAGTTTTGTGTTGCATGTGTGTTACCACGATCAAAAAATGAGAACCCTGCAAGGTAGGTATGGCATCGTTTCAGACAAGTGAGGAAACTGAGCCTTTAAAATTCCCGTAATTAGGACAAGTTCTGCTGCTAAGCTGCGGAACTAAGATCCCACGTGGCCAAGGCTTTCTTCCGCCTCCACAGGCTGGCTCCACAACCCAGAGGGTGCAGGACGGGCACCCCGCGTGTTCCCGCAAAGCCGCCCGCCGAGTGGTCGGGAATGTCTCTACTCTCCCCATTGGTGTTTTCTTACAGGCTCAGTCAGTTCTGCATGCCACGCCTTCTCAGGCAAGTGTTTTATTCTGGTCTTAAACCTGCAATGTCTTCATGCAGAACGACGCTGTGAACAGGAAGTGTCGCCAGACCTGCTGGATCCAAAAGACACAAAGCTGGTTGCCACGCCTCAGTTCCCAGCGACAGCAGGAATTCCTCCCATCTCTTCTCCATTCTCAAGCCTCCCTTTTTCTCTCCTATCCCAGTGGGTCTACCAACGGAACCCTCACTCCAGATATTAATGGCCTGCAAAAAACCTCCATCTTGCTTCAGGATGGCAAACAGGCCTCCAAGGTCAACTTCACATACACCCTGACACTCTCCAAGAGCATGTCAGATTTGGTGATAAGGGGAAAAAATCAATTCCTCTGAATGTGACTAGAAAACAGAAATGTAAAGATGCCTACAGCAGTTAAGTTGAAATCAATATCTCAGTGTATTTGGTCAACTATTCAGAGCTGATTGCCATGCTGAAAATAACTCCTGTACCTGGAACCCAAAGTCCATTCTTAGCTGCATCTAGAGGATCTCACCTGACACAAGCTTTCATCTAGCAAATTCTACAAAGCTTATCAAAGGCTGACTCCCTTTGCTTGTTGACATAAAAGAAATACCTTCTGGTTCACACGGGCCTTTTCCCATGCAGCTTTGTACCTTCAGTGATGTCTTGAATGGATCCGGCTCAAAGCTGCTGAATAAACATAAGCCTCATAGTTTAGACAGGCATTATTATTGTATTTGCCTTTCAAACCCTCGTTGCAAAGTGAGTTGACTGCAGCTGGATTTTATTTCATTCCACTTGAAATGTTGAGCAAAAAAGAAAAAAAAAATTTCTCAGTAAACACCAGCAGCAAAATAAGACCCCCTACCACCTACACACTCCAAAAGGGTATAACCCTTAGAGAGGGTGATAACACGGTAGAATTAAGAAAGATTTCATCCACACAGTTTTGGATTCTATTTTCTCTATAAATACTTACTCATTTTCTAATTAAACAAACAATTAGCAGAAAGCACAGCCTGAGAAGCCGCGTAGGCGTCACCGTCTGACTACGCTGAGGCGTTGTGACAAACGGCACGAACCAAGGGGTGAAGAGAGCGCGTCGGCCCCCAGTGTTTGCAGAAGCTGAGATGAGCGCCCAGGCCGGAGTTTACAACACAGCTTGCTCCCACCTTGAAATACATACGCTGTTAATGCTACACATCCTAAATGGAAAAACAGTTCCTTGAGATCAAGTCCAGATTTTGTGGACTGGGAAGAAAGAAGAGCTGGCTCGGGAATGCATTCAAGGCAGCTCTGTGTATGTGTTGTTTGTCTGAGAGGATGCTGCAGCAAAAGGTCCCATCGCAAATGAGTCAGAGACAGCGAGCCACATATTTTTGTTTGATTTTCCTAATGTTCAGCATTTCTATTTACACATGTTCAGAGATGCAAGACAATCACCTGCACATGACTAGCTAATGTGCCGAAATCTGTTGGTTCCACTTGACTAAGTGAAGTGACTGTTTGCTCTCCCTGGATTAGTTCTGGTAAAAGAAAATGATAGTTATAACACCAGTCTCCCTGCACTACAGAAAGGCAGATGGTGCAAGCCTCTCGCTCTTGCTCCACTAATAGTATCCAACTATCATCGCCACAGAAGGATGTGTCTGCAGCACAGGCTGTTTTTAAATTCATTCATTGAAAATTCTTAGTCATGCAGTCAATAAATCTTTACTGAGTGCCAGGTACTGCAGATACCAAGGTACATCAAGTTCTGCCCTCAGGGAGAGTACATGTTAGTGGAAAGGAAACAGATGAAAGAAATCACACAAACAAGAATTTCATGTAATTCCAAGTGCCATAAAACAAGGCAATGGAGGGGAGAGGCAATGGGGGATGCAGAGGAAGGAGGATGCAGGTATCCTATCTGGGGTAAAATACAGTCCGAGAAGGCCTTTCCTAGGTTACATTTGAGCTGAAGCCATACAGAGGTCTGGGGAAGAACATTCTCGGCAGAGGGAACTGCGAGTAGAGCTGGTGATCATGGGATGGAGAGGAAGTTGGCCAGTAGTACTACTGAGCTTACCAAGCTAGGGGGGCAAGTGGTGGTGGAGGGGATGGCCAGTCAGGGAGAGGCACCCCATGCAGCCTTGTGGGGGCCCGTGGTTAGGGGTTTAGGATTATGTTCTACCTGCAACGGAATCTCAGCAAGCAGCAAGCAGCTACCACTTTAAATGCAAATAGACAGAGGAGCTTAGCATGGTAACACACTTAGAATTGATTGTGTGCGAGGATAACAATAAGGAAGTGGGCTTATGATAAATGCTGTTTATATGACACCCTGGGGCCCATGAAAAGCATTTACCACATCATCTCATTTGGGTGGTTATGCGGGAGCAGCGAGCATCAGAGCTTAAGGACCAGCAGTAAAAAGAACCCCTAGCTCTTAATTACTCAGTAACCAATTCATCCCATCTCTACGGTGGTTAAAGAAGAAAACTCCAGAGGCTGTAGGTGAAAGGAGGTGGCTTTAGGGCTCTTCTCCTTCCGAAGACCTCAAATCATCTCTTCCCTATGGCCTGGAATATGACCCCACAAGTGCCAGAGGTCCCCAGAAGAAAGCACACAGCTGCCATAGTCCATGCTGGACACCAGCATCCCTCACTGCCCACCGTGACCAGTTCAGATCAGACCTGCTGGAACACTGGCCTTCCGGTGTTTGTCTGTTTCTTCTCTGAAGTGCCTCCGCAGGCCTACTGCTGCTAAGAGTATCAAGTCTGGATTGCTGCAACCACTGTCCTTCTAAACTGGTCTCCCTTCCGGCTCCACCGTGTCAGGCCAGTCTTCCTCAGATACGTCTTCTCTCCCCACAGCACTTCTGGACTCAAAAACCTTCCAGAGTCCTCCTCCCGAATCCAGCCCTCACCTCACCTCCCTGACCTGCACCAGCCTCTCTTCTCTCATTGTTTCTGACCTGCCTATTCCCCTTTCCAGAGTTCTGTGTCCACCCGTCTCCCCTCAGGGCCAACCTGGACACTACCCCTCCGATGTCATGGTTCTCCTTGAGGCTGTCCCCCTCTTTCTACCCAAACTAAGTCAATCCCCCAGGATCAGAAAACTCCCATTTCTTTCGCGAAATCTTCCTTCACTCTTCTGCCCTCGCTGGCTGCTTCTCTTCTGAAACTCCACCCAGTTTCCATAAAGGAAAGGTAACTTTTAGAAGATGACTGAAGAAGGGACAGACTATTCTCAGACATTCCCATTTCCATGGGGTGGGTAGCTCAAACTAGAGAAGGATTTGTGGCAATAGCAAATTGGTTCAAGGTGTCCCAGGCACAGGTTAGAGATGTTGTGGCCGTGGACACCTGACATCACCTGGAGAGTGGCTCTTGGAGGACCAGCACCAGACATCTCTTCTATAGCCAGCACCTGAGCTAAAAACATAGCATCCTGCCCTGAGAAATACCTGCCATGATCAATAGCCATTTCCTTTGTAAACATAAGGTAGGAAGAAGAGATTGAGATCCTCCAATCATAAACACATCATGATCAACAGTATTTATATATGACAATAATAAGGCAAACAAAAGCTCAATTTTTGCTAGATCTGGTGACTTTACAGGAAAATTCCTAACCATTGCAACACACACCAAGGGCATATGTCTGCACACATACTAAGTACTGATCTGTAGAAATTTAAGGAAATCAGGCAGCCACATCCATACACTCTCTTTAGGAATGTGAAGTGAAATACATGCTTCATAATTTTCTCAAAGAATGCTACTTACGGACGTGCTTCTTGGCATGTGTGGAGTGAAATAATAAGATGCGTCCAGACCCTCAGGAGCACAAAGATAGCACGAACCCATTAATATTACTTTTGTCCACTTAACAATATGGAGAAGGAAGAAGGGCATCATGGAGAAGTGTATCCAGGACAGAGAATCAAGCTGACTTCTACTTCCTTTCCTTGGAAGCAGGAGGCACACCTCAAGAACCAAACCCAAGCCCTTGGCCCTGGACTAAACAGTCAGGGCTTCCTTCAGGGAATTCCCGAGCCAGCAAATGAAGTTACTGTCTATGTTCTACACTGGACTGGGGTGCTATGTTATAAGGTGCGCTGTGTTTTAAATACTGAAATATGTAATAATAACACAGTGGAGATGAAGAAAGCCACATAAAATGAAACACGAAGCCAAAGAGACCACACACATTTTCACAGCGCATGCTCCTCTCTAAGAAAAACACTCTCGCCAGTACTGCATGTAAAATTGGTCACAAGCACACGTGCGGCCCAGATGCAGACATGCCAAATACACCCAACGCCAGGCCAAGATCCCAAAACCCCATGTGAAAGCCCCCGAGAGAGAGTAGAGAAAACGGGCTGCTCCCAGCCACCCCCCACCCCCGTCCCCTGCGCTATTTCAAGCACCATGACTTCATTTGTGTTTGTTCCGAAGCAGCACAGATGGGCCGCATCAATTTCTGTTACCCCAGGAAGATAAGGAGGCCCAGATCCAAAGCCGTGTACTTCTCTGGCCTCCTGTGAGGCTGCCGTGAGGCAGCTGAAAGCTCTGCTTCTTTTCTTTTCTACAGCCACGAAGCATTTCACAAACATTGCCATGTCTCATGGAACCGAACTCCAGATCCACCTGAAAAATGGCCCAAGGTCAAGTGCTGGCAAAGTAGTTAAGCCTTCTCGGTTTGGTCCTTGTCAGCAACAGAGAGAGCAGTTCCAGCCACTCCAGACACCAGAAGGCTCATCTTCATCAACATAGCAGAGGGAAAATGCCAGCGATTCAAGCTGGATCACAGCTCAGGGCAGACTGGGGCTCCCACACAACGTCTCATTACGCAACTACGTCTCTGAAGGCACAGGCTTTGCCTCGCACCTTTCCAAGGAACGTAGTGAAGCAAAACATATGAGGGACAGGCATATAATAAATTACGTTTACTAAACCTCTCCTAGGTGCTGCACATATTATTAAAAACCTTAGCCATCCTCTTATAATACTTACTATGTCTATTTTAAAAGATAGAAAACAAGCTAAAAGAGGGAGAGAAATAACCAGGCCAAAAACACACAGCTAGTAAGAACAAGAGTGAAAACCAGGCTCTTGGTGGGTACTTGTCAAGAAACTCTGCCTTTTATGCAGAGGCCGACCTGAAGTTCCTAGAGGAATCCTGACCCTTCATTGGTCTATCCAATCTGTCAGTTTCTCCTGTCACCATGCCAACAAACAGCACATGGGAATCATGAAGAGGTATGAAAAACAGAAAAACCCAGGAGCCAGGCCTACAACTGCCGCTTCCTAATGACGTGACCTTGAGCAAGTTCTGTTGCCCCTGAGCCTCAGGCTCCCCATGTGTAAAGGGGAGTTTAGTTCTCCATCTATTTCACTTTGGAGACCAAGCACATCAAGAACTGACAACCCCTGGAAAATTGGCCAGCGCACCACATATGGTAGTGTTGATGCAGGTTGTATGTGTGTGTATTTTTAAAATAGAAGTGTGCATTTTAATGGACACAAAATACAATTGAACATTTTAAAGTGAGCACATCAGTGGCATTGTGTACATTTGCAATGCTCTATCTAGTTCCAAAATATTTTCATTGCCCCCAAACTCCCATGGCCATTAAGTAGTCCTAGGCCCCATTGCCCACTCCCAGAAGCCCCCAGCAACCTCGAGTCTGCTCCTTGTCTCTGAGACTTTCCTATTCTGAATGCTTCAAGTAATTGGAATCATACGGTGTGAGACCTTTTGTGCCTGACTTTCACGGAGCATGATGTTTGTGGTTCATCCAAATTGTAGCAGACACCAATACTTCATTTCTTTTTATGGATGAATAATATTTCATTGTGTGGCTACACCACAATTTGTCTACTCCTTCACCCCATGATGGATAGCTGGGCTGTTTCCACCCTTCGGTTATGGTGATATGAATATTGATGTAGCAGGTTATATCTCTTAAAGGACTTTTATATTTGATTCTAACAAGTATGTGAGGTAGAGCCTGATCACAGGAATGATATCTGGGGTGTGCTGCCTTCTTCATTAATTCATCACATTCAAATCCCCCTTATTTTTTTTAAATCAAGGAAACTGGCCAAGAAGTTCCAAGGCTGTCAGACAATGAAAACTTTGAAGAAAGGAATGAGAAGGTGTTTATTCCTGATGTGATTTTTATGTATTTATTTATTTAAAAAATGTGTTTATTGATTTGAGAGAAAGAGAGAGAGAGAGAGAGAGAGAAACATCAATTGGTTGCCTCCCATTCACGCCCCAACTGGGAACCGAACCCACAAACTAGGCATCTGCCCTGACCAGGAATTGAACCACGAACCTTTCGGTAAACAGGATAACTCTCCAACAAACTAAGCCACACCATCCAGGGCCCTGAGGAGATTTTAAAAGATTAATCATAACTAAGAATGTATAACAGAACTTTCATAAAATCGGATATTGTTCCTAACATGCGTGGGCAATGTAAAGGCTGGAAGAAAGCTGACATTCTCTCAAAAGGAAAGACTGCAGGAACGTGGAGAGAGCAATGAGATACAAGAAAGAGTGAAAGCAAAACTCCTCCTTTCCGGTCCAGGCCTTCTTTGCCATCCATCTAACTCGGGGACTCGGAACCCCTGACCTGCCATGGTACAGAACCACTGTTACCAAGCTGACACTGTCACTACCGTCCAGAGACTTTCAGCTCCCAACCTCAAGCAAGGTGGGCAACCTTGCAGACTGTCCGTCACACGGTACAGGTCGGGTCCAATGGAGGGGTAATATGCTCCAGGCTGAACTTCAGCAGAGGACAGGCTAACACTGCCATCAATGATGCGGTCACTGTTTGGCTTCCAAGACCACGCTCTCATCAAAACAAAGAGATCCAAGTCCCTGTAGGTGTTAAAAAAGAGTCTTAAGTTGTCAAGAGAAAAAAAAAAGAGTCTCAATTCCCTTGAATTCTTTTTTAATCTAAGGTTTTGGGCTTCAGGTGCAGTATAAAATGAACCCAATCACAATAGGCTCCTTGAAAGGACAGAATGCAAACTCGCCTTTGGGAAGAGGCCTGCTTGCCAGTCAGTCCCTGTGACTCGGCCGGCCACAGGCGCCCCTCAGCGTGCCAGGACAGGCACCCTCCACTGAGCCCACAGTAAGGTGGGTCCCATGAACTTTCTCATACTGGGTTCCCCCCGTGATGCAAAGGAAAAAACTGATGATTCAAAATGTTCAAGGTTCTCAGGGTGGAGAACCTTCCGTTTTGCTGGCTGTCTCCATTATCACCGATTGTCAATTTTTTCTTTAGTCTCGTCCAATCAACACTTAATTCAGGGATATACAAATCAGGAAGGGCTGGGGGCGGGGGTGCTTTTTATAAGACAGGTTCATTTGAAACATTTAAATATTTTAAATTTAAGAGAAAACATAAGGGAAAACATATTTTCCACCTTACCTCCATCCCTAATCCGTCCTCCCAAGCTACTTTGCTTAAATCAGGGGTCAGCAAACCTCTTCTGTAAAAGGTTCCGTAGTAAATATTCTAGGCTCTGCGGGCCCCTGGGTCTCTGTTACAGCCACCAAGCCCTGCCTTTGCCCGAAACTAGCCACAGACCTAACCTGAGCAATGGGCTGGCTGTGTTCCAATAAAACTTTCTAAATGGCCTCCAGTTTGAATTTCACATTAACTTTTACATGTCATGAAATATTACTCTTCATTTTTTTCAACTATTTAAAACACTATTCTTAGCTCCTGGGCCAGCAGTGGGCTGGGTTTGGCACCCGTGCTACAGCCGACAACCCTGTTTCAAATTACTGATGCTAACTTTTGGGGGATTCAGTGCATGTAGGGGTTTTTTCCTTTCCCTTTCTTTGTGAGGGAGGGAGGAAGGTTGTATAAACAAGAATTGGACCAGGCAATGTTACAACAGTATGTTTCAGAAAGAAAGCACCTACCTCTGTTATATGAATTCCAAGAAAGTTTAAAAACCCCTTTAATCACTTCTTGGCAGAGGACTGCAGATTTTAAAATGTGCCTGCTTGCCTCTAAAAGTTCAATGTTCCACTCCTTTCTCTTCAAAAGAGAAATACAAGAATAGTTACTTAACCTTTCTGAATCAGATCGGTAGGTGCTCACTAGCTGCCTCTTGTGTGTTCGGCACTGGTCATGCTGCTGGATAGAAAGCAGGCCAAATATATCAATTTCCTTAAAGGTCTTTGCTCCCCAAGAGCTTGCAGTATGGAGGTGATGGATTGGGGCCGATGCTTCCTAAACCATGATCCCCACTGATCCCCCTCGGATCCACTGCATGCATTTTAGAGATGATTTTTAGCCAAGGGTTCGCATACACATTACGGCAACAAAGCAGGCCGCATGGTCTCATAGGAACAATTCCAGACTTTAAAATCCGAAACCTGCCATTTGGTTCTCTGACCCTGGGAGAACTAATTAACCTCTCCAAATCCTCTGTAAGAACAAGCGTAAAAACACCTTTCTCAAACAGTCCTGACACTTGAGTGCAGGGCCTGGTAGGCACGGATTCGTCCTCTCACTCAGCAAAGGCTCAGTGAGCCCCTGCAACGCACGGGGCCCCCGAAACACAATGAACAAGGAAGACCCCAACTCTACCTTCATGGAACTTGCGGGCCCATGGCAACTCGGTTTTCATTAAAAACACAAACACATGCCTTAAGCTACATAAAACACCATTTTCCTTCGCTTCCTCTACTTTTAATGTCACTTCAACCTGGTCCCAGCTCTGGGACCTTAGAGACCCAGATCAACACAGACCGTCTTGTTGATCCTGCGGCTGCCATTTCTGCTTTAGAGCATGGCTTCTGGAGACCCTCGGCCTTTGAAGATTTAAAACACGCCTATTCTTAGGAAACCTACAGTCCATGGCCAGTGCTAATTTATAGTTTTGCCCAGGCAAGGTTTGCATCCCATAGGTGCTAAAGGGGATCAGGATACATGACCCCAGAATATGCTACTTTAACATAAGAAATATTTTAAACTGAAGGCATTTGAGAAATGGCAGGTGCAGGAAGGACTCTCTGATCTCCCTTTTCTGCCTAAAACAGATCTGAAAGGTCCTCAGGTGAGACGTGCCCTCCCTAGACCAGGAGGACAGGAGCATCCTTATCTCTGATGAGGGACCAATCGTGCTGAACAGGCCTCGCTGCCTTTCCCCCAGTCACTACCCTTAGCTCAGCCCTTTTTGAACTATTGTGTTTTCGCGGCTTTCCGCTCTTCATCAAACCTCGCATGAAAATGCTCAGGTTTAACCGTTTCGTAGGGTCTTTGGTTCCTTATGAAAGCTCCTGTGTCGTATAAAACGTATATCATATTAAATAAATATGTACGCTTTACGCTTGTTAATCTGTCCTCTGTCAGTCCAAACGTACAGGGCCCCCGCTGGAGAACCCAGAAGGGTAGTAGGGAAAAGAAGTTCCCCCTCCCCTACGGAGGCAAGGTTGACCTGTGAGAGCCAGTCCTTTCGCTAGTGAGGAAGCCAAGCCTCGCTCCCACGGCGCAAGTGAAGCTTGTTCTTGTCCCTTCACAGAAGGTTTCATTTAAGCCTTGCAACTGGAAGTCAAGGTCACCATCCTCACTGAACACTTGTAGGCTCTGAAAGCAGTGGCTTCTGAACATAGGAAAATCCACAAGCCTCTTCAGCTGTCACCCTCCGATATTCAGAGTCTAAGCAATGGTTCCTGACTCCGGCTGCACTTAGAATCACCCTGGGAGCTTTAGAAAACACTGCTGCCCGAGCCCCACTTCATCTGGAAGTGAGGCCAAAGTACTAGAACTTTTTAAAGGCTCCCCAGAATCTTTGTCTGGGTGGAGGTTACAAAGTGGAAGTCCATGAACCAAATTTAACCCGCAAACTTCTAAAATCAAAAGGTTTCGCAGAATGCCTAGATTCTGGCTGCACCTAGCACTGTGCTGCCCAATATGGCAGCCACGAGTCACGGGTGGCTATCTGAATTTGAATGAATTCAATTAAAGTAAAATTAGAAATTCGGTTCTTCGGTCATACTCGCCATATTTCAAGTGCTCAGGTGCTCATCGGACAACACAGATGTGGAACATTTCCATCATCACGGAGTGTTCTGCCAAAGAGCACTGTTTCTAAAAATCCAGGAAACCAGGCCCACGTTCCAACAAGACGAACACTGGCCAGGGCGCCCTCCGCCTGCTGTAGACAGGGCATGTGCTGTTCCGCTGGCACCTGACTCCATTCTTTCATTTATGTGACCTGCCCAGTTCCTTAGACGCCATATCCAAACCTGTCTACGCCTTACACGTGCTAAGACACTGATTCATCAGGGGCCTGATGAGACAGATTCAAATTCTGCACTTCTAAAGCCAAATTACATGGGTTGTGTGTTCCCTCGCCCTCCCTCCCTCAACCCTTCCATCTCCCGCTCTCTCTCTATTTTGGCTACAGTGAGAGGTTTAACCAGTGTGACAATAGATTCTGTCTGACAAAGGACCTGCTGGCTTTCGGAGTAGATCTCTGCATGATGAATATGCACCTGTCCTTTGAAAGATCAGGTTCATCCCTTGCCTGCCAGTAAAGACTCAAGAATACCTCAATTTCCATAGAAATGGGCCCTTTCTCCTCTGAGAGACAGGTATTGAAGCACAGGCACTCTCTCACATTCTGGACAGTTGGTCCTATCAGGACAAAATCCTTGCCTGAGCTGCTTCAGAAGCCCTTTCCAGAGGCTGGCCTGGTCCGCTAATTATGGGACATGCTCAGAGTATGTTGGCAGCACTCAGGAACCAACTGCCACTTGGTTACAGTGGAGAACATGGACGCTGTGTAGAAACACACAGTATCAACACCAGTCAGGTCATAACTCTGCCATGTCAGGCTCAAAATGAACTTCAGAGGATGCTGGTGGAAGACTTATAGACTGTGAGAATCTCAAAACTTCCCACACATTTGCAACAAGGTCAGGGAGAATGAGCTTGGGAAGCTGCCTAACCCCCTGATGGGAGGAAATTCACACAACACTTTGTACAGGATTTAACCTCAGAGAGGGAAATAATCTCACATACCCAGGTTAGGGATTTAATTAAAATGTCCTCTAACCATGCCAAGACATTGTTTGAACTTAAGTCTTCTTTGTCCTCTGCAGAACTTACACTTTTTAGTATCTGGGGATAGTGAAACAGTATTCAGGTTCTCCTGATCTTTATGTGTGTATTAAATCCTGGGAGACACACAAAAAAACGAGTCACATCCCAGCTTCCGTTTTCAGTCCATAAAGTGTGCAAGACGGAGTGGTCATTAAAAATGGCAACCTCTCCACTGCTGAATCAGAACACCACATCAGGAACAGGGGGCTTCTCCCACACAGGACAGCTCCATCTCAGGAACCAGGTGTTGAGACAGGGTACCTGGCAAGACCATGAGTCAGGCGGCCCCGCCAGGATGGGGATGAATCACCTGGAGAAGGCTTCGTTCCTCCAGGTATCAAACCTTCAGGGGCCACGGACTGTCAGGTCCTGGCTCGCCTCTCACCTAACAGTGTTGAAGAAGGAAGCCCCCAGAAGTTGAGCCAAAGTAAAGGTGAGGAGGAGGATAATAACAAAAAACATAGGTTGTTTATACACCACAATTAGGGCTCTTAGCTTCCATTTTCCAATGTAACACTTCTATTGCATGAATAGTATATAATATATCCATTACACTAATAACATATTATTACAATCTTCTATTATATTCGTCTCTTTGAAAGAACACCCAGCACCTGACCGAACACCAATGCACTCTTAAAGGAGAAATTCAACAACATGTTACATGTGTTGGAGGACATTCATCGATGCCAGGTACAGTGTTTCTACAGTTTGAAGGAAGGGCACACCCTCTCAGCAAAACACGTGAGGCTGCAAAGAGCACTCACACCCGCGCAATGCTGCCTCAGGCCATGGCTGCTGGGCATTTCTCTTACCCAGCCTGGATTCCCAGGGAGGAAGACTAAGCCAGGCCACAGAGGCCCTTCATGGTCAGAGTGATGGTTTCTTTAGACCACAGGCAAGGAGCTCCTTAATCACATTTCAGCAAATTAATAATCTATTCAAGGCCCCCTGGGGATTAAGTGGCAGAGCCCAGAGCAGAACGGTTTCCCCCCTTGCGTGGAGTAGATTCCAGCCGTCAGTGATAGAAGCAAAAGATAAGATTATTATGCTCAGCCTCCTCCGAGGCGAAAAGCAGGACTTCAGAAACCTTACACAAATGCGTGTATCGAGTCCAAAACAACATGGGGAGCTGTGGCGTGCTTTTAAAAAACGTATGAAGCCAAGTAACTAATCATCCGTTCAGCATCACCAATCTCCTCTCAGCCGAGGGACATGGGGTCCGGCACACGGTTTATGTCAGAGGAGCTATTTGAAGCATAGGAGGCTTTGCTTTTACATCAGTCTCAGGTGTGTGTATGTGTGTGTGTGTGTGTGTGTGTGTGTGTGTTAAATTTTTTAAATATCCACAATGAAAATATACCCATCCCCCTCAGGTGTGTGTGTGTGTGTGTGTGTGTGTGTGTGTGTTAAATTTTTTAAATATCCACAATGAAAATATACCCATCCCCCAAATATTTCAAACTGCCTTAATAGCAGAGGGCACCTGGCCACTGTTTAGATCACCAGCACCTCTCTCAGAAACGCTCTCTATAAAGCTTAATTACTATAATCCATACCCAGCACACAGCGTAGTGCCTGGCACATGCACACGGACTGGTGCGTAGTTTCCCTTACTCACTGTAAATGCTGACATTTCAACGCTCCTACGGATCAGGCACTGAACTATGCCCTTAACACACATCCTCAAAGGCCCCCCTGCAGCCCTGCAATAGGGGCTATTACCAAGTCCAATTTACAGGTGAGGAAACTGAGAGAGAACAGAGGTTAGAGCAACCTGCCAAAGGTCAAGTGCAGGCTGGGGTTCAGTCCAAATTGAAGGTTCCGAAGCAGCACGCTACACAATTTCTTGACTCTAACAACAGGGTAGCGTCCGCCCCAGAATCCCGTGCCCTCGCTGGCACTTCACGCCGCGGTGACTTCCGCGGTGGTCGCTCTGCAGCGTGAGACAGGGCAGGAGACAGGGCAGGAGGCCGCGCAGCGGCCCGTGGGCCCACGACCTTCTCCAGCAGCTTCCCGCGCCCTGCGCCCAGCCCTGCTTGTTGCCCGGCGGCTCCCTGGAGGTGACACAGGCCCCGGCGGCACCGCAGCTGGAACGCAGAACTAACGTGGTGACCCTTCGGTTCTGCGCCTTCACTCAGGGCGAATAACCCCTCAGCTCCAGGGGTAACACAGACACAGGGCAGAGGCCCCATTCCGGGACCAGCATTTGCTTCTGAGGCTGGGAGAACAGAAAGGCCCTGGCTGTCGCCTCCATTCCTGGGGGAGAAGACTACAGAAGGGAGGGGCCACATAGCCAGTCTGGCCCGGGTGAGGTGGAAGGAAGCCTGGGGTCGGGAGAGGGGAGGCCGGCCGCCGGGCCAGCGGCTCACGGCGAGGCCAGCTCAGGGCGGCGGCCGGCAACAGGGGTCCTTGCTTCAAAGGACGGGAACGCGGTAGGGAGCGGCAAGAACACAGGAAGGACCCTTTTCCTGGGGTGCGATGCACACAGGCAGCACGTGATTAGAGACATCACATGAAAGAGCGCGGCAAGCCAAATTTATACCAAACACAAAGAAAACACGGGGGTGGGGGCTGTCTGAAGCCAAATCACATGTTCTTGAAGAAAATAAAAACGGACAGGCTTTGAAATACAGATAAAAGCCTGGTCGTGCCTTTCTAACACCGACAAACGGTCATTCCGGACCTTCCTTCTCCAAGCCACGACCTTTTCAGACCATCCTGGTTCCTCTCCTGACGTTTCTGAAGCCACGAGGCAGCAGTGCATTGAACGGTCTGGTCCCATTTTACCTCCATGCGGCTTAGGACGGACGTGCTCATGCTCAATGTCCCAGGGCTGCCATTCAGAGTAAGCAAAAAGTGAGTAAACTTATGTGGACCCAATGCCTTTGGGTTAAAAGGAAATGATCCAAATTTTTTTAAATGAATTTAAAAATGGAAGGGGAACAGGGACATTAAATATCTTCACTCAAGGAAGCGTGAGCAGACACCAACTCTTTCTAGGTATGTATGTAATACCAAACACACACACACACACACACACACACACACACACGGAATCCCCAGGAGGCTGGCTTCTCTGACAGCCTGGAAAGGAATGTGACCGCACAGGCCCATCCAGACTAGAAAACCCCCACTGCAGGCCAGAGGCGGGACCACCTCCTCCCCAGGGTCCAGCACAAAGGAACCGACTGCCACATCTGGGTCAGCTTCTCCGGCAGCCAGCACCGGAGGATTTAGGGCGAGCGAGAGCACCAGAAACGGGCACACTGGGATGGCCGACCGATGGCTGAGCGGACGCACTCGGGATAAACGCAACAGCACACGGTGGTTCAAAGCCTCATGGCCCTCGAATCAGACCCCAGTTCCCCTCCTGCGGTGGGAGTAACAGAAACCACCCTGCGGACACCGTGAGGCTGTAATGAATCAGCGGCCACACCCAGGAAGGGCTCCGAGGTTCCTGATACCACTCGCGTCTCCATCGCCAAACCAAGAGTGGGTTCTGGCTCCCAGGAGAGCAAGAAGGTGGCCTAAGCCTAGGAGGCTCAAGAATAATCATCCGAACAGCTGGAATTTTGTTTCTGTCGACAGCTGAACACTTGAAAGAGAAGAAACGATCCTTGGGTTTGTAGCCATGGCCAAAGCATTGAGACCACAAATGTATCACAAGGGTGGACAGAAATGGCCACAGGAAAACAAAACCCTTTCGTTATGGTTTCTCCAGAATAATGAACTGTAAGCTACTTTGCATTCTTTTTAGCTCCTCTTTTTTTAGGTTCTGATACCATGGCCATTAAAAACAATCTCTAAAAAGCCTTTGCTGAGCATCCGAATGAGACAGCTGGGATGCTGGCATGAGGAAACGTTCAATCTTGTCATTTCGCAAAAGGAATTCATATCCATAATTGATGATGCTTTTGTCCACACCAGAAGGAAAATATAAAGGCTCAACTATGCTTAAGTAAATTCTACCCAAGCCAACTGCAATACACTTTTTATAAATTATAGAGTAACAGGAAAAAACAAGATTTTGTGACTTGTGAGCATAAAGAAAAGACGAACCAGGCAGCCATATTTCAAGGAAGAAATCTGGTTAAAAAATATTAATTTCTGAAAGGATTGTTACATGTTCTCTCCCCTCCACAGCAGTGACGGGCCGCGTGGGCCCGGAGCCAGCCTCCTGATGCAGGCGCCGCCCCTCCATAAGAGAGGCCTGCTCATCTGCAATGAAAAGTCCAACTCTGTTCAACGCCATCACTGTCCTTACTCGACTTACCCTTTGGAAAAAGTGCTGTGGATTTTTCACACCGGGAAATGACTTCCTAGTGAAATGGAAGCGGTTCACCTTGGTAAGATGTAGACTCCGCACAAAGATTTACACACACAAACTCAGATAAAACAACACATGGATGGTCAAATTTCTAAAATCATAACTTAAATAGGAGTAATTTAAAACCTAGCATAACTGAGCCAGGTTGTCCATAACTATCTAAAAAAATACACAGCCACAGTTCCATTAAACCGCCATGTAAAGACTCCTAAAAGGTCTAGCTCAGTGATCCTCAACCAGGGCCATCTTGCCGCTCCTTTGGCAACATCTAGAGACATTTTTGGTTCTCACAGTGGGGTGGAGTAGAGAACAGGGATGTTGCTAGACATCCCACACTGCACAAGACAGCCACTCCCAAAAAGAATTATTCAGCCCAAAATGTCAATAATGCTGAGACTAAGAAACCCTGGTCTAAACTCCTAGGTGGTCCTAGATATACAACCGGCCTCAGAGGTAGAAAGGATGTAAGACTGAGGGCCGGTCACACACATTCCAGGCTGTGCTGCTTTGAAGTTGTGTGACATTTCAACCAAGTCACTTCAAGTCACCAAGTTGGTTTCCCTGGTTTGCAGAAGGGGGTTCCTCCCATCATCTTATCTAAGCCAAAGCGGCTGAGGGGCTAGCTGAGTGCTCCTACAGGTAGAGAGCCATCAGTAAATGCGCAAGCCCGAGGCTAGACAAAGATCCCCACCACCTGAAATGGGAAAAGACTCCCAGGTACCTCACTGTTTAAAATGACACACATTCCCAGCACTGGCTTGAGACAAACCATTTGGAAAAACAAACGCCGGAGCACAGACATGCTGTAAACCCCCCTGTGGCCGGTGCCCGACCACATCCCCAACACCACTGGAGGGCAGGGGTGCGTTCACAAGGCTCCTCATTTCCTTCAGTTCCAGTACAGGCAACCATCCTGCCCTCCACTTTAAATCATATTATCTGAATGGAGCATCACTGTCATAATCAGCACCCGCCTGCCAGCAGGCTCAGGCGGCCATCACATGTTTAAATGAAGACTCAAGGGCTAAAGTTCGGGCGGGCCTCCGCAGGCTCCCACAGCCGGTGTTCCGGGTGGTTCTGAGAACAGGGTTAGGGCCTGCAGGGGGGTGGGCGCACGCGGAGAGCAGCAGGTCCCTCGGTGGCAGGCAGGCCCTTCTGAGGACGCAGACGGGCCCCACTGGCATCCGTGGAATAAAGCTGGTGTCGACCTGGCGCATGCGTTATTCCCAAGGAGAAGACTGCAAGTCAGCAGCACAGGACGGAAGTTCCCTTTTCACTGTCCCCTTCATCCTGCTTTTGTATTTTATCAGGTACCTGTGGCCACCTTTGGGTCATTGTCCTGCCTGACGATCACAGTAAAAGGAGGCACATTAAAGGTCTCGTTCTACCTTAGCAGAAACAGTATTTTTTTCAATTTGTAACCCCTCATCTTCACCCCCCCTCCACTTCTGTATTTTCAAAGAGGGAAGAAGCAGCATTGTATTGCACTGTGAAATACACTCAAATGCAGCTCTAAGGAAAGTACCACCCAGCAGCTGGGTATTAGTTTCCATGGTAACCAGGGTCCCTGGGTCCTGGCACACACAGCAGGAAATGCTGCAGATTTCCACAGCAGTGTCTTTTACTAGAAATAAGAGTCCCGTGGCAATTTTAAACATCTGGGGATCCAAAAGCACATTGTGTGTGTGTGTGTGTGTGTGTGTGTGTGTGTGTGTGTGTGTGGTCACATGTGGGCACACAGGTAGAGAGATTCACAAAACTAAGCCAATGTAGATGAAAGAACCTAGTTATTTTTACAGATAAATATGCTTATGTCAAATATGACACATGATTAAAATATAAACAAAATAGCCCATCCACACACAGAGCTACAAGAAAACAATAACATCTTCCATAGAAAAAGGACTCGGAACGGAAGTGGAAGACCGCTTTGGGAAACCACGTGACGAAGGACTCCGTATAAACAAACAAGCAAACACAAATCTTGACCAACACGAATCGACCAAGAGCACAAGACAGAGATTTGTTTGCACAGCACACGTTCTTTCTACTTGAATAGCCTCACATTAAACGAAGAGGCGAGTGAACAACCAGTTCACCATGCGGTTTTCAGGGGGAACCATGGGACAGAAAGCCCTGGGCTAGAACGCGCATCCCTGCTGTCCCCTTACTAGCTGAGTGGCCTTGGACCAGTGACTGCACCTCGCTGAGACTCTAGTTTGTCCTGGAAAAATAAAAAGGCTGCACTAGATACTAGATGGTCTATTAAAAAACAAAACAAAACTGTACTTCTAAAAATTGAAAGACCAGAGTTACGTCTAAAACACACACACACACACACACACACACACACACACACACTCAACAAAAGAAAACCTCCAACTAATTCTCGCTTATGCCAACGTGTGTATTTCTAAATGAAGAAAAATCAAGTCTCTTTAAAATGTACCAGGAGAATCAGCTGTCAGTTTCTTGGTGATGGACAACCTCGCAAATATTTATTCCCTGAGCTACTTCCCGGCGTCATGTTTTTCCCCCAGCAGGGTGCAGGTGCGCGGCACCAGTGAAACTGTCGCTGCAACACAGCACTCACATTTCGGGCCCATTTTCTGGCTGAGGCTTTCTCCGGGGGGAGCGGAGAGCAGGCACCTGTGCGATGAGGTGTGGGCTCATTCTAGGAAAATACTAGTCTGACAACTTTGAGTGTCTTCAAGTTCACATTTACATTCCATACAGTTATTTTTATCTGAGGTGGGCAGACCAAACCAAGTTCATGACTCTCTGGCAAACGATCTTTCACAAGAAAGCACTGTAGGGGGGAAAAAAAGTTTGCCTCATTGGTAAGAACTAGAATCAGTGCATCCTTTCATGAATGCTAATCGATATTTGGCCAAAGGGGACGAGGACTCATTTGTGTGCGTGGCAGCAGGAGCGGGTGGAGAAGTATTAGTTACTAAGCCAAGGTAAGAAGGAAAGGAGAAGGAAAGGACCAGCATGGGAAGAGGAGAGAATCCTCAGCGCTTGAGGACAAAAGGCCCAACAAACAGGCCCGCTGACGGGATGGAGCGCCGAGAACGTCCCTTCCGTACGGAACCTGCTAACAACACGAGCGGCCAGCTGCACGCACACCGGCCCACTCACCCATAAACACACACCCCCGCCTCGCCTGGACCTCCCTCCCCACCGCTGCCACCGCCACCACGTCCGCGTAACGCGCCAGCGTTTATGAAGGCTGCGAGGTCACACAGGAAACAGCCCGCGCTCCGCTCCAAGCGACACCTGGGGAAAGACGCCAGGGCGAACTGGGCAGCACCAGGGCGAACTGGGCAGCACCAGCGGACTGAGCGGAAGCACGCGCTTCTCTCCAGTCCGAGGTGGCACAAGGCTTCGCAGGACGCACGGGGGCTCGAGTGTGGATCTGGATGTTCCTAGGACTTCAGAATTCTGGTGACATCGTGCTCTGGTCCCCCTTACGTAAACGTGGGACTCAGGTTAGATCCTTTCAGGCCGACTCACAAGAACTGCCCTTGCACGTGTCCTTTCGGGAAGGTACCGTGAAAAGCCAAACGCTACAGAGGCCGGACACTGGCGGACCACAGTGCAGCAGCCCTTCCCTGGCAGCCGTTGCTACCCAGCCGAAGACCAATAAGAGAAGGCCACGTGTAGAAGAGGGGGAACGGTGCTGTGGGGCCTCGGTTCCAACGTCAACAAGAGATCGATGGGAGCTGAAAGGGGGGGGATTTCGTTTCCACACGGGTGGTGCTTGGCTCATGATTCCCATCTCCTGGAACACACACACACACACACACACACACACACACACACACGTGAGCACGTTGTTAACTATGCTATTACACTGATTAAACATGAACCTATACACAGAACATAATATTTATTAGATCCTCATTAAAAGAATTATAGCTATAAAGTCCAATTGAGGAAGGGCTATTGAACATAACCCAGCACTAAGGTCTTTCTTCACATTCACGTGTAGTTAAAGAATCTTTAAAAATGGTGACTGCCAAGCAAGAAGGAGGGGAGCCGATCTTGGATACCTCGGTTCCCACCTTTTGATCAACACTGGGGAGCCGTTTTTTGACAAGTCCATGGAGCTAGGTAATACGGACTGCCAATTTTGTTAATTCAAATAAAGTATCTTAACAGCAAGCACCCTCACCTCATCAGGTTCATGACAATCCCTTAAATGCCCCTTGAATGGGGCAATAGGCCAAAGGCTGACCTGTCTTCAAAGCTAAGTCTTCACAAAACAATTTTCTCAAGCTTTTCCCCATTATCACTCCCGTAAGGAACCTTTTTGGACTCTTTTTTCCCCCCTAATTACCCCTTTCCTCATACAATCTTTAATTCCACAGACATGCGTATGTCTGCTTCTGACTTGTATGCATTTCTGTACGTGATATCTAAAAGGGTAAGATTCTCTCCCCACATCAAGAACCAATGTTTGCCCTCTTTGGAATAATAGCTTATCCTTTGAGAATGCATAAAAGGTGCTTTAAAAATGGAGTTGCATTCAATGTTTGAAATTATGATTACTGTTTACATGTACCTCTCATTTAACACCCCCCCCAACTGCCTGCCTAAACCTCTACCACCCGCTGACCCAGGGTCTCGAAACAGCACCTTTGTAACCAACTGTTGCACGGCCAGGGCCCTAGGTGCACAGGAAACCCTCAATAAAGCCTTCTGATATAAAAGAATAAATAGGATGACTCATAAAATATTACATTGACTGTTAAAGCAGAATAAGCCTTTCTTCATAGAAATCATTCCACTCTCTACACCTGTGCTGTGTAATACGGTGCCACGAGGCATACGTGGCTGTTTAAATTAAAATTAAGATTTAAAAATTAGGAATTCAGTTCCTCCGTCACACTAGCCACATTTCAAGTGCTCAGGAACCTCTCATGTGGCTCTGGGGCTACCCTATTTGACGGCGAAAAAGTGTAACATTTCCACATCAAGGAAATCTATCACACGGCAGCACCTGGCCCAGGCCAGGAGCCCCGCAAGGTCGGGACTGCGTCGGTCGTCCACAGCACACACAGGACCGCAATGCCTGGCCTAACGCCTGCAGGTAAAGGGGGAAAAACCGAATTAAAAAAAAATTGGTAGGAAGATAACTTCATCTTGGCTTAGTCAATTTCCTGTTTGAACCAGCTATACATGTTTTCATTTTTCATCGCTTTGTTCTTATTCCACTGAGCCACACCTGCCTGGCCTTTCATCACTTTGTTCTTGCTCCCTACACCCACCTACAACACAGCAATGAGAATTTTCAAAATCAAACAACCAACAGGGTGAAATCTGCTTAGGGCTTCCCCTGCATAATGCATGGAAATCAAATCAAGAGATCAAGTTCAAAACCCCCAAAACAAAAGGCAACCCAGAGATTCCAGGTCATTCTCAAAACAGCAAGCCGAGATTCATGTTTTAAAATATGAGAGAATAAAGCTACTAGGCCATCCACTCTGCAAGCAAGCCAGGACGCACGTCAGTTTACAGTTTTTCACAAATCAGCAACTGTCCTGGGCTGTCAGGAGGTGTCAGCCTCCAGGAAATCAGAGGTAGTAGGTTGGAGCCTAGAGCTATATATAGGCTCTAAGGAAAACCAACCTTGGGCAGTTTTCCATAAAACTTCCCTGGGCTGCAGGAGATGCCTTATGCCAGATTCCTTCTCCTCCTATTATCTACAAAGCCTCGGCTGGAATAAGATCATCAGAAAAATTAATACACTATCCTTAAATATTTCAAAACAATAAGCTCAGCTCTCAAAGAAAACTTACAACTGAACTTATTTCTCAAACGCTCTTCAGTTCTCTCTCTTCCTCTAAGACTTCTCAGGACAATAACCAAAAAGAACTAAGGAACCCAAATTGGCCTGTAAAGAGGACAAAACCGATTTATGACCGATAGCCACATCCATAGCTTCACAGATTGCAGTTTTATGCCTTTTTATTTTTAATCTAATGAATGGATGTGTTCATATTCCTTTAAGGTCATAGTCAAAGAATATTCAGTTCCAGGCCCATGAAAAGGAGCTGTTTAAAGATCTTTTTTTAAATAATTAATTTTTTTCTCAGGCTGTGGCTGAGGAGCTTCCTAGGTAGAGATAATAAGGCTCTGATTCCATGAAAGAGAGTTCAGGACTTGAACACCAAAGTCAATCCCAAAGTTAAGGGCCGTGAAGTCTCAGTTCAACAACCTGCTTAAAATTAAACTTGGGGGCAAACAAACCAGTCTGGCTGCCTCTTAGAAACCACTTCCCAGCACCCCCACCCCTAGAAGGGAAGCCTTCCTCTCTCTCCCCAACCCTGCACCCCAGCCACAGCAGGGTAGCACCTTGTACGGCCTGCCCCCTTCCCTGGCCGCATCACAGACTTGCTGAGCCCTCTTCAGGTACGTGAAGTATGAAGTCACACATTCTACCAGAGACTCAGTCTCAGGGAGGCGTCGCCAGGATTCAAATTCTGAACTCCCAAACGGAATCTGGCCAAAGACTCCGACCCAGCAGCCTCCTGGCCCCAGAAATAACAGCCATCCTCACCCCATCCTCACCCAGGTCTACCTAGTGCCGCACGCACACCTTGTCTCCGTCCTGCTAAATGCCAGCTACGTAGCGTTTGGGCATGTGGGTTCCTCAGAGAGGGGCAGGCACAGGTCCTGTTCTGCAAGTGTTTGCAGTCTAGTGGGGAAGATGGGGACCACACAGCGAGGTGACAGAAAGCAGGTGCCGCAGAGGCACTGAGGCCAGGGGGCCGCTTTACCTGGGGAGAGGGTTAGACAAGCAGCAGCAGGTCCTCAAGCAGCTGAAGGGGGCGGGAAGGCGGCGGCCTGGGAAGGTCATTCCAGGTCTGGAATGCACAGGTGCGAGCAGGAGATGGAGCACTGTAAGGGTTTCAGGGGACGGTGAGCATTTGTTTGTGGGTGCAACCGCCGGCCATGGGCGGAGATGTCATTGGACAGGTGGGTTGGGGCAAGGGGCTCACGGGAGGCCTTATTCTCCTGGGAAGCTTGTCCAGCATCAGCCATGGAGGTTTTCTTCACCAATGCACGGCACCTCGGGAAGCCAGGTTCACCGACTACAGCACCAGGTCTCAGCGTGTGGGCCTCGGTGGCTCTAAAAAGTTCCAGCTCCCACCCATCGTCCTCATGCACATGGCTCAGAGGGGGCCTTTTAATAGCCCAGAGGGCTATAGCTCCAATCCCCCCAAACTCCCATGTGTGGTTTCCATTTTTATTTTTCTCTTCTAACCCTCTCCCCCTCCATTATTCTCTGCTTAACTTAGCCCCCTCCTCTCCCTTTGTCTCCAGAGCAAACTCTAAAGATAATACAGAAAATTCAGACTGCCTGACTTCATTCACATTTTACAGCTTCAATGGGGCCAAATCAAGATTTAAAATCATGGAATACTAGAGCTGACCAAAAAAGTTTACTTGGGACCATCCAGGGCCCTGTGTCCTGGAAAAAAACCCTGTTGCAGGTGAATAAATGAAAGCCCAGAGAAGTGAAATAAACTCAGGGTCACACAGCCAGCCAAGCCAGAAGGCAAACACAGACATCCCAGCTCCCAATGTAGCTGTTATTCCAAGGCGCTACATAGATAGTTTTATTAATCCATTCAGGAGCAGTAACTTCTAAGCAAATAGCAAGCCTATATGAAATCCAGGAGCTCGTTACATAAGGCATCGCCATTTAATGGTTAAAGTCTACGCTTGCGGCCACAGTCCAGTTTCCCCACTTACCAGCCACGTGACCTTGGTCAGTCTAGGTAAACTCTCTTATCCTGACTTCATGACCTAAAATAAAGCTCATGAGCACCTACCTCTTGGGGCTGCTGCTAAAATAAAAGGCTCAATATACGCAAAACACACAGAACAGAGTCCCACCTGTGTATGTATTCACTAAAGGTGAGCCAGCATTCTCAGGACTAAAACCATGTCCATTTTAAAAAGTGACGCAGAAAGGGTTTTGGACATTCCAGATGATCTAGTCGGCTGGCGATCCATCTCCTTCCTTCTTAAAACCTTCAACTCCTCACTACAGGTTTGGTGTATCATCACCTACACATCCTTGAGATGGTTCTTCAAAGCTTTAGAGTAATTACAGAGGCACCCAGAGGCAGCCCCACCTGACAGTCACACAGCATCAAGCTCTCCAAAGGCCCTTGCTGACCTAAGCGACGATGCAGTGGCCATGACAGGCCAGTGCTGAATAGGACAGAGCGTGTGTCAGCGCTACACGCCTGCCTCCCACGGAGAGGGAGGGCGAGGCCCTGGTGTGCAAGAGCGCGTGCTTACAGGTGTAGGGGAGCTGGTCCCCAAGACAGGCCACCTCTGCTGTAGAGGGCTGAGAAGACACCTCCAACCATAGTTCATTTCCTTTTTTTTTTTTTTTTTTCTTTTTTAAAGTAACCCAGACAATTGCATGCCAGTCAGTTCAAACATTTCTCAACTGGTACAACAGGCCATGTGCTGGTCTGTCATGGACACAAAGAAAACGGTGATTCTGCCCCAAAAGTCTGGCTTTTCAAAGTACATCAAATGCCTAGATACTAATTCTTGGTGGCTGATACTATAGAAAAAAGTGTATTTTCATATTAAACACAAGTTGAAAAATTATAATATGAAACTGTACTGTGTAGTATGGTGCTAATAAACTAAATCTCATTATAGTTTAATGATTAACCTAAATAAACAATTACAAGAACAACTTGTACTCATCACTTAAAAAAAGAACAAAATAAGAGTTCTGACATATTTCCACATCCTATTTAACAATATTACATAAAGACTAGAATGACTGTGCTCTTTTAGTGACTAGCTTTAAAATTTCTTCCTAAATAAACTGTATTACTAGCTAGTGTAAATACTTGTTAAAACTGACAAAGACCTTTCAGAGCCATTTCTTTTGGGAAACAATATGGAATGCTTGTATTTTGGAAACCAGAGATCTGCTAGCTTGAAATTCTGGACACTTGCCCCAGTGAGAAGCACTTAAGAATAACTGCTATTCCTTCTGTCACCTCCAGGAAGCAGGACTTGAAAAACATATCCACAGGCTCTGTGCAAAAGATACTGGACTTTCTGTGCGGGGTTCATATCCAACTGCAAACTGTATTAGTTATAGCCTGTCATGACCTGAAGGCCAAATATATAAGGCCTGTCCAGAAAGTATCCATCCATGTACTACGAAAAATAAGAGACATTTATTGAAGACGATACAAGATACAAGAAACGTTGTACATAAGATAATGATGCCTCAGTCCCCTTCAAAGTAGGCACCTTGGGACCTCACACAGCTCTCCCAATCGCCATCAGCTGCCCTGTCGTATTTTCCTGAATTGTATAGACAATCTGAAAATCTCTTCCCTTTCAACAGTGACTTTAGTTTTGGGAGGTCACAGGGCGCCAAATCTGGGCTGCAGCAGGGCTGAGTCACCTGGGTGATTTGATGTTCAACCAAAAAACTCTGCACAAGACATGATGCATGAGTGGGCTCTTTGTCGTGACGAAGCTGCCAATCACCAGTTGCCCGGAGCTGCGGCCTTCTGCATCATCTGAATAGTTTCCGTGGTTTCCGTGAAGGAATGTTCAATCTTAACACAAAATCTGACACAGATTCGTGCTTTACTTGCTCATTTTAAATGTGACAGCCACACGGTACACATGCTCACTCAACCTGGTCTGCCACCCCCACTGACTAGGACTGTGAGTGAAGTTGGCATGGTTCACATATGCGCGTTCCAGTCCACTCTCCTTGGCTGCCAGGTTATATCAATGCCACGCGAACCATTCTCGCTGTATTAACAATAGCTGGATTTTTTCTGGACAGACCTCATATATTTACTTCTGATCAAAAACAGCCTGAAGCATTTTCTACAGATTCATTATTTCCTTGGTTGATGCAGACACAGGCATTAACTGGAGCACAGCTTGTAATAACAAATACATTGAGATAATCTTAATAACCCTCGATAGAAGTATGATTATATTGTGCTATATCGGGACAGTGAAATTCCTTGTGGCTGCCAGAACGAGGTAGAGCTACAGGTACTGTCATATAATACACCCTGGAGTCAGAGCACAGAAATGATGTTTCTTATGGGCCACCTTTTGAAAGAGATCATACAAATAGACTTATTTTATATATCATCCTACATATTGTTCTGGAACTAGCTTTTCCCCCTCCTAGATGTGAAGAAAAAGGTCTATACAAAACACTAACCCCAATCTCTGCAATGGCTACTCAAAAGGTAGGTTTAATTTTATATATTTTGTTACATGAATTTTTTAAACTAAGGAGCATGTTCTATTTTTTTCAATTTTTAAGTAAAAATTAACTTAGTAAAAATCACTTCTGATGCTTATTGAACACACAAGAAGTATGTGCATTCAAGTTTCTCCCGTCATCGCCATAAAATAAATCTCCTTTCCACCAAGCAGACTCTCTTCAGGTCAGGGGAGAGTCCTCACCCTACCACATGCCACAGAAGTTACTTCCCTCCAGGGCATATGGGTTCTACACATGACAAGATGGGAAAGATTCCGAACTTGCTACAAGTGACCGGAAATCAAATACTTCAAAACTACATGAAAGCCGGGGAATGTGCACTGTGGCATTACTTGTTTCCTGTCCAGTACATCACCTCTAAGCTCCTACTCTGCCTTCGTCACCACCACAGAGGCTATTCTGGTTTCTTTACCCACAAATAATTGCTCTAATTTTCCTCCCTTCAACCACGAGAACGGGCAGGGTCTCCCGCTTCCCACTGGGAACCACTCTGAGAGCAGCCTCTGCAAACACCCCGGTTCTCGCTGCAGGAAATGATGAACAATCGGGGGATGTCTTTCTAGTCCATCCTTAGGGCCCATCCAATAATTAAACATTAAAATATCAAAACTTATTATTAATCATAGCCTCAAACATGCAATACCAGATACCTGGATTCCTTAAAATAGTAAAGCAACATTTTTTAACAGACACATTCAGATGGCTAGTCTAGAAAGACATCAATATAACCAATAAGTCCAGTTCTGTCTAGATACTGGGGAAGTAGAAGAAATATTATAAAACAGACTCAGTAACACTAACAATGGTGAAGACTGGCTTCAATGGTAGTTTCTTCTTTATACTTGTATTTTCTACAGTTTCTACAATGGACACACATAAACTATGTAGTAATTTTTTTAAAGGGCTTAAAAACAACCATGGGTAAGACCCACATCTGGCAGGCAAACCAGAAAAAGGCACCACATTTTTCTGGGGAACCCTCTGAAACACTTGTTGGCATCTTGGACATGAAGAGAAATAGGACCTCCTCTGGGAGACCTCCCTCATTTTCCTGAGCTGAGTCAATTGCTCACATTTTTAAAAAAAGATTTTATTTATTTATTTTTAGAGAGAGGGGAAGGGAGGGAGAAAGAAAAACATCACTGCATGGTTGCCTCTTGTACGCCCCGAACTGGGGACCTGGCCCACAACCCAGGCATGTGCCCTGACTGGGAATCGAACCAGCGAGCCTGTGGCTTGCAGGCCGGCACTCAATCCAGTGAGCCACACCAGCCAGGGCTGCTCACTTTTTTATATTGCCCCACACTCTGTCCTAACATATGATTTCTACACTGAAACTCTTGGTTTGCGCATCTGTGTTTCCCCCCATTCAACGGCAAGTTCCCCCAGGCCCAGGAGCGTCATGTTTGCGTTTTTACGGCCCCGTGACAGTGCCTGACATATCAACGGTTTTCGAGTTTCTTGAATGCATGAGAAGTGTGCTCACCACACATTCGCGTGAACGTTTAACCAAGCCCCTACAGTAAATGGGTGCTCGCTGAACCCCACAGCAGGTGCCCGTCACATGTTTCAGAGAAACCAAACTCTCCTCTGACTGGGAGCAGCCCCCAACACCCGCAGTTTCCAATGTCACCATGATAATGACAAAAACAAGCATGTAGCTGTCAATAGCCGAGCAGACCCTGAAGCAACGGGGACCCAAGAGGCGGGAGAGGCTCCCTGCCTGGGAATGAAAAGGGAAGCACATCCCTGAGAACAGGGGCTTCTATGTTACAGCTGATGTTGCGTTTCTAACAACGGTGGAGGGTGCAGGGCTATCTTCTTCCTGACACGTTCCACATGCCATGACTCGTCTTTGTGGGATTCAGTAGTCACTGAAACCATGAAAATATTTCAAAAGGTTTCCCTTCTTTCATTGATTTACTATACATACTGTAAACATTTACTATGTCCTAGGCGCGACGTTTTGGGGGGTTCAGACGTGAAGAAGTCATCCATCTGTACCTCATGGGGTTTGCAGTCAACCATGGGAGACATAACCCAACAGAGCAGGACACTATGTGCACACGGGTTCCTCGTTTTATAGAACCCAGGAAAATGGTCTATCTAATCATTCTTGCTGCTTCCCAGCCCACATGGGAGCCAGGAAAACCTTATAAATTGGGGGGGGGGGGGGGGATTACAACCAAATGCACAGCTCAAGGCTCTGCAACCAGCATGTCATAGAAAGTGACCAGAAAACACCTCAAGCCACCTCATGCCCAAGCAGTGGTGCTTTTCCTTTATTTTTCATTCTTCTTCTCTTGTGCTTTACCGTCCGGAGAACTCTGCAGCTTCCACTGTGTGGAATCCCAAAGAGTTTAAAGTTTTTTACCTATGAGTCAGCTGAGCTCTGATAACTGAGGCTATCTCTTCTCACGAAGCCACCCAAGGGAAAGAGCCCATGTGCTGCATCCCCCTCAGGCTGGAAGCCACCCTGCCATCTGCTTACCACGTGTGTTGGTCGCCATGTCAGCCACTTTCTGAAAGGCGTCCAGGAAGGCAGCTGCTGCTACTACTGTCGTCCTAAAATACAAACAGATGACAAGGCATGAGGAATGTCTGACACTCACACATGCGTCACAGCGAAGGGGCTAAAACCTCTGCTGAGGACGGAACATTATCTTCCAGGGAAAACCACCCGACTGGACAAGGACAAGCATTCGCTTGGTGGACCTGCTGTTTTCTCAGGAAGCATTTGCCTCCTCATATTATGAGCGCTCTGCCCCGTAATGTCCAGCTCACTCGGTGCTCGTCAATAAATGCTAGCAATTCTTCCCACCCGGAAGTATACAATTATTACTGGGTAAAGTTCCACAGACGAGGGAAAGACAGGTGTTTCTACTAAAAAGAAAAACATTAAAAAGTATAAATACTACCGGTAAAATTAATTTTAATAGTGGGAAAACAATGTACACGTGGAATCTTAGCGAGAGATCATAGAGTTTAAATAACTCATTTTAGAGATGGACACACTGAGACCACACCCACAAGGTGACTTTCAAGATCGCCAGTTCGTGCCAGAGCTGGGCCTTGTAGCCCGGCATGACTCACCGTCCCATGCTCATCCCACAAGTCAAGATCCTAGCTAGATATGTGACTTTTTCCCCTAAATCATAATTATGATGAAACTGAAATATGTTTTTGCAACCTTAGAATGCTATCTTCAACTGCATCTTCTGAATTCCTAAAAGCTGAGAACAGGGAGAAGTTACTATACTCATTTGCTGGCCTCGAAATAATTTCGAATTCTTCACAAGCACTCCAGCCCTCTGAGATGCCCTGAGCACTCTGTGGTCTTCTGGTTCCTGGAACTGCAATCCAAGGTGTCATCTGGTGAAGAGCGGGGACACCGCTCCAGCTCCATGCCGGGGGGGGGGGGGGGGGGGGGGGGGGGGGGCGGACATCCCAAACAAGCAAGCCTGCCCCAGGACTTGCACTTTATAATCAAGCTTGTAGCCTGATTTCCAAGTATTTCACATATGAATCCAGTCTTTACTGAGCATTCCTAAGAATGCAAAGTTTCTGAAGGAAGAAGATGAGAACAAGGATGATCAAGGAAAGAGTTCAAAATGGAGAAAAAGAAAAGAAATGGCCTTTAAATATAAGCAATAGAGGCTTGGAGCAGTAGGTGCCCGGAGGTGCTGGGCGTGGTCTCTGGGAACACCTGTCCCTTAGAGCCGAACTTCAAAATGAGGCCCGAGTAGTTTCCAGTAGAGCAAGAGAGCATTCTGCTCAAGTTTTTTTTTTTTTTTAAATGACTTAAAAAAAAAAAAAAACCCAAAATAGCACTTTGAAGCACATTTTTAAAAGATCTGACATCAAATGCAAACCCTGGACTGGTTAGCTTTACCAAACATCCTAGGACCTATAAGGGGCTCATTCTGATTTCTAGTCACTGTCGAACACGGTGGCTGGAATTAGTCTCATTCAGGTCGACGCTGATCACCCACAGTTAATGAGCCCACTGTGGGGGTGCCTCGTGCATCATGCGTCACTGGGACCCCACTGAAAATGAGGACGGTGGTCAAGTGTGAAGAATTAAGAGCTTTTAAACACTGCCTTCCAGTGAGTCATATCCCACGGTCTGCTGCTGTCACAAGACACTGTAGCCCTCTCCAAAGGAAGAGCACAGAGAAGCAGCCACCGGCAGCAGGAAGGGGTGTTTCAGCTTACATGCTCCCAGACTCACTTCCCTTGGTCCTTTCTTGAATCCCGAAGACCACACCACGCGTGTGAGGCCCCTGGAGTGCCCTCAGCCGGGTGCTGGGAGTTTGACAGCATAAAGAAATGGTGCCCTGGGTGGTGTGGCTCAGTGGATTGAGTACCAGCCTGCGAACCAAAGGGTCACCGGTTCGATTCCCAGTCAGGGCACATGCTTGGGTTGCTAGGCCAGGCCCCCAGTTGGGGGCACACACAAGGCAACCACACACTGATGTTTCTCTCCTTCTCTTTCTCTCTCTAAAAATAAATAAATAAAATCTTTTAAAAATGGTCCCTGCTCTCAGGAGGCCTAAATGTTGTTAAAAAACATAAAATGTACTGTTTATACCAGTGGGACTAAGATGACATTGCTCTAAGTCTTACTCTGTATTGATATGTTCAATCGGTTAACCACTTTAAGCTCTGGCTTCTTCATTGGTAAAAAGGGGTGGGGATCATTTCCTTGGTCAACCCTGAAAGCTTGCCAGACAATGAAATGAGGCCAGATAAGGAAAAGTATGTGAGGGGTGGGGAGGTAAACATAAATGTTTTATTGTTTCACTCCAGGAAAACACCTACAGATGGAAGCTAACCTAAATAATAGTGGCAGAGGAAGGGGTGCAGATGTAACTAATAAATAAGAAGAAGGGCCTTGCATTCTGAGTATTGGAGTTTGGACCCGATTTGGCATAAAGTAATCACAAGTTCTTAGGCAAAGAAAAGGTGAAGGACTTGACAAGTAGGGAAGGAGCCATGCTCCAGAGCCCCTTGTCCACCCGGAGGCCCACTCATGGCTCCAGAAATCCCAGGTTCGTGGAAGAAAATCCCAGGCCGCAGGGAGGTGCAGGACCGAAAGGGAAAAGGTCCACCTCTCCCGAGTTCTTCCGTCCCGATCTCCAGGGGAGCCATGCTACGCCCAGTCCTCTGGCCAGAACTCTGAGCTGTAACCCCTGGTGTCCACAAGCAAAGGCCCAAGAGCGTCACGACATCTTTCCATTCTCCCTCTGTCATCCAGGGCTTTTGATCCTAAAAAATACCTACCTGCTTTGTTCTCTGGAAAATCGCCCTCACACATCCAAACCAACCTATGTCATCTCCCACATGCCATGATCAATGGTCATGAAACAGATTGGTTTTTCAAATGTTCCCTCCCTCATGGAACACCCACGAAGTGCAGAAAGTACCCTTTCTTCCCACTGATTTACGCACATATAGTTTTTAACAAGAAGATGCAGATATATTTTCTACTTCTTACCAAGTGATATATGAGCAAGCAAAAGATGGGACAGTAATAATAGCCCCTTGCGGGCAGATGGAACGAAATCTTATTTTTTTTAAGCAGCTTTATTGAGGCATAATTTGTATACCATAAAAATTCACCCCGTTTAGGAGTATAATTCAACAATTCTTTAGTAAATTTAGAGTTATGCAACCACCAACCACCCCAGTCCAATTTTAGAACATTTCCGTCACCCCAAAAAGATCCCTCGTGCCCACCTGTGGTCAATCTCCTTTCCACCCCTGGCCTCAGGCAACCGCCAATCTTTATCTGTCTCTGCAGATTTGCTTTTTCTAGACATTTCATGTAAATGAGGTTCTACAATGGTCAACACTCTTTATAAGAACGGAGTCTGGAGCCAAACTCCCTAAGTTCAAATCCCTGCTGTTTACTAGCTATGTGACTTTGGATAAGTTATTGAGCTTATCTGTGCCTCAGTTTCCTCATCAGTAAAATGGAGATAGAAACTGTACTTCGCTCTTGGGTTTGGAAGATCGAAGTTAACATATGCCTAGTACACAGTGAGTGCTCTATAAATGCTGCCCATTACTACTTAACATATAATGCCCCATTTCACTCTCAAAATTCTTGTGGAAGGAGGCAGAGCAGATGAGTTTAATTTTATACATGGGAATCAGAGGCCAGGACATTCAGCTAGTAAGTGACAACGTTCAGGTTAGAAGCCACCACACGCTTCTCTGCATCTTGGGGCCATCCAATGCTGTCCTTTGTCGAAGGACGTTGCCATTTTCCCGGGGACAAAATACTTCTACTTACCGAAGCTGGGACTGTAGTTTTCCCGCTTTGTTTATGAAATCTTCCCAAACTGGGTAGCTCCCCTACAACAAAACAAAGCCATCAATCAGTAAGTGACACTGCGATTCAGACAGTAACACACCCAATTGCAACGACGCAGGGAACAATCTGCGCGCTCGCTTCCTTTGCCGTGCGCGGTCTGTTGCCCAGGTTATACATAAATGTACTGGCTCGGGGATGGGGCAGAATGGGCTCAGTCCCTGCAACCTAGTAAACACCAACTGGAACAAGTTGGGCAGAGTCTAATACATACACTGATGCATCACTTTTTGAGTCAATAGATGGTGGGCCCCAATTCAAGATGTGCAGAATCTTTAAGGCTCTACCTTGAACCACCTGATCATGGCCCTGGCTGTTCTCCCTCTTATGCCAAATGGCAGGGAAGAAGGAATCAGAGCGACTGGGGCTCCCCTAGGACAAGTGGCCATTGGGAACATTATTAGATTATCAGAATCTCAAGGCTGGGAAGTTACCTAAATATCACTGCTCCACCGATGGCTCGAACCCAGCATCTATCTGTAAGATGATAACAGATGGTTCCCCAGCACATTTCAGTCACCAGTGAACTCATCACTCCCCCACGTCAGCCTGTATCTGCCACCCTGAACTATACAACCATGTAGTCCTAGTGCTAACCTTCTGGACAACTTCAGGCTAAGACCAATCCTGCCTCCACATGGAAGTCTTTTCAAAGAACTGAGGATAACCAGCACATTCACCACAGCTTTCTTTCTTTCAGCCGCACCCCAAGTTCGATCCCATTTCTACCCAGGACCCTGCTTCATATCCCCACAGAGTCCTGGGAACGCTCCATTCACCTCTCCCTTCTCTTCTAAGCATGGTGCTCAGACACAGACTCAACCCCGCTGGTGCAATTCTGCCAAGGCCAAACCAGGGCGGGCTCTGACAACTCCCTGCACATACACGTTACATTCGCATTAAGATCTAGTAGCCACCCAACCAAGAGGCAATGCAAAACAAACCCAGAGAAGGGGAAACCATGGTTATGGAAGTTATGTTTGGCACTGAATCATTTAAATATAGAATTAAGACTAAACACCTGGGGGGTTATGGTTGCAGGACAGAATGTAAATGCTATGAACCTGCACATGGAAAAACAGCATGGGCCACCTTTTGATTTTTGTTGTTAAGCACAAGAGGCAGAAACTATATAATGAAGTCAATCATCTCATCTTTCATTACCGAAGTCCAATCAAAATAGTCGGAAACTGCAACTGAGCTAAAACTTAACGATTTCACCTTCCTAATGGTTTTAATAATCTTGTTTTTCTTACCCTGAGAGCAGTTTCTCAACCTTGCCACTACTGACATTTTAAGCCTATCATTCTTCTTTGTAGGGGGCTACCCTGTGCATTGTAGAATGTTTAGCAGCATCCTTGACCTGTAGTCACTAGATGCCAGTAACATTCACAGATGCCGCTGGTTGTGACAACCAAAAACGTCTTCAGACATTGCCAGATGTCCCCTTGGGGGCAAAATCATTCTTAACCACTGCTTTAGAGGAATGTCTGAGAAACTTATTTCTTTTGGTGCAGAAACAGTTCTCTGAAGTTTAGCAATTTCTTTGGTATTATTTCACTTCAGTTTCAATTCTGTTAAATGAAAGTAAAACTAAATATATTTTTATTTTGAAACTGTCATGCAGAGCATGAACACCTTGTTATAAAAATGCTTATGTATATACATTTCTCTAGCCATCAAGTCTGTCTGAAAATGTGCAGAGAGATATCTGGAAAACTGTCAACCAAATATTACAATGGATTATTTCTGGGAGTAAAGATCTGGAGCAATGTGTTGCTTCCTTCTTTGTACTTTCCCCTCTGGCCATAGCTTGATTTTTTTTTTTTTTAAATAAGGTCATGTATCATTTTAATAAAAACAATAAAAGTCGTTACATAAACAAAATTTAAGATCGAATTAGCGGTAGTAGGTTCTGACAACAACAGCACCATGAAGTTACAATCCAGCCAAACCCTAAATTCTCTCGCAAACAAGCTGCTAGAGCACAGCCGTCAGCCCCGCGTGTGCACCTGGGACCTGCCTGGCCCGCTGCAGGACTCTGGGTTTACCCCTCAGGTGCGCTCCACTCCCATGGGAAGCTAGGCTGCCCCAGGTCAGGGATCCTGTCTGACTGGTTCCTGGCAGACACCAACACCCATGCACAGATCTTGTCACCGTCCTGCTAAGCCACATAGCTCCCATCCCATCTTTGGGCCCTGGGGGGCAGTTCTTCACCCCAAGAGCATAACTTTATTTGAACTTAGGTTTGAACAAAGCCTTGCAAGAGCTCAGACCACCACCATTCAAGCCCATCAAGACATTGCGGGGAATTCCAATTTTGATACCTAGGATATTTACCGTTTGCCTATCAAGTCCAGGTATAAACACACCTTCTGCATCTACACCCAAATAATGGAAGAGGTAAGGGCTGAGGTCGGAGTCCGCTGGCTGCCCAGGAGAGACCTCTGCCTAGGCGGGCATTGGTGAGCATCCTTAAGAGCACAAGCCAACCAATGACGGCCTCATCTAGCCGTCCTTCCCCTTCCGATCCACAAGACAGTGGGAGATTTTTGAAAAGCCCAAGTTCAGACTCACTGAGCACCAGCTTCTAGCCAAAGGTACCATGACCTTACATCTACATAAAGGACATGAGAGCTACCTCCTCCTCTCCCCAGCACCGACCACTCCCACCCAGGGAGCCCTGAAGAAAGTCGCTGAGATGACAAATAATATTTTTTTTAAAAAGGTCAGGCACATTCACTGAGAACATGACAGAATGGCAAGAGGCCTGTGCAGGAAGCACCAAGCCCTGAATTCTAGCCAGGGTCCTGCTAGGAAATGCCTGGGTGAGGTCACTTTACCTCTGAGGGCTTGTTCCTTATAATGATAAATAGTAACAAAAATGATTCCATCACCATTATTGAACACTGACATCATTTGAATACTGAAAGAATGCACAAAAGGATAAAGAACACAAAATCACGCCCTAGCCAGGTGGTTGGAAAGTCATTCTGCACACCAAAAGGTTGCGGGTTCGATTCCTGCTCAGGGCACGTACCTAGGTTGCAAGTTTGATCCCTGGTTGGGGCACAAATGAGAGGCAACCAATCGATGTTTCTCTCTCTCCCTCCCTCCCTCTCTCTCTCTCTCTCTCTCTCTTTCTCTCTAAAATCAATAAATATACCCTTGGGTGAGGATTAAAAACACACAAATTATAAAGTTCGGTCTCATGGATTGCATCTTAACTCTCCTGTTTGCAACGTGACATCAGGCAAGTCGCTCAACCTCTGCACGGGGATCTGTCACTACTTTGCAGGGTTGGTGTGAGGCATAAATGAGGTCGGACGTGAAAGCGCTCAGTCAGTATCCAATACACATTTGAGAGGATTGATCCAAGTGCTTTTCAGGTCGTCGGGACAGAAGTTTACCACTCTGTAAGTCAGACCGTCCACCTAGTGGATCCCTCCCTCTCAGTCCCAAGGACAGAGCCAACTGTGCGCAGGTGCGCCGTGCGTCCCACGGTAGGCTAACCACAGTGACAGCAGCAACGGACCGAGGCAGCTGGGTGCACACCGCCAGACAACGTCTCCGCCCCTCCTCTGTCAACGGCGGGTAGAGTACTCCAACCCGACATGAATGTGCCCGAAAACAACGACTGCTCCAACCACTTCAAAAGCTACCTACCTGCCCCCACTTGGAGCCTCATTTCAGTCTTTACCAAATTAGCAACCCAAGGAGGGCCCCTCTCCAGTCATGGGGTGCAGAACCAGCTCTCCGCCTCCGAACGCCCCCTCAGCCAGGAGAAGCCTGCCAAAAGCAGCTCTCTCCTGCCTTAATGATATTTGACAGTCTTTCAAAGTGTCAGGCCTACCTCTTTTAGGCAATCTATAATTTAATGGATTCTTAAAAAAAAAAAAAAAAAAATGAGCTTCTAAGAACAGAAGACAAAAACCTCCTTGTTTAAGAAAAAAAAGAAATTTTAATGTGTAAATGTTATTAAAATGTAAAGGCAAGGTGATGTGGGTTGCTCCAGGTTTTTTTTTAAGTTTCTTTTAAAGTTTCTACCCACCTGCAATCGGTTTTACTACAAAAATCCAAAAGCTTGGAGGAAGAGAGAAAGAAGGGAGAAGGGACTTGGAGAAAAGGTCAGAGAGAAGCCGTGGGTTTTTCTAGACTACCAGACTCAGCAAAGGAAAGCACATTCAAACTTTCCGAGGAATGTGCCAGTCGAGAGAGTGCGTGCCCCGAGGGCCCTTTCAGAAAGCCACTCCGATCCAGTCCTTCATTTTTCAATTTGCAGCCCACCCACCAAGAAGTCCTAGAAAGTCCTCTCCTGGGGCCACATTTCTGACTGGATTCCCATTTGAGGAACTCTCTAGAAAGGCAGTCCCGGAGCTGTGGAAGAGTCTCAACGCAGACCCCACTGTGGGGTTCACTGGAGAACATACCAAGGTTTCATACTTTTCCAGGCAAACCCAGTGAAAGAAAATGAAGACTCCCACCCAGCACCCGGGTTCGGCCAAGTCCAAAGTCACAGGCAAAGCGACAAGGGGGAAAAACAAAGACTCCTCTCCCTCTGGGACCCCTGAATTTCTGTGCAGAGGGAAGGAGGCAGGTTTGGGACTGTTGGCAGTTGTTGAAAATAGAACTCAGATCACACTGGGTTCTGAGAGAAGGAAAAGCCTCGTTACAGAAACGGAAGAGAAAGCGGGTTTGTTTACCAGCATGGAGAGGACTCCCTAGGTCAAGGGGCGTGACAGTCCCCATGTCCCACAAGGGCAGAGAGGTGGGCTTCCCTGAAGACAGGCTCCCACTGATGCCCCACAGCCACCTGGGCCCCACGCTCCCCCCCCACACACACACACACGCCACCCCTGATGGCCGTCCTCTCCTCTATCCTCCTCGGCCATTCAACCATCTTGAAAGCTTCCCCTCAGCTGTCACCATCCAGCTCAAGTGTCACCTCTTCCAGAGCATTCTCAGACGCACCTGCTTCTCTTCCATCATGCAATTCACCATCTATGAGCCTGAGCCCCTCACCCACTAAACTGTGGTCCCGAGGACTGAGAAATGGGGGCTCTGTCCGAAGGACACTGGGGTGGAGTGTTGACGCTGGGAGAAGCAGGAGATGGGTGGGGTGGACAAGGTGACCATGGACAACCTTCAAGGCCAAGGTCCAGAGCATACGTACCACAAATGGGGCAGCAGAGGAAGACTGTATGGCCTTCATTCACGTGGCGAATGACAAAAATCTCAAACCGGCCAGGTGACAAGAGAACCTGGCTAAGGGGCCCCACACCTGGCAGCAATCTGGTCCCTTGGGTAGTGGGGAAGAGGATGGAGTCATTTTCTTACTGCTGAGGAAGAAGGCCCATTTAATGTTTAACTCCTCAAGAGTTTGGTGGCCACCTAAACAAACATGTGAGTTGGCTTCCCCACCCCCACCCTCACGGCTGAGCTCCGGGCACAGCCCTGGGTCTTCCCCCTCTTCCTCCACTTCCCCCACAGCCAGAAGGCTGGGCCTTATGCAGGGCACGGGACTGAGCCAGTGGCCTTCTGGTCTGGGGTTCTGTTCTGTTCTGTTTTGTTTTGTTTGGTATCAAACAGAAGCCTGGACGGCGTCCCACACACGGAGAAGAATAAACTGTAACTCATCAGCACGGCTGGTTAACGTGCCCCATAAATAATGCAGGACCTGCCTGTCCCAGCCCAGCCCAGCCCGCCGTGACAGCGGAACCTCAGAGGACAGCTGAGGGAATCAGACACCCGTGCAGCCCCACAGGGAACGGGGAGGGGCCCGGAGCTGGAGAGGGGGCAATTTCAGAAGGGTCGAAGGCTGGAGGAGACTCTCAGAAGGGGGAGAATTCAAATAGGCGGAGAATAAAATAGGGACCAGTGGGCGACAGGCCAAAGAGACTCCGGTTCCAGCTCAAAGGCCTCTGGTCTGTTCATGGGTTCCAGACAAAGGCTGGCTCACCAGTGGTGCTGGCTGATGAGATCCCAAGGCTTGGGTATCCAACTGGACAGGGAACCTCTCAAGCTCCTCTTTCCACCGTGACAAGCATCGCTGTCACCAGCAACACCAAACATCACCATTTTCTAAACAAGCAGCTGGGGGCCAGGTACTTACATCAACATTTCCCAAACCTGGGGTTCTTGCAAAAACGCAGGTTCGGACTCCCCGGCCCTGAGGTGGGGCCTGGATGTGGCATGTGTGACTGGAGTGATGCCCCAGCCCCCGGCCACATGCAGAAGAGCACAGTTTGACATGCACTTTTATTACAGGCTCACAACTACTCCGAGGCAGCTACTGCTATTATCTCCCAGCCAGGGAAACTGAGGACCACGGAGGCTGTATGCAGTGGGCTAGGCTGAAATCTGACCCCAGGTGTGCCCGACTTTGTGACCCAAGTGCTACCCTGATTCTGGGAAACGCAAGCACCGAGAAGCAGCAGCCCCAGCCTCCCGGTCCAGCCTCAGGGCTACAGCCAGCCACTCAGCAGGCAGGCTGGGTCCCGCTTTCCAATGGGGTCCCATAGGAGACCAGTCAGCATGGGGTGTTGAGCAGGTTCCCTAAAAACACAACCCCTGATTGTAACTGCAATGCCCCGAGGGAGCTTTAATGCCACCCTAGACATGGTCAGGATCCTTGACCAAATGAAGAAGAAAACACAAAACAAAGAAAAGCGCTCCCTGCAGAAGAAGGTCTCATAGGAACGCACTGGAAGTGTTCACAGTTGCTGTCCTTAGTGCTATGATTACGGGTAACTTTATCACATCTTCAGGTTTTCTGTAGATGCTGGAACCAACCTGCTTCTGCCAGGAGATGGGACAGCCTGTCTGGGGCATCTCTATAGGCTGCTGCTGCCCCCAGGTCCCTCCATGGGTCTATGGGAACCTCACCAGGGCGAGCGCGAGGGGTGTAGCCCACGACACCCCCTCCCACATGTCTTCCTCTGGGCCCACCCCTTGGTGAGCTCAGATTCTGGGGAAATGAAAAAGCTAAGCTTTAAGAGAAAGCTTCTAAACTCAACAGGAGCGCCTCTGGACTGCTCGCTTCTTTAAGTGCCAGGCAGGAACCTGCGGCCCCCAGAAGTGGGTGTGCAGGATGATGGACAGGGCCCGTGAATGCCTGTCACAGCTTTGTCCCCAAAACCACCCTTTCCCACCCCATCCTGCAAGAGGAAGGACTCCCAAGATCCTCGGATAAAAGGCACTGTGAAAGCCCATCCATCATAAAAGCCATTCCTGGGCTTTTATTCTGATTGGAGCTCGCCTAATCCACTAATTATCCCTGTCCATCAAGTGCATGACAGCCCTGGAGATAATCAATGGTTGCTTCCTTGCACGCCCACCCTCGCCCACTTGCCCAAGCTCCCCAGCAATAAATACGCCTATAAAAAGGAAGATTGAACCACAAAAGGTGCTGGCTCCATCTGTAACTACGACACCCTAATTAAGACAAGGACATCAAGCTTTGTTCTTCCTCCCGGGTTAGGAGGTGCCAGGCCCCGAATGCCTGTTTTCTGACATATGGGCAGGTCTCCACTGGAAAGAAGTTTTTAAAAAATGAACGAATATATCAACCGTATCTTCAAAGTAGTATTTATATTTTAAGTTTTCTACCAAGGAGCCTTCCCTTTGTCTGCCCAGAGCCTTCCAATAAAAGGGCCCCTAGCCATGTGGACTTACATATTTAAATTAATTTCAATTAAATAAAACTAAACATGCAGTTCCTCACTCGAGTGCTCCCTAGCCACATGTGGCTAGTGGCTCCAGTACGGGCCAGTGCAGACATAAAACACTTCTGTCACCGCAGAAAAGTCTACGGGACAGCGCCGGCCCTAACGTGACAAAGTCGCCCGGGCGTCTCTGGGGTGTCCCGGCTGCAACAAGGTTTCTAGTTCTATCTTTTAACTTTTGCAGAACTGGTGTGTGTGCCATGACCTACATTTCTTTGAAAAGGAAATCCCTGTCCTTTCCCATTCTCCGAATTCCCCTTACCCCACCCCACCCTCGCCCCCACCTCCATTTTCACTGCCGTCATATTTCCTCTGGTATTTCAGAGAACTGTCTGGAACCATCTAGGAGTTCACGTTATTTCGCGACCGTCACTAAGCAGCCCATCTCACTTGACCTATACTTGACAGGGTCCAAAAGGCTTTCCCAACAACCCGGAAAGGGCAGGTGGCAGAACAGGCCTATAACACTCCCCTTTCCCCCGGGGAAACAAAGGCGCAGAGAGCTTAAATAATTTCCTAAAGGTCAGGGAAGGGCTTGCCCTCAAACCTAATTTACTTCATGAACTGCTCCCTAAGTTTGCCCAGTACTTTTGAAAACAAAACTGTTCCCCGGGTTCACCTAAAACTTACTGCTTCTCCACAACTGGGAACGTGGGGACTCACTAGCTAAGCACCTGACTGATTCAGGGCCTCGCGGCTCTTACCCACGCGCTAGTAAGTAACGTCTGTGTCCAGCCCAGGCTCTCCAGAATAAAAAATATCTATCCTCCATCCTTCATCCCACCATACAGAGTCCAAAGCTGCTGCTGCCTTTGTTTATTCCTGTTTATAAATGTCCACGAGAGATAACGAACCTAAGCAAATGACCAGTGACCTGCGCACCCTATAAAAATGTCAAGTATTGTTACTATGACACACGTTTCCACTTCTCCCTGGACGTGCCCTCGCTGACTTGCCTTTACCTGACTCCACAGCTGCTCCTGCCCTGTAGCGATCAGTTCTTCTTGGGGGCAATCTCTCCGGCAGCCTGAGCAGATAGATACACCAGCACCCATGACTCCCACAGGGGACCCCACACGTGCACGGCCTTATTGCTCTGTGCACACCTGTCGCTCTGCCACCTTCCGCTAAACAGAGCCTCCTCCACACCCCCAAATCCAAGCCGGCTGCTGGAAATGACAGCCAGGGGACATCACAAACAAGGGCAACAAGCGTGTTTGTTCCTTCTATCGTCATTGCCCTGCTTCTGCTGTCTTTCCACTGACTGTCCTCCTCCTTGCCTGGAGAGAGGACCCTGAGGGGCAGCCACACTCCAGGTCCGAAAGGACCAGTGGGGTCTGGGGCTGACGCGCCAGGCTCTAGAGTCACACTAGCTGACTTCAGCTCTACCCACTGGGTGGCTGAAGGGACTTAGTCGGCCAGGGCTGCCCTGTCTTCTTCTGTAGACAATGCCCATGGTAGTCCCCACCTCAAAGGACGGTAATGAGTGTACGTGAAATAATGCAAGTGCTCAGGAGGGCAACTGGCACTCGGTACACGCTGTGATGGCTGTTTTAATGAGTCAGCATACAATGCCAGCCACCTTGACCCAGACATTTAATGAGCACCTACTGTGCACAGGCGACAAGCAGAGTGTAGGCCATACGGAGACACGGGAACACTGACATGTAGGCCACCAATCCCAAAGCCCTCGGAGCACACCCTGCTCCAAATATAAAGTACTGGGAGGTGGGGTTGGTGCAAGCTTCCAGGAGTGGGGTGAGGCCTCCCCTAAATCTCAAAGGATAAAATAGAATTTTCCTGACAAACCAGAAGGAAACCAAGAAGGAAGGGAGGAAGTATTCTTGCAAAAGGAACAAAATTAGCAAAGAAAAGGAGCTACAGAAGGTCATGCAACATTTAGGCACAGCACTCATTTTGTGCACCTAAAACCCGTTCCAGGTAGGTGTGATTTGAGAGTGCGGAGATCCCTCCTACTCATCTCAGGAGCTGAGAGGAGGCTCTTGGTGGCTCCGGGTGGCGCTCCACTTCCACCTACTCATGGTGTAATCCCAGCAGGACCTAGCAGACACTCACCGGGGAATGTCTGCTAAACTACAGATATGGGAGCCCCACCCCCGCCCTACTCAATCAGCATCTCCAGGGGTGGCCCGGGGACCTGCATCTTACACGCTCCCCGGGGAAATTCCTGCTCTGCTCAGCAAGAACGGGGAATCCCCACGGGGGCCTAGGAAGCTGTGGCCTCAGCGGCTTCTCAGTCCTGTGCTCCTTGTCACACAATCCCTGGTGATGAGCACTCACACATGGGCACGTGAGCTGATACGCTCACACTTTCTGAAAGCCATCAGCCATGGGTTCCAAAAACCATGAAAAGTACATACGTTTGACCCATGATAAATCCTTCAGGGAAGCCCTGACTATGGAGGTCAGTAGGGGGCAATGAGTTTGGAAGTAACACTGTTATCGCCCTTTCGGTGTCATTCCCAGCTGCCCGGGGCGGGGCTTGGGGGTGTGGAGGAGGCCCTGTTTAATGGAAGGTGGCAGAGCGCACCAACTGTGGCCCGTGCTGTAAGGCCACTGCTCCCCGGGGTAGACTTGACAAGTTGATCACACCGCCCCTTCCTTAAACCCTAACCATGTGTAGCTACTAAGATATAGTCATTGCAGCGCTGCTTACAATTCAAAATCTGGACACCACCTAAACACGAACCAGCACGGAACTGGCTCCCACCTCAGGGCCTTTGCACATGCTCTTCCTAGCCTGGGACATTCTTCCTCTGGTATCTACATACTTCGGAAGCTATTGCTCTGGGAGGCCTTCCCTAACCACCCTATTTAAAAACCACAACATGGTCCCTGCTTTATTCGTCCCACCCGGCACATAATCTTCCTCATCTACAAGGGAAGTGACTTAGTTTGTCTCCACTCCCCTAGAATATAAGTTCCAGGAGGGCAGGGATTTGTGTCCATTTTATTTACTGCTATATATACCCCCAGCACGTAACTGAGAACCTGGCACACAGCGGGTCTTTAAACACATGTCAACTAAGTGAAGTAACTACAGGCATACAAAACAATGCACCACCACGCAGCCATTAGAACTGACATGGCTTGTAATTACACACATGGAAAGGCAGTATAGTGAAAAGCTAAGCGAAAAAATAAATTTCTGGCACAGCATAAGCGGCATGAACCTTCACCTAAAATGTGTGCACATAACCCACTTTGTGACCAAGTGGTTAAGGGTGACTTTGATTTTTTACTGAACTGAGGTTTCTTAGTTTGTCTTCCATTAACTTTCTATTACTTGCATAATCTTTGAGAAGTAATCCCTCAGGAAATGCTCTCAAAACATTTGCTAATTTATTTTTAGGAAAAAGCTTCCTCCTTTGTGACTTAATTAGGGTGCCCCTAATTAAGGCCAGCCCGACATCAAAGAGGCCAGGTTCCAGGGGACCCCCGCTCCAGGTCTACCTCTGGTTGCAAGCAGACCTCAGTCCCTCCAGGCGCGGCCCCGCCTCCCAGTGCTCAGAAGCCAAAGGCTTGGCCATCAGCTCGCTACTCCTGGCTCTGCTCCCCGCTACTTGCTTCCTATTGGGGCGCCTCATCCAATTATTCAGGCCTAGATCACATCCTGCTGGACAGCTGGCTTTGAAGGTTCAGTAAACAATCACTTCAAAACAAAGAGCGACCATTAAACCAAACTCAAAGACTTCCTTACTGGCTGCTGCTCCGCTGCAGGAGCCGGGCTCAGGGGAGCCAGGCCTCCATGTGCAGGTTGGGTCTGCCTGCCTGGGAACTAATCTCGAAGCAGGTCAGCCTCCTCCAGCACATATCCCCCTTCCTGTGTAGCACTCAGTCATGTGGGTGCACAGCTGGGTACTGGGGTGACCTTGATGGGGGGGGGGGTTCTTCTGCAAAGCAAACATGTGCCGTGTGGCTGTCACCTTGGACTACCATGTCAGGCCCTTAGGTCTCACACCCTGCCAGCTCCTCACATACTTTCCTCTGCTGAGAAGTGAACGGTGCTCTCCAGTGAGTCAACTGCCCAACGATTTCTGGATCAAACTCCTCTTCAGATAGACGGAGGCCCTTTGAGCTTCTTGAAGCAAATCAGAGAAGAGCTTAGTTGTTTTTTTTAAGCTTTATCTGGTTCATCCTGAATCCTAATGGTGTAGACAGAATAGTCACCAAAGAGATCAATGAAATACACCCATTACAGAATCTGAAAATGAAATCCTAAAATACTATGTATGCCATGAGAGACAGTCCCACCTTGTGGATAAGAGCACAGACTCTGGAGCTGGACTGCCTGGGTTCAAATCCCAGCTATACCTCTTACCAGTTTTATAAAGTGAGCAAACGGCTTAACCTCTCTGCACCTCAGTTTCCTCCTCTGTGAAATTATAATGAAGTAATGAACTATCTACCTCACTGGGTGGTTGGATTAAGGATTTTATTTGTAAAGCACTAGAATATGCCTGGTTGTGCCATTTAAATGCTTGTGAAATAAGGAAAAGAAAACTCAGCTCTCAGCTTGGGTGTTACCTATACCAAGAGCCTCCCCTACTCAGTCCTTCCCATACACATACGAATCATAGGTCCTACCCAGGGCCCCCCAAAAACATTACGCTGACATCTGTCGTGGCGCTGATCACACTGATTGCTTGTTCCTTGTCTGTTCCTCTTCCAAACTAAACAACTTTAGGGTGAGGGCTGTGTGTCTTGTCCACAGGTGTATCTCCACCACGCGGCAGTGCCTGGCACACAGCAGGCACGTCATCAATTTGTTGTCCACATGTAATGTGTTCCCTTAAATGATTTATGGGTTTAAAAATCATTTCACTCTTGTCTCTATTGGAGATAAAGGTTTCTTGTATTTTCTGAGACACCTGAATGCCACTGTCAGCAGGGTACTCTGCTAGAGATCACCAGGGTAGCTGAGACAGACACACAGAACATTTTATTTAGCAATTATGTCATGCTGAGCCCTTTAGATGACTTTCTCATTTTTCCCTCAACAAGTTTAAGAGGGAAGGTATTATTCCCCTCACTTTACAGACAGGAAAATCAAGGCTCAGAGAGGCTGAGTAACTTGCCTGAGTCACACAGTGGCAGAGCTGGGTGTCAAAGGTCAAGAGCAACCACTAAAGGTAGAATCGCCACAGAATGTGAAAAGTCCCTAAGGGTATCTTATCTGGTTTGGTGAAAAGAAGAGGGGCCAGAAATCACACCACTTTCTGGCGAGGCCTTGGAGGAAGAGAGAGGTTTCCTTAGGCAACAATGGCAGAGAGGGTCCTCCAAACGGGGCAGACAGCAGGAGTGCACAGCGCAGGACGTGCTCCAAGAAGCCAGGGAGTCCCGGCTGGGGAGCAGTGGGCACAGAGCAGACCACTCAGCTAGGGCCAAACCACAGAAGTCCCCGAATGCCAGGCTAAGACAGGGGGGCCACATGCAGCAGGTAGGCAGTGAGGAAGAACCCAAACATGGCTCAGCTGTCAGAACACGGAGGCAACTAGAATGCACACCTGGACTTTTCATATATGCTAATCAACCTGGCCCTGGCCAGGGTCCCCAGAGGATCTGCAGAGGGACCAAGCCCGATATGTTAACTAACCTGGTGGGGGGGAAAAGCAATGAGATGCAAACGACCTACTGGATATGTTGATAAGCAAACTCACCCTCAGCGAAATGTTTTGTTGACAAGCATAAAAAAGATGCCCGCAGAAGTGCGGGTGGGACTCCTACGGGCCCATGAGGAGGACCGGGAGTCCCCAGTCCCGTTCCCCATTCCCTTGCTCCTACGGGCCCTCCAGTCCGTCCGGGAGTGGCCTCTCCCCTCCACTCCCTTCCCCCTTTTCCCTTAATAAACCCGCTGCCTGCTCTCACAGTGGCCTCCGGGTGACTTCTCAGAGCAAGTGAGGCTGCCCTGACACCAGCCTTGCCAAGAAACAAGTTTCAGCAGGAAGACGCTGCTACAGAGCAGGCTAGAGGCAAATGAAGCCTCTTTTCCTGGTGGTCAGTCCAGAAAGAGATTCAAAAATGTAGACAGAAAATGCTGGCCCTTGCAAGCAACTCCTCTCTCTTCTGACCTTGGTGTAAACATCTCCCAAAAAAAACAAAAAAAACAAAAAAAAAAAAAACTTTTCTAAAGCATTAAATTAAATGCCCTGGAGACTTCAGCCCAGGCACCCGGTCCTCCCTTCCCCTTCTATACTGACAGTGGGTTTGCAAATACAGAAATGCAAATAGGAGGCCTAGCTGAGCCAGATGAGGCTATAATGAACTCAGGGGTAATTTCCTTAGCAAGAAAAAAACTCAAGTTCTCCATTTCCTGCAACTTCAGGGGAGGCTCTCCATGCAGCTGGGTGGGTGTGTTTGCTCTCAGAAGTGGTGGAGGTAACTACTGCGCTGATGTGAAGAAGTCAGAATGCTTCGCTCCTCGTCTATGAGGCAGAGTAATAATGGTAGCTAACACCTGAGCCCCTTCATAAGCATTAGCCCATTTCGGAATCCCGGCAACAACCCTCTAAGGTGGGTAACTTTACTAGACCCATTTTACAGAACAGGAAAATGAGGCTCAGAGAGACGCAGTAACTTGCCCTCAGGAATTAAAACCAGATCTCTTCGACACCCAGGTCAGCAGTAGCTCTATAATCTCTACAGGAGGGGTTTCGGGGCAATGACGTGGCCAGAAGAAGCAGAAAGCAAGCACCTGTTTTTACTTCCATGCTACGTTATAGATCTGCACCGACCAATATGGCGGGCCACGAGCTGCATACAGCTCTTTACATTTAAACAAATTAAAATTTAAAAATCAGTTTGTTGGTCACACTAGCCACATTTCAAGTGCTCAACAGTCACATGCAAGCCGGGAGGACAGGACATCGCTCATCACAGGGTCCCCAGGGGTCAGGGCTGGCCCAAGAGCAGGTAACATAAAACTGACCACCCTGTCCGGGAAGTGTGCGCTTCAGTGGTGTTAAACGTATTCACACTGTTGTGCAACCATCTGAAGATGCTCTCCCTCAAGCCTGACAGTAGAATTACCTGCGGGTGCTTTTGAAAGTCCCGATGCCCAGGAAGCACTGCAGAGGCACTGGATCAGAACCTCCGGGGGGGAACAGGGTCCAGGCATCGGCATCTTATGATTTCCGGGAACACAAGGCACCGGCCCTGTAACCACGCCCATTCTACCGAAAGGGGTGCAACTGCCCCAAACCAGCTCCTCTGGCCAGACCCACTCCTCCCGCCCCCTGGAGGCCCCTGTCCTGTGGGGGGTGGCGGCAAACGGAGTCCTGGGTAAAACCCACGGTCCGCCTCCAGGAGGCCGCTGATGCTGCACAAGCTAATACTTTACTGCTGGTCAAATTCTTTGAGGGAAAGAAAGCAAATAAAAAGACGCACGGCTCAAAAGGCACTCAATTGCTTTTTTTCACCCACTTAAACTAGACAGGAAAAGAAAAACCACTTAGAAACTATGACCCACGTGTGCCAAGAGTCCACAGAGGAAGGAATAATTTTTTTTTTTTTTTTTTTTGCCGTCCCATCAAGTTCTTCAAACACAGACTTGTAATGGCTCTACCAACTCAACCCAAACTGGAGGGCTACCTGGGACATAATTAAATACTGAAAGCTCTTTTACAAGGGAGTTCCAGGACTGGACACGAAATAAGTTCAAGGTAAGGAGTTCTCTTTGAGGAGACTTTTGAACTCTGGGTGAACTTATTCAATTCATATAACTAGGAGGGGGCTGTCAGGCTGGCATAGTCGCCCTGCCTCAGGGACTGATGTCTATTTGTGGCCCTCTGGCCCATCATGGAGGCCCTTTGGGGACAAGGATGGGAGCCAAGGGTAACTGCCAGAGCCCAGCCCAAAGAATTCTTCCCCCTCTACGCACCCAGGGGAAGAAGAGGAAAGGAGAATACAGGCTGCTTGTTAGGAAAGACTGGTAAGTTGAAGAAGGAAGGAAGCCACAACATGTCGATACGCCATAAATTAAGTGATTTCCACAAAAGTGGCAGCTATCTGGGAGCCGCCTACCCCACAAGCCTCCTGACAGCGTCTCGGCTCACACGCACACCTCCAGGCTGGGTTTGGGCCAGAGGCAGAGGTAAGACCCCACTTCTTCCTTGAGCCTCTTGTAGGAGGCAGGCAGGTGAAAGGCTGTCTTCTAGAAATAAATCCACACCCGTCTCTCTACTGTAGTTATGTTCTAAAGAGCTCCAGTTTTAGGATCAAACAGGCCAAGGTCCAAATACCAGTCCATCTCACCATGGCCTCACACAAGGTCCTGACTCCTCCTCCAAGCCTCAGTTTTCTTATCTGTAAAGTGGGGTTAATGTGAGGATGACATGAACCCATGCACACCAAGCACTTAGCACAATGCCCAGCGTACAACAGGTTCTCCCCACTTCTGCCCCCGTTCACTACATGCAGTGAATACTGAGCACCGGCTTACTATGCACAGGTGGCAGGCCAGAGCATCTTAAATTGGGAAGCATTAGAGATGACACGTGCTCATGCCAAGGACTTCCCAGGGCTAAGAGGTGGGAAACACTGATAATGGGTCGCTGCTCTGGAATCTACACTGGGTGGGTTCGGGTTTTGCTTTTTGGTGTGGGGGTGGGGGGGCACATACTCAGAAGAACCCTTCCGTGGTCTCCAGCCTATTCGAGGGAGATCCTTGGCCATCAAATGCAATGGGCTTCCCTCAGTGCTCAGCCAATTAATTTACTCCACTTTTCTTTCTGGTTTGTTCCTTAATAAGGCCATATCAGCAGCGCAATCTGTAAATCTGAGTTAAACTGCTTAAGGCATCAGTTAAGGGGCCCCAAATACTTCTTGTATGATATCTTAGGCAGCTGAATCTGTCCTCTGGTTTTTGTTTGGTTTGGGGAGAGGTATTTCTTTTTTTTTCAGAGATGTGGGTTTTAGGGGAAAGTATCCCGAAGGCAGTTCTGAGAAATAATGGTGAACTTGAAATGATCTCATTCTTCCACACCCAACTTTGAACGTCTAAAAGTCTCTTGCTACAGAAGGGATCTTGCCAGCTCTCACCCATCTCTGGGAAGATGGAAAAAGCCTAGGTGAAAATTATAGATAATAAATCAATAGTTTCAACCTTTTTACCCTCCAAGCATCTGAACGCCCTTAAAGGAGCTGGCCAAGTTGACAGATATCATTTTAGCCTTGTCCTTTTCCCTACCCCCAATGCAAAAACAAGAGTTCAGAGGCCAAGAGGTCAGCAGCTGAGGAGACATACTATGCATGGGACATACTTATAGTCAAAACTGTTCCATGTTCATCTGAAATTCAAATGTAACTGGGAATTCTGTATCTTTGCTTGCTGAAATCATAGCATGGAACTTGGTACCTTCAACTCCACTGATGCTTAATAAATAAAAACTATAGAATTCTGGGTACATATTCCTCACATAAGAACTGAATGATAGCTCAGTTCAGGCAAAATTCAAACTCAGCTTACCTTCCATACAAACCATGGCCTAGGACTGCCCTTCTCTCTGCATTTGGGGGCACTCCTAACTATGGAATTTTACAACACCAAGCAACTAGTTCTAAACTATTTGGTTAAATATGAGGTAAAAGGGATTTTCCCACAGAAACACTCAAGCCAAGATTTAAAAAAAACAATTTCTTTCCAAACCTGGACAATAAAATTTGCACCTAAAAAAAAAAAAAAAAGATATACATAGAATAGACCCGAAATCTCTGAACAGGCACCCACTCTGGGCAGCTCCCTGCTGTGGGTTTTATGACATCCTCACTTCAAACCGAGGAAGCTGTAAAAGCCTGGACAAACACAGCCATTTGCTAAGAGAAAAGCCAGCATGGGGCCCATGTGTACTTTACAAGGGCTTTGCTTGTCCTGCATTTGTGTGTCATCATTTACAGACTGGCTTGCTTCCCTCCGAGCACCTGGCCACGGGCAAAGGCCTCAGCTGGGATTTCAGTATCTTCCTAAAGGCAACGTTTTGGGTGAAGAGTCCTAGGAAGTCCTGCAGGGGCAAACGGAAGCCCATCCCCAGGCTGGACTCCAGGCCCTTCCTTCACGACTATACTGTATCTAACGTTAGCTCCTAACAGCCTACAGGGACAAGCGCCTCTCCAAGGGCAGGCCCAGCAGAAGGTTTCCGCACAGCAGGCCCTGGATAAACACGGAGAAAGTGAGCGTTTCTTCTGATAGGAGCCCAGAGCAGGAGGGAGGAAAAAAACAACCCTGAAATCATTATCCAGAGCTGGACCCACTGCCCACATTCTTGATCTAATGATAAGTGAGGGAAAATATCAGGACGTGCCTTTGAACCACAAAAAAGATTTCCATGGAATTCAAGAAGTCCCTTTAGCAGTTCTAATTTTAGGCAGAACTCAGGTGAGAGGATACTGGTAGCAAACAGAGGTGGCGGCAGCAGAGAGGAGCTGAACAAGGCCCCTATTCTGCCCAGTGCAGGTGCTGGTAACAGAACACCACCAAGTGAGACCCGGGGTGGGGACCGCAAGGTGCGGCCGGGTGTTTTTTCACTCCCAGTCACATTATATAACCCCAAACACACTCTCCGACCCAGTACAAAGTTCTCCTACATCAGGCCCAATTCTGCTCCTGACATGCTGATTCTGGAGCAACAAGGCTAAGAAAAATATTTATTTTAGCATCCCACTTTTTTTTAACTAAGTTAATTATTAAAAGAAGAGAGACAGCCACAGGGTGAGCTGCCCCCAAGTTTGGCCAGAGTCTCCGGGTCCTAAGAGCTCCCCCAAACACAACCATATGCTATGCTGGTACAATTATTCACATTTGTAAAAAAATAATCAATTAAAAGATACAAATATCAAATCGGTATGGTGTGCACCTGAAAGTAATATAAAGTTCTATGTCAATTATATCTCAATTCAAAAATAATAATAATGATCAGCTGTTTGCAACAGTTAGCCTGTCTTTCCCCAGGACTTGGATAGAAACTTCAAAAAGATTCCAAGGCCTCCTTAATGCAGGCAACATTACCCAAACATCAGAAGTCGGTCAACTGACTTTCCACACACAGTCACGTCCAGGCTTCTGTTCCCTGAGACACACGGGCGATGGGCCCTTGCCTCCAGCCACATGACTCTCTTGCCTCCCCTTTTCCTTTGGGATCAGCTCACACCAGATGACTTGATTTATGTGGACGGGCGGAAAGGCAGCCAGTAAGCGATTTTGCACACCGTTCATTACTGACCACCACCACAGTGTGGTGGAAGAAAGGGAAAAACACAAGGTTTCCTCTCGTCAAGGAATCAATAAGTTATTTAACAGCTGCATCCCACTGGGAAACAAGTGAGGGTTTCTTCTGCATCCCTCTCCCTGCAAAGGATAAAAATGCACATCCGAGGACCCAACCGGATGAAGGATCATTGGAAGAAAGCAAAAAGAATCTTCTCTAGCTTTTCTATGTCTTGAGGTTCTTTGGTTTTGGAAGATGGATGATGGTAGGCCTTGACATCACTCCATTGTGTGTGTGTGTGTGTGTGTGTGTGTGTGTGTTTTCCTACAAAGAGGAAACTGTCTCTCTTCCTGTGCTGCTGTTCATTTTGGAGAATCAAATGCTACAAAAAAAGCCATTTTCCTTACCCTTACTCACCCCAGTCCAACATCACTTCCTAGAAAATAACCTAAAAATGTCCTCAAGGTGGCATTCCAAATGGGTTTCCAACATTTACACTTGTCCTTCAAAGCAAACGGAAAGGGGACCAAAGGCTTGATACACCCACCATGGGAGTTCAAAGAAGAACAGATAAGCAGGTCACTGGAAAGTCAGCTGACTTCAGATGTTAAAAACTGACTTTTACTGCTGGCAATTGCATGCCTATGCATACTATACACTGCTTATCCTATATGCCCAAATTTTAAGTCCCTTTTAAAATGCCACTGTCATCTAATCCATGACAAAGTCTTTTAAGAAGAAAACTGAAAATATTCAGCACTTGTCTTATGCATAAACAATCTTGGAAATCAGACAACCCTCCCTCCTTTTCCTTATCTTTCTACTCCCCAAAAGTCTGAAATTCTGCAGACCCCCAAGGCATATGTTAGTCTTCCACTCTGCCTTGCCTTTAAAATCTCTGACTGCCAAAACAAAACAAACAAAAACCTTTAAAATAAATGTCTTCCCACAGGATGTTGAACAAATGATACTACATTCAAAGGGAAAGATCTCAGGAACCACAAACCATAGCTCCAGCCCGGAACAGGCATTAAATAAGCCTTTATTTTTAACTGGAATCTTGCGGAGGAAAACAGCATGCCAACTTAGCATCCACAAATCCCCCAGGGCCACGTGCCTCAGGGCAGCCACGGGTGGCAGGTGGACAGCAGAAGGGCCCACCTTCTGGTGGGTTACCTTCAGAAGGGCTTTGGGCTCAAACCAGTACTGTAAATGGGAAGAACCAAGCCTAGATCCTGGATCAAGGAACAAAGAGAGAGAGAAAACTCTGGATGTGAACACTCTGGGACTGCAGTGGGCAGATCTATTAGGTCACTGGGTTCAACTCTACCAACCCATCTCAAATTCTTCTCCTAGTGATAAGAATAGACGTGTGCCTCAAACCAAATCTTGTTTGGTTATAAGGAGTGTAGAATTTAAGTTAGCCAGAAATACTCCAAGAGTCCAAGGAGGCACCAATCTTTGTCTCCCAAGAGCACTTCAATGGTGGATTGGGGGCAAAGGAATGCAAGAGGCTGCCTTTGAACAGGGAATAATCTACCTAATTCCAAGTGGCTGGATTAGAGGCATTCCTGGGCAAGCAGGGTATCTTTGAAGATAATGATACCCAAATGTCAATTTCTAACAAAAGGCACAGTCTCTGTAGAAGGATTTGAAAATAGACACGATCAGGACAGAGGCACCTTGGAAAAGTTCACCCTGGGCAAGGTGGCAGTTGGTTCTAAAAGGGGGAAGCAGCCTGTGACAGCTGAACATTCCTTCTCAAAGTCCATTTCCAAGGCCAAACCCTCTCCAAACCTTACACTTCATCAGACAAAAGCTCCTCCCTGCACCCAGGCAGCGGCTGAAGAGGGGCTGTCCACACCCACTCGCTGCACAGCTTCCAAACCTGCCCACTCCTTTTGGAAGCTGAGCTTTTAATTAAACACCACCTCCCCGGATCTGTTGAGGCAACTGAGGCTGGGCTAGAGCCAAAGAGAAGCTCTCTAAATACACATGGAAAAAAAAATTTCCCCCACCGCCCCCAATTCCACCTCCAGTCAGCTCACAAGGCTGAATATATTTCCTTTGGATGAGTAATACGGGGCCCTGGTCTCCCTATGCACCAGAAAATCCACATCCAAGGATCAGGTTATCCCCAGTCCCACCCTTCGCAGGAAAAAGCCAGGGTGTTGTTCTCCGCCCCCAACACACGCGTGTGCGCGCACACACACGCACGCGCGCACACACAATTTTCACAATCCTTCCCAGAGAAAACCTGGAGTCTGTATGTGGTGGGTACGTGGGGGGGGGGGTTTGCAGTTGTTTGTGGGGCCCCAACCTTGCCTTCAGGCTGGGAACTCAGCTAAGGAAAGGAGGGGCCCCTGCAAGGCTGCTCTGGGAACTTCTGCTCCGCGCCCCCGAGGATGGCCGAGAGAAAGCATGCACACTCTCAGCAGCTTTGGACCAGCCTAATTAATACCTAATTCGCTCAGATCCCTCCAGGTGGATCTGAAAGCCCAAGAGGGGAAGGGAAGCTTCCCTCCCAGTGTCTCAGGCCGAGAGCTCCTTTCCGCGGCTGGGCAGAGCCTCCACCACCGCGCCAGGTGCCTGCTCCGCGTACCCCGGGGAATCAGGTGTCCGCCCAGGCATTCAGCCTCCGCGGGTCGCAAGAACACTCCGTCCAGTAACAGACAATGGAAAACTTGGAACCGGGGCCCTGAACCCTCCAGGAAAACGAGGTGGGGTCGCCCCCTGGGACAATGAGCGGGGAGAGGGCAGGGGGCATCAGACCCCTCCATGGAAGCCGCCCGCTCGGTGACCCAGCAGAGCCGGGAACGCGTCCCGGGTGAGCAGGTGACACCCGGGTCGCAGCGCTCCCGCAGGTGGCTACCGGCCACCTCGCACACCAGGCGGCTGGCCCGGGGCGGAGGCGAAGCACCGCGGCCAGGTCAGCGCGCGGCGGCGGGCGACCTACCTTCATGTCGCTGATGATGGTCTGGAAGAGGCCTCCGAGCGCGCTGCATTCCTTTTCAATCACAGCCTCCATTTTCCCGGCGCCGGCAGGGACAGGACACACACTCTGAGCCGCCTGGACTGTGCGCGGGACCGGGACTCGCTCACCCCGGGAGGAATTTCACCCTACGAGCGACCCACCTCAGACTCGCAGCCTCTCCTGCAAAGAGGAGTTAAGTGCCCGAGGTCGACTGTTCTCTGCCCAAAATAATAGCAATAATTTTAAAAGCCAAAACGCTCAGTAGAGTGATTCGCCTACATGCAGCGCTCGGCTCCTGGCCTTAAAAATGCCCAGAGAAGGCTGACAATCAGACCACCACTGGTGCCCACGACGGAAACGGTAAAGCCCATCTTGAAGCAGAGAAAACCGCCTGCCGACCCGGGGCCAGCGCCATTTAAAAATGCAAGGTTTTCTAAATTGATAAATCTTTGGAAATTAAAAAAAAAAAATCGCCTAACAGCACAGCGGGTTAGCTCGCAGCGCCCGGATCTGTTGCTCGCAGCCGCGGCCGCCGCCTCCTTTTCACTTCTGCGCTCCCGGCCCGGGCGCTGGGTCTGGCTCCGCTCCCGGGGACGTTCCGAGAAGCGCACGCGCGCTCGTGGCCGTGCGTCCGCGGCGGGGGCGCGGGGGGAGCGCGCGCGGGTACGCGCGCGGGCGGGGCAGGGAGCGCGTGCCCTGGAGGCGCGTGGGGCCCGGGCCGCAGAAGAGAGTCGGCGGGCGGTGCAGCAAGGGTCCCAGCCCGGCTGGAGCTTCCTCCTCCGAGGTCTCACGGGGCACCTTCTCCTTCCCTGGCCGCCGGTCCCGGCGCGGAGAGGGCGTGTCAGCGCGCGGCTAGACGAACGCCCACCCCACAATGGCTGCGAGCGCAGGGAACTGAGGGTGCACCCGGCGCTCCCTAAGGATCACGGTGACCAGCTTAGCGCAGTGTCAAACATATAATGAGCGCTCAGTAGGGAGAGAAAACTGCTGCTGCTGCTGCTGTTGCTCGCAGCCGCAGGAAAGGCCCAGAGGGGGGACCCTTGGCACAATAGGCCTGGTCTGTGATATCAGGACTGCAATGCCAAGTCACGACTGCAAACAGCCAAATATGTCATTTAAGGAGAGTTCGGGGCGTGTCCTGCAGTGGGATGCGGAGGTCAATAAAGTTGCAGGAGGCTGGAAAAGTGGATTGATTTGCCATTGCAAAATAAGTGGCCTTAGAGCATTATTGCTGACTGCCCGTGGCTTGGACGGTTGTTTTTCAGATCCACTGAGGTCAATGGTGTTGGTATAACTGCAGAGAACCCTGTTGGGAGGTTTAACCTGGGAAGAAAGCAAATGTGACCAATTCGACTTGGGAGCTGGTGATTCAGTTTTGCAGCTCCACCGCCTAAGTGCACCCCAAGATCCCTCATTTAGATCAACATCAAATAGACAAAGAGGAGGGGAGACCAATGACCTTAAAACATAGGTATCTAACCCTGAGCTGTTCCCTTGACTCGAGCTGACCATTTGAAGCACAAACACATGACAAAAGGAAAATACAAAAGAAACCTTAAGTAAAACGTTATAGACTTGTTTCACACGCAGTGATAGGAAAAATCCTGGCTTTGAAGAACTAAGTGAATCAAAGAGACACATAGAGATGTATATCACAGCGCAGAATATCATTTCCCCTGGGCCACTCTGCCCAACTCTTAACCACAACCCCCCTTCTCCACCGCTCTCCCCAAAATCATAAGGAGAAGTGTCACTAATAGAATTAACTGATGCTAGTTCCTATCCCCAAGGTCATTCGGATGCATAGGTCTCATCTTCACCTTGCCAATAACAGTGCCTGCCACATGGTTTGTTCTCAATCATTATCATTATTATGACTTTAATACTAGAGATAGTGTAGTGATCAAGATCACTGCTTTTGGAGTCAGCTTGCCTGGGTTCAAACTCCAATTTAAAATCAAACTGCATGGCCTTGGGCCATACTAACTGGACCTCAGTTTCCTCATTTGTAAATGGGGAAAAAGATAGCACCTACTTTGTAGGGCTGTTCTGAGCTTCACCTAGACTAATATATGTAAAGCATTTAAAGCTGTTACCAGCATACAGTAAATAAGCACTCAATAAATCTTAGGAACAGAAAGATTCATTGCAGCACTAGTCACAATAATCAAGATATGGGAACACCCTAAAGGTTCATGACAGATGAATGGATAAAGAAAGTGTGAGATATGTATACAATGGGATATTATTAGCCTTAAAAGGGAAGAAAATCCTGCAACATGCGACAACATGGATGAACTTTGAGGACATTATACTAAGTGAAATAAGCCAGTCACCAGACAAATACTACATGATTCTACTTATGTGACCTAGCTAATAAAAAGTCCAACTCACACAATCAGAGAGCAGAATGGTGGTTGCCAGGAGGCTGGGGGTGGGTGTTAAGCAATGGGCATTGAGTCTCAATTATGTAAGACAAGTTCTAGAGATACACTATACAACATGTACACTTTAAAATGGCTTTAGAGGGTAGATCTCATGTTGGTGTCTTACCACAATGAAATACGTTTTTAAAAAGAAGGAGGAGGAGGAGGAGGAGGGACCAGGTCAGGGCACGTGATAAGCCTATAATGTTGGTGTACTGTCCCTCTGACATTGCTGAGGACCTACTGTGTACAATGTAAGCATTTTGTGTGCATTATGTCTAATGCCTGCCACAACCTGAAGAAGGAGGTTGTCAAACTAGCCCTCATTTTACTATTGGAAAGTGGCAGGCAAGGCTTCAACCTTGGTTTTCTGACTCATGCCTGAGAACCCACTCCTATTCAGCCTCCGGCCCTCCTGGCATAAGGGGTTCCTGACTTAGCCCAAAGGACACTGTGTTCAGTTTTCCTGCCACACACCTAAATCCAAAGGCCTGGAACACCTGACCCTAGCAGTTTTGGCAAAGCACACCCCTCCTGTCTCCTTTCCTGTAGGGCCTCTCCTGGCCTCAGGACTGAGAGGCAGGCCCCTGTCTCTCATGAGAAAGTGAAGTGTCCCACACCATCTTGAGGGGGAGCCTGAAAAAGTTCCACTAAGCAGGAAAGACCCAGAGGTGGGACAACATTTGGCGTTTTTAATAAACCCGGGGTTAGGCTGGTGAATGGAGGGATTTTGAGCAGAAAAATGACAAGATCCGATGGACACCCCTTACATTACATTCTTTCCCCACGTCTGAGTGCCCCTCAAATGTTCTCCTTGCTCTGGAACACCCAGCGTTCATTGTGCAGACGCTAAGGCCCAATTAACATGTAATTTCTCCCGGAAGTTTTTACTTTGTTTGTTTTGTTTTGTTTTGTTTTTGTTTTTAATAGCTCCTCGAAGGAGGAACCCAAAGGAATGAGTCTCTACCAGAGGAATTTCAACCCCTGTGATCCTGGGAAGGAGAGCGTGGGAGGCAATGACGTCTTCCTAGAGCAGAATGGTGGGTCAGGATGGCCACCATCATGTCCTTACTCTGTGACCTCTAGCAGGCTGCTTGATCTCCGGAGCCACCCTCTGTTTCTGCCACGGTTCCTAACTGATGGGCTATTCCCAGGATTGAAATGGGTATTGAATGCCTATCTCGTAGGAGGGCTACACACGTGAGATCCCTTCCTTCCCAGAAATGATTCTCAGCCCTGGCTGCCCCACGGGCCCTGCCTGGTTCCCAAACGTGGCAGCAATTGGAATTCCCTGGATGAATTTTAAATCACCCCTGCCTGGGCTCCACTCCCAGGGAGACTGATTTAGTTGCCCTGGGATGTGCCCTGGGCAGCAAGACATTTTAAAGCTTTCCAGGTGCTTCCAATATGAAGCAATTTTAACAATTCTAATCTAAGGAACTTTAAAAGAAGATATTCATACCCACATATTCTACCCATAAACAATTAAAGTAGAATCTCTGGGGACTGGGCCCCAGACTTTTTTAAATGTATCATACACATTTTATTCTGTCCTCATATAAGGTTATGGAGGGCGGGGGGGGGGTTGTCTGTGTATTTTGTTACTACTTGTTTTACAAAAATGGGATCACACACACACATCTTTCTGGATCTTACTACTAATGCTTCCTGTTAACACTTCTTGCTAGCAATGATTTCTGTAAAAATCCCTCCAGATCAACTAATATTATTCTAACACATTTTTTTTTTAATTTTGACATAATTTCAGAGGTACAGAAGCACTGTAAGAGTACGGCAGAGGTTTCTCATTTACCCTCCATTAGATGCCCCACATGTTAACCCACTGATTTTGCTTCACTCCTGGGCTCCCCAGGTGACTTTAATGGATGGGAGGCCGGGCTGCTACGGGAGGCCACCCTACCCGGGGCTGCTATAAGATTTCAGGTGCTGTTTGTGAAACTCCTGAGCCTAGTGAGGGGCTTTGCCTTAGAGGCAGCTATGCGAGGGGGTTAGAAGGGTAGGCTCAGGGTCAGGCGCCTCGGACTGAATTCTGGCTCCTTCACTTCCCAGCTTTCTGTGCCTTGGCTTCTACATCTGTAAAATGGCTAATAGAAGTGCTAACTCCAAAGACTGCGAGGACTGAATGGGATTACTTAGTCTAGTACTTGGCACACATTTCAACTCAATAAAGGCTAACTATTAATATGTATTGATCATTACCATGGCTCATCTATGAAATAAAATTAATTTAAGCGTGCTCTGTAAGCAAAATTCTTTATGAGCCCAGAGCCACTAAATTTCTTAGAAAAACCAAGGAGTTGTCAGTATATAAAGTATCACAAATGTAGAAACAGGATCCCCTTTTGAACATGAGACTAGCAAGAATCAATGAATATTATCTGTCATGGTGACTCACCATAAGAGATGTTTTGCATGTGTTTTTGGATGGTGGCCTAGGATACAGCCAGGTACAACCTCAGCGTGCAGAATGTGTCACTGGGTCAGGAAACTAATGAAGGAAGGTAGGTCCTCATGAGCTGATTGGTTGCTAGGCCAAAGGGAGGCTGGAACAGCAGGGACACAGTCTGTGCCTACGGGGGTCAGACAGCATGTGTGAAGCAGGTCAGGTGTAAGTTCGTAGGTGGTGGGCGAACCATAGTGACCTGGAGAACAAGCTCTCCAGCTGCCTCCCAGTCCAAGGCCAAGTGGGATGTGGGCCCTTAATTGCCACATGTTCTGATCTTTCCAGAGGGACTGAAACTTTGAATCTTGGCGTGAAATTTCCCTAAACTAAAATATTTTTGAATTTCTAAATGTTTAAAAACTCCTCTTCAAGCAAGCTGCAATCAGCCCGTGATCATGAGAGTCAAGTCTGGGGTTTGGTTCACAGGGAAGATACAAAAGAGAGGAAGAAGATGGAAGAATGTTTCTCTGGGACCCTGCCTGATGGATGTAGGTCACCAGGAAAATGTGCCTGCTCTGTGGTGGCGTAGGGATGGTTCAGTTTGGTTCCTGAGACGTTTCTTGAGCCCCGACTCTGTGCCAAGCCGCTCCTGTTCCCCAGGAGCATCGAATTTCCTTCTCCTTCTTTACATTCTCCCAAGCTGCCTGCTGACTACTCAGTTAGCTTCTGAGTTACCTTGATATTTCAAAGGGGACTCTGAGGGGAGCAGATATCCCCACTCCAAATTTTAGAACAAGAGGGTCCAGGATCTGATCTCTTCCTCCTCCAAAACGCATCTCTTTCTGTTCCATACAAGCACGATGAGAAAAAGGAACATTTTGTAAGTAAGATGTGAATTATGAAAAAACATATTATTTTAGAAAACCTTTAACATACCATGTGAAGCAATTGAAAAGCATCTAGTTATTTCTAATCAATCGGAGGCCCCAGAGTTCAACTAAAGATGGAAAATATTACACATACACAAAACCCAACATTTTGTGATGTAAACGCCATGAAAAGGGGACTTCCAGTTTCTATAAAGAGACAGATATGATACTCTGAAACTCCCTCCTGCTACAGTCATGGAAACACGCTAGGTAAAACGCAATCAGAACCCTTTTAAATCCATGGCAGAACTAGCAAGGAAAAAGGGAAATCCTTAGGGGCCAGAAACAAAGAGGAAGCTGAAAACCAGAAGAGAATGTGCTAAAATTGATGCCCAAAGGAGGACCAGAGAAAAAGAGGCCCTGGGCCCACATAAGGAGGGAAGTGCAACTGAGAGCCCCCTGCAGAATCAGCACCCCATGACTGCACAGCCCCAAGGACAGGTGGAGCAGGAAGCAATGTGCCCCGCCCCGCCCCCCAGAACAGGGAGCTGATGCAGAAGAGTAGTGACAGTCTAGGTCTGAGGGGGTAGGGGTGGGGGTCTAAAGCATCCACTGAGAATTTGTAAGCAGAGACCCACACCCCAGCTTTGTTCAGAGCCTGAATTCGTCTTACCTAGAATGGATCCCAAATGCCCCAGATGAGGACTGATGTGAGAAGTTGTCACTGGCCTGAAATAATCCCGGGTAGCCTGGCAGACGGAAATGAGAAACGACTCTGAGGAGACGCGCCCTCCATCAAGTCTTCATAAGTTCCCCACAGATAAAGGCCCCTGAAATGAGCTCACAACTCAAAATTATAAATCGTACAAGGAACAGTCTACTCCTCAAGTTCAAGTGTCAGCAGACACAACTAACATCAGGATTTAACCTGCGAGAGCGAAAGCTAACCCAACAGTCTGAAGGGGTAAATATATTGTAAATGATTAAAATATCAGAGAAGGATGTGAACACACAAGACATGGTGCAAGGAGGGGAAGCAATGTGAAAAAAGAATTAAATAGGCTGACTGGCCATGAAAAATATAGTCACTGAAATTCCCGTATGTATTTGGACTATATATGGACAGGTTGGGGAACAGAGTCAACATAGAGGTGAAAAGAAAATTGTTGGTCAGAAAGATCAGAAGAAAGCTCATAGAAATAAAGCAGAACATAGAAAAAAGAGGTTAGGACACAGGAAGGATATAATAAGAATAAAGCACACTGGCAGAGAATGAGGGAGATGGAGCAGCTATTCCAAGAGATATTGGCGGAGAATTTTCCAGAGTTGAGGAAATACATAAATCCTCAGATCGGAGGCAGCACAGCACATTCTGAACAAGATAAACCCAATGAATATATGTTTTCCTACTGAATTCTCATACTGAATTTTTTGTTCAATTTTTAAACTTTTACTAATTCCATGCTTCTGAATATCATAAAATAAATGACCATAAAACATCGTTTTTGGTTAACTCAGAGGCTAAGATGAATTCCACTGAAGTGGAAATACACAAGAAAGATATATCCATTTAGAGAGATATTCTAAATTCTGTATTAGGTAAATGGTTATGAATGAAAATTGGAATTTGTACTGTACACACATTTCCTTCAAAGTAGCAAAAAAGAACCCTTGTGATAATTTTTTAAGTAGTATTTCCTGGAACATCCTTATAGGGGGGGCGGGTACAGGAAAATCACTTATTATCAGGGCGAACAGGCATCTACAGAAGCTGAAGGCGGGCGTGAGATCCAGCGCTGTCACTGAGCTGACCACACTTCTGTTCGAATTTCTCTTTCAGGCTGTTTATCTGGAGTTTTGTGTCGGGGCGGGGGCGGGGGGGGGTTGGGGGGGCCGGGGGTGGGTACCAGCAGGAAACAGATGGCCCATTGCAACTGAAAATGGAGGAAACTTAAGACACAAACTCTTTCCAAGGGCATAGTCAGGGTCTAGGGAAACCAGGGGACAGTGCAGTTCCGGGAGCCAAGGTAGGGAGCCATCACTGCCCCTGGGCCTGAAGGACAAGAACGGGGGGTGTGCGGGGAACCCAGACAGGCAACGGCACTCAGAGTCCTGCCTCACCGACTGTTAGTCCTCAGTAGAGTGGGGGTCAGACCCCAAGAGAACCAGGACCCCTGGTTTGCCCCAGAGAGTTTGATTACCTCCATTGTTCATTCTCAAAAGTGTCCCAGTTTGGACAATAAATTATTTGATCACTCACACAGTGGAGCCTGTGGGTAAACAGTCCATAGAATCAGCTTCCTGCGGAACAAAGCAAAGTGAGGACTGGAGAATGGATTAGGGGTGGGAAAAGTAATGGGAAATATCCAGGACAATCATCTCCTTCTCAGTTGTAAAAAAAAAAAAAAAAAAATTTAAGCAGCTTTATTGAAATGTAATCTACATACCATAAAATGCTCCCTATTAAAGTATACACTTCAATGATTTTTAGTATATTCACGGAATTGTGCAACCATCACCACAACTAATTTCAGAACATTTTCATGTTAGAACATCAACCCATAAAGTCACTCCACACGCATTAGCAGTCACCGCCCATTTCTCGCCCGACCTCCCCATCCCCAAACCTAGGCAACCATTAATCTGTTTTCAGTCTCTACCAATTTGCCTATTCTGACATCTCATGTAAATGGAGTCATTCAATGTGTGGACTTTTGTGTCTGCTTTCTTTCTCTTAGGAGAATGTTTTCAAGGTTCGTCCAGGTCATAGCATGTATCAGTACTTTGTCCTTTTTCATGGCTGAATAATTTTCCACTGTATGAAAGCACCACTTTTTTTTTTTTTTTACTCATTCATTCATTAATAGACATTGGTGTTGTTTCCATTTCTTGGTTATTATGAACAGAAGTGCTGAGAACTTGCGTGTATGAGCTTTTGTGTGGTCATATGTTGTCAATTCTCTTTTTTATATACCTATAGTGGAATTGCTGGGTCATATGGAAAATCTATTTGTAACCTTTTGAGAAACTACTATCACACTGTTTTCCAGTAATTTCTTTTTTAATTCCATATAATTCATAAGGTTTTTCATAACACAAAGTAGCTCTAATGAAGTCTTTGTCAATCTATTCATAACAGCGACACCATCCATCTGCATCAAGAGTTCTGGCTATTTTAAAGAACTTACTTGCATGACCCATGCACATGAACTAATCGGGGGGGGGGATTACTGGAGGGATGGGGGGTACCAGTCAGAGGCGGGGAAAGGGGAAAAATGGGACAACTTGTAATAGCATAATCAATAAAATAGATTTTAAAAAATAAATAATTAATTTTTAAAAGAATTTTTTTTAAAACCTCATATAAATGAATTTTTTTTTAAAAGAGAAGAATATAGGAAAGGGTGAAGCCAAAGAACTTATATGCATGACCCATGGACATGAACTAAGGGGGTGGGATTGCTGGAGGGAACAGGGTACTGGGAAAAGGGGAGCAAAGGGAAAAAAAATTGGAACTACTGTAACAACATAATCAATAAAATATGTTTTTTTTTAAAAAAAAGAAAAAGCGTTTTGGCTGTTTTGCCATCCCCAGCTGATCACTGGTGGTGTAGTAAATCTCTGCTACCTAGTGTAGCTGCCCTAGCAAGTTGTTTCTTGGTTCTAAAAATAGCATGACTTTAAACATTTAAAAATCTCATTTTAGAACAATGTCATTGTTTAGATGTTTCTAGCACTAAGAGTCTCTGGTAAACAAAATTCTACTGTAGGCAAGTAACGTTCTGTATACATTTGTCTCTTATAAGTTTGGCTAGCAGGAGCCTATCACTCAGGGTCAGTTAACCCTAGATTCACTGGCGAGGCTGAGATTCTGAACCTGCAAACCACATTCTGGTTTGTTTGGAAAGCAGAGTATATAATATGGGACAAGAATGAGGCAGACATTGGGGCAAGATGCTGAGCACCAGCAATTTGGCATCTACAGTCTTTGCCTTCTTTACATTTAAGTCACTCAGATGGCCTAAGGGCTTTCTCTCCCTGGCAACCCCACAAGCATGCCTGCAATTTCAGGAGGTTTCACCAGGGCAGATGCATGCTTCTTTCTCCTATGTCTTGAGCTTCTCTTTGAAATCAACAGCAGAAACGGGGCCATGGGAGACCTGTCTTTAATGGGGGCGATGTACTAGGGTGGAATGGGTGTGCATTTTGGAAGTCGTAGATTCAAGTTCAAATCTTAATGTCTCCATGAGCAGTTAGTTACCTGCCCTGCCTATGCCATCACTGGTAAAATGCAAACTAAAAAGCCCACTTATAAATCTCAGGGATTAAAGAGTATGTGGTCACCAGGCCTAACCTATAACAGGCACTTAGGGAGCTGTTTTGCTTAAGGTATTGCTGGCGTTCCCTCTTTAGATTTCAGTAAGAGGGGTTTTGTTGGGGGTAACTGAGGTGAATTTGGGCCTCTGAGACAGAAGACATTTAATCAATTCTTTCAAAGCAGCTCTACCTGTTTACTTTTAATAATGGGTTTGTTTGTCTTTAATAATATGAATCAGACCCAGCCCTCCTACTGTCTGAAGCTTGTGAGCGAACGAACGGTGCTTGTGAGCAGGAGCTCAGGAGCAATCTTTGCAGCCACAAGTGGCCAGCGGCCTCGGGCGACAAGTGAAAACAGGTTTCATGCAGGGAAACATCTCTTTTGCAGAGGTTAATGACATTTACCTGCAATCCTGTCCCCTAGCTTCAAAGGTAATGGTAAGCATTACCCAACTAATGAGCGCAACACCTCCTGGCTCCCTGTCCCCAGGGCAGGAAGGAGAAAAAACTACATCCCCACCTGAGCTTAAGTGGCTGTGGGATCCCAGAGGAGTCACGGATCCTCATAGGACTTCACTTCCCTCACCTGTAAAACGAGAGGGTTGGCCCCTCCCAAAGGAAGTTAAAGATGGCTTCAGTGTGACTTCAGGTGACCTCCAGGCCTGATTTAGGGCTCTCTCTGGATTCTCTGTCAGCTTTAGATACAGAGGTGTGAGCTTCTGCCTCTGCCGGCATGTGTGTGTTTATGTATTGGAAACCTCTAGAAAAAGAGGGAAGGAATGGGTGCTATGTGCTCCAGACAGTGACTTCAGGGACATGCACAGTGGATGTAGAAAGTCACCTCTCAGGCGGTGCTTACCACTTCCCCTTGAAAATGGGTCAGGGCGCTGACCTTCCGCGTAGTCAAAAATCCGGGTATAACTTGGACTCCCCCAGACCCTGACTACTAATAGCCTACTATTGACCAGGGGTTTTACAGATGGCATAAACAGTCAATGAATATGTATTTGTATGTTATATGTCTTTATACTGAATTCTTAGAATAAAGCAGGCTACAGGAAAGAAAATGTTATTAACCAAATCATAAGAAAAAGAAAATACATTTCTAGTACTAGACTGTATTTATCGATACCATAAGTTTTTTAAAAAATCAATGTATAAGTGGAGCTTCACAGTTCAAGCTCATGCTGTTCAAGGGTCAACTGTACCTATAAATACAGACAGCTGGAGCCCCCAACGCTAGACAAAACAAGGCAAACGTGACCCACTAGCTTGTCCCAGCTGTCACGTGGATACTTCATTTCCCCAAAACTCGTTTATATTTATTTTACTCCTAAGCTATTTTAACCTAAACATGTTGAAGTAAGAGGCCCATCCATCTCACATCTCCTATAGACTTGTATTTTCTGAAAAATTCAAGGCCAATCATGAAATGAAAACAGATTTCCACAAAGTGGTTCTCCATAATCTAAATTTTTCTGACAGCGAGCTTAACACTTCAAATGGCAACTCATTTCCTTGTCGGTCATAGCTCTTTATTTGAAATACTTTTTTATCCTGAGCTGCAATCTTTTCCCCTTATTAAAGGGAACTTTCTTAAGGATTTATAGTCAAGGCACCATGTTTCTTTAAACATTATCTCTCAGAGGAGAAATGTAAACAGCCACACAATTCATATAACTTCTTAGCCACTGGGTCCCAGTAACTATGATTATTATAGAAATTACATTCTATGTATTCTACATATATTTATATATGGTATTTGATAATATAATTTATGTTTATGGTTTAATGTATATTATAATACATAATAATTTGAAAACTAGATTATAAAAATTCAAATTTAGAAAAGCAGTTCTATCAGGGGACTCATTCATGGAAATGGAAAGATCCTTTATGGAGTAATTTCCCCCTGGGGGCCTTTGAATAGCAATCTCCCGCGTTTTGATTCAATCTGTGGCAATCCCATTTAGCTGCATTACTGGACCACCTCATTGTACAGGGGAGGTAAACTGTGATGGTAACCATTTGGCTCTCTCTTTTTTTCCCACTCACTACTGATTTATTTGGCCATTAATGGGTCCCTCCTCACCTCCCACTGAGGCCATTTGATCTCCCCGCAGGATGAGCAGGGTGTTAGGGCCGCTGTGATGGCTTTCCAGAAGCAGAAAATCCAAAGGGACAATGTAGTTATGACTGAAATGATTAATTGAATAACTCACTTGAAAATTATGTGCCGCTTCAAAGACCTAATAGCTGATCGAGTGAGAGTCCACGCAGTGGCCTGGCTGAGAACAATGTGGGAGGGGAGAATTGTTTTTAGGAGAATGCCACCCTTGGATTCTATAAAATACTGGTCCATGATTCCAGGCAGTAACATTTCTATAATCCTGATAATATTCATTTACATTTGCATAACTTGACACAGTTTATGAAGCCCTTTCACAAATATTGTAGCCCAGATGGATGCATATGCAAGGGCTAAGCTGGACCTGCGTTCCAGAAGTGGAAGCAGGCTTAGAGTTCCTTGACTTTCCAAAGGCACATGGCTAGGACGTGGCGGAGTGGCACCACTTCTAATTCAAAATCTCTTTCAACAGCACACCACACCATCTCTCCAGAGTATCACAGCTAAGACCACTTCAGTGAATTCTTCTGACCTAAGAGAGAAGGTTGTACCCTCTGAATACTCTGCTCCATGTCTGGCAGTAATCTGGCCTTTGAGGGTACAGATGTCCAAGCGAGATGGCTACCACAAAAAGCATTTAAGTCCCAGGACACATGCCAGCATTATTTTCGATTTTAAAGCAATGGAGTCCTTTCTGTGGGCTGTGAAGAGAGAGACCTTTATTGCAAGGGGCCCATACACCCTTAAGAACCACCTTACTTTCCATATTAAGAGACTGAATATACAAACAGACAAGGCCAGATCATATTTTTTTTAAAAACAAACAAAACTTTGACCTGACACCTGCCCAGGAAACGAACCTTATCTACAGTAAATCCAGGTAGCCAGCCTGCTGTCAGTCATACTTGGAGGAAGCCAGATTGCTCTCTTTAGGGACAATCCAGAAAGCTAAACAATAATTCAGTAAAAACCGGTGCCAAATGGCCAGGATTAATAACTAACAGCTTCCCTAATTTTTGTCCCTGTTCTAAGGTAGGACCAATCAAAGAGAGTCAAGCATGTATTTCTAGCCAATAGGATGTCCTGCTTCTAGTTAGCCCGCCTCCAGCTTCCTCATGTCAACAGCCTCCAGTCCTTCCTCTATAAGGCTTTCCTACCCCTCTGCCTGACTTAGAGTCTCTGCCATAATGCAAGTGACAGTGGCTGACTCCCTTGCTATAGCAAGCTCAGCATAAATAGCCTTTGCTCCCCTCATTTGGTGGGTCCTCACTTATTGCCACAGTATAAATCAGAGCTGTAATATGGTCCATTCACACACATATCACTCTCTGCAAATATTTGTAACTGCTGCTGTGATGTGCAGAACACCAATTCACTTAGAATGCACAATGCCTATTATGTGGAGTCTCTGAAATGTTGTCACACTAAAGAGAAAAAGTGCATCTGTAAGTACTAGCTTAGAAAAACACCCAGTGTAAACGCAAGCTGCAGAATAGAATGCATATGACCCTAATTTTAAGACATACGAATAAAGAACCGAATGATGAATAAGTGCCCACAGTACACTGGGCCACCAGATTAAACAATAACAGCAACAATCACAAGGGCTTCTATTTTTTGAACACCTAGTCCTCACAATAGTACTACAATGTGTGTGAGTAACCTCACTTAACAGGGAAAGGAACTGAGGTTAGGAAACATCAAGTAAACTGTTCAAGTTCACAATACTTTTGAACTTCTGAAATTAGTGTGTAAGCCCTGGTCCACTGGACTCCAGAGCTTGACTTCCATTCTGGCTGCCATAAGCTCCTGAAAACCCTTATTCTGCGTGGCCGTCTTGTAGGTGATACTAATGTTCGTGCTACGATGGCTCACTCTGGCTTTTACGCTTTAGTTTGAGCACCAGAGTCCCGTTGTAGTTGTGTTTTGAGTACATTTCTGTCAGGCTGAGGAAAGGAGCTGGATCAGAACCCAGGAGGCTGTGTCCTAGTCCGGACCCTGCCACCAACTGCCCATCTAGCCCTTAGATTAGTTGGTCGCGGTAAGTGTTTCCAACAGGTGCAGCTCTGCCCTTCTGCTTCTCAGTTTTCGGTACATTTGTCATTACTCGCTCAAGGCTGATCTTCTCCCCACTGGCCTGTAGGAATAGTGACAACAGCAGCCACCGCCAGAACTAACACACAGTCAATGGCAGGCTCTGTTCTGAATGCTTTGTGAGTGTTGTCTCATTGAAGCCTCACCTTGCCCGCACAAGGGAGATGCTGGTGGTGTCCCCTTTTCGCATGTGGGGAAACTGAGGCATGGCAGCATTAAGTAACTTGTCCAAGATCATGCAGCGGGTGTGGTGGCATCAGGACTGCGCACAGGTAATTCGGCTCTTGAGCCTGGACTGCTCAGTGCTCCAATTCCACCCCATGCCATGTCAACTGTCTAAGGGCAGAGGCCATGGGCCGGCCTCAGTCCTTAGTACAGAGTACATGCCTCCCAGGTACCTATGGCGTGAATGAATGAATGGCTTCTATCTAATCTGCACAGAGGCTAACACAACATCCCACACACTTTGGATCAGTGTTCCTGATTGAATTTACCCTGTTTTCTCTTGTTATTGTCAACAACCAAAGAGAAAGGCTTCATTTTACACAAATACTCATTTACTTACCCTGCCTTCATCAGACTTTATTCGTATTTACCTGATGTCTAATGTGTCTTTTGTTATAGCTGGATGCCCAGTAGGATGACAAGGACCATTTGTTTCAACAGGTGCTAGAAAAGAGATCATTTTGCTTCTTTCCCACCCAGATCTATATCCATAATTGGCTCCTTTCCCCTTTTGGGTATATTGTTTTTATTGCCCAATGAGTGGCTCTGCCGTGAATGCTTCCAAAGAGCCATCACCTGTGAGTCCCCTCCCTTTCCTCTCTCTGGAACTCACGCCCTTCTCCTTGACACCATTTATAGGTAGTGGTGCTAAGTTTACAGCCTCTCCATGAGCCCGATTCGCACACACTGAATGCCATGGGATCCTGTTCGCTGCTGGTGGCTTTTTTTGGGTTGTTCATTTCCCAGGCATGGCACTAATAGCTTTTTCAGACATCTCCAGGGATGTGGACTATTTTGCATTTGTAAGCCACCTTTATGAAAAGGGACTCCAGGTCTGAAGTGTCCTGTGACCACTTATGCAGTTGGAGACATGTCAAGGCCACATTCATCACAAAGTGAAAACGCCTGGCCAGTAAGTGTGACATTGTGAATGTCCTGGTGGCACTGGATGTCCATGGAGCTCCGGCGTGGCTGAAATAATGTCAGAAGAAGAAGGAGTTCTTTTTCCTGATTCTGAGCATTGTGCTGCTGTGGCTTTAAAGCAGGGTGGGAGGAGAAAAAGGAAGTGCAATTGTGCGGGGACAGGCTCAGAAAGGAGGAAGGGAAGGAAGTGTTCGGTTTGAAGGCTGGAAGGTTTTGCCCTTCCAAAGCAGGGGCGGGATCCAGCCAAACCCTAAACTGTCACACTGCCACGCCTCAATCCTGATCATCAGGACAGCAGGCAGACGGAAGTTTCCAAACTGTAATTTGGACTGCTCCTCAGGGCCAAGCTCCCTTTCACTACTTAAATCTCCCAAGGTTGCTTTCAGAAAGTTCCTATCGACTTCTTCTATAGATGGAGAAACTGACGCTCAGGGAAATCACAGGACTCGGCCAATATCTCGTCATTGAAATTCAAGGTTGCCTGACGCCAAAGCCTGGTCTTCCTTCTGTGCCTGCCACGTGCAGCACCCATGCGACGACAAATCAGGGACCATGACAATAAGGACCTGTTACATTTCCGCAGTCAGTATCAGATATTGCTCTTTTGGTTACTTCAGGAGTTCTCCTGGCTGCATCTCCTTGGTGTCTAGTGGTAAAACCCCATTCAAACAATGGGGAGCAGTGCGTTCTCTTGCAGGAAACAAAATTTTTCACGAGAGATTATCTTTGTGGTGAAGGATACCCCAGAGATAAAGTTGTTGACAGCGGCACCTCTAAATGGAAAGTCCTCTGTGGGGCGGAAGGAAGGCAGCAGGAAGAACAGACCAGAGACTTGAGTCACCCTGGGTCTAAACTACGGAAAAGCCTGGGGGGGCCCTGGTGTTTGTTTGTTTCCTTGACTCCCCACCCACCTGTCAAAATTAACTTCCTCCGGGGTGCTCCCTTAGACCCCGGGTGCTCCTTTCACTAGCTGAATATTCGTTGACTATTTCCACTCACTGACATGTAGTTAGGATTAGGCTCTACAGCACATCATACCACAAACACACATGGTGGCTTAAGGAAGGCAGAAGCTTATTTTTTCCCTCCTTAAAATCTCCACATTGGCCATGCAGGACAAGTACAGTGGCCCTTGGTGTCAACAGGGACTCAGGCTCCTATCTGCCTGCTCTTTCCTCCTAGTCGGTGGCCTCTTCCTCAAAACCACAGCGTGGTGCAAGACAGCTGCTGGGGCCCTTCGTGGGATGGAAGAAGAAGGAAAAACAAAAGGGTAGAAAGAGGTACTTCTCAAACATTTCAGTTCCTTCTAAACAGCCTTCTAAGAAACCCCAAATATTTCTTCCCCCTACTTCTCACTGGCAGCAACTTACTCAGATGTCCACCTCTGGCTGCAGGGGTGGCTAGGAAGTATAGGTATATTCCAGGGATTGATGAGCAGCTACTATGGACAGGACTTACAATGAAAGAAAGGATATGACAATACTCTGGGGATCAGCAAGATGTGATCTACAGGCAAATCTGGCCCACCGCCTGATTTTGTGAATGAAGCTTTATTGGAACCCAGCCAAACATTTATTTACATATTTTCTATGGCTGTTTTTGTACTACAACATGAGAGTTTGGTAGCTGTGATGAGAGATGGTCTGCGAAGACTAAAATACTTATTCCTTCCCGCTTTACAGAAAAAGTTTGTTGACTCCTGAAATAGTCTACAGCGAGGCACTGTGTACACCGATGTGGGTTCTGTCCACAGAGCGCTTACGGTCTAGTGAAAGCGACAGCCAAGTAAATTTCAGATTACCGTTTGGTGTGATGAGTGGAAAAGCAGAGTTCTGTTCACGGTGCTATGGGACCACAGGGGCAGACCATCTAAAATGGATGGTAGAGATGGAGGTCAGACAAGCTCTGTAGGTGAGCTAGACAGTGAGAAGCTTAAAAGGAGAGAAAGGACTTCCAAGCAGAAGAGAAACATGTGCAGAGATTGGAGGAGTGTGATGCCTGTCATTATGCACTCATGGCCCGGTACGTCATAGTTGCCCGTGAGTCTGTTTCCTCTAGAGAGCATGCATTTTCGCCTCCCCCTGCCCGGCGCCGTGTGCTGCATCAGTGTACCCAGTGCCTGTGTCTTGCAAGGACCTCCAAATGCTCATCACTTAGCTGCTTACATCAGCATCTCCTGTGATTCTGTCATATGTGTTCCTGGGGGCCTGGCCCACTGAACCAGAACTTAAAATGGGTGACCATGGGGTGGAGGGACGCTGAGCTCCATTCCAAGTTTGGCAATGACTAGATGAAAGCAAGGTCTTTTGGTGACAGTCCCCGCCCCACCACTTCCTGCCTTGTGTTAAGCCTGGACAGGTTGCTTAACTTTTCTGAGCTTTATTCTTTTTCATTCGTAACAATGGAGAAGGCCTCGTGAGCTGGTACAGTTCAGGGTCCTCCACTGCGGTGCTGTTGACATTTTGGACTGAATGATCTTTGCCATGAGAGACTGTCCTGTGCATCATAGGGTTTTTAGCAGTGGTCATGACCTTTACACACTAAATACCAGCAGCACCCCAGCATTGTGACAACCGAAACTGTCTCCAGACATTGCAAATGTTCCTTAGGGAGGCAAAATCACCGCTGTTTGAAAACCGATGAGCCTGCGTAAGGAGTAGATGAAGTAATGTATCTACAATACCTACCTGTAAGTAGTTAGCAAGTATGATAACTATTACCATTATTGTCATTTGCGTTCAGAAAATATTAGTTGAAAAATTGTCTTGGATAAAAAAAGAAAGAAAATCTTAGTTGAAAGAACAAGTACATGTCATGGAAGAAAAACAAAAGTCTTGAAGAAACTACTGGTTTTAGGTTGGCAGATGCAGGAAAGGACTTCTTAGCCATGACTAACAATTTTTTCTTAAGTCCACCTGTCACAAATCTGTGCTGTTAGGAATGTTGGCTGAGAGGCATTTTCTAGTGAGCTGTCAGGGACATCTGTTGTTTTGTGACCTATTTCCACATTGCCTGATTTAGTTTTGGGGGAAAATACCCACCCCCACTTTCCGCCACATGCTTTGCGTGAAGCTGACCTTTGTGTTGATTCCAGTGGTAAATCATGCGACGAAAGCCCAAGTCACCTGGGAAGTCCAGGCTCCTGGCCCCGTGCCTGGTCCAGAAGAGGGAACAAGACTCAGGCCAGGCACAATCAGAAAACCCCGAGGGTTTGCTAGGACAATTCTGAAAATGGGATTTCCATTTCGCCCTGGCCTTGAACGTGAACAGTCCTAAGGTCTAGACAGCATCTGGGAAGGGAGGTTGTATCTGAGAATAAGGCCCACGCATGAAGGAGGGCAGAACTGAGCAGGGAGGTGGAGAGAAACTGAGGTCTGTGATTGTGTCTGAATTCTGTGTTCAGCTGTGCCTGCAGCCCAGCTTCTTCACTAACTGTTCATGTTCCGGAGCTAATACATGCCATCTTCGCGTGTTGGTTTGGGCTAGTTTTTCTCCCCTTGAATCCAGTAACCCCCTCCCCCAACCGATGCTTCATCTTGATTATATTAAGAGTGAAACACTTTATGTGTATCTTTGGAATGACAAATAATAGAAAGCCTAACTCTAAATGGCTCATTCTTGAAAATGCCCAGGAGTGTGTGAGCTTCAGACCTGGCCTCCAGCTCCATTTCTCTGTATCTCTCTTGGCCTAGTTGCCCTTGTGGTGTTGGCTTTGCCTTTGGGCAGGCTCCCCTGGTGGTTCAGGCCTCGTGGATATGTGTCACCAGGAGAGAGTGAGAGAGGAAGAAGAGTCTTAGCTTGAAACCAGCAAACAGAAGTCCTGAGCTTTACTGTGGTTAGACCGACTCAGACCACGTGCTCAGCCTTAGACTGAGGCAGCTGGGGGGATCTCCCAGGTTTGTAGCCAGGACTGGAGGCTAGACCCGTGGGTTGGGTCAGTGCCACCCAGAGCTCAGAGCTGCTACCCAGTGGGGAAGGGGCACGGGTGCTGGGACACTTGCTCACTACTCATTTTAAAACAAGAAAATGGTATTCGATGTCTGCTAAAATGTCACCTTTTAGGGACACCTTTCAGTTTCTTCCATTGCCTCTCAGCATTCCTTCTTCTGGGCTCTTTCAGGATTTGCTGACTGATATAGTAGTACAGTATTCCCTCACTTATGGCAGGTATTACATTCCAGACCCCACTGCGAAGTAGGAACCTTACATTTATTCTACACTCTTAAACCTACATCACTTTAACAACATATGCATACAGTACCACAAAATCCTGCGATATAGTGAAAAATCCACAATAAATAATTAAATATGTAATTATATCACCACTGTTAGAGTTGTTTGTCTAAAACCTATTTTCCTTACTAGAAATTTGAGCAGAGATCTATTTTAACATCTTCTCTTTCCTCAATGTAGCCCCATTGTCAGTGTCACCCGCCATTTTAAACAGTGGCCTGCAACCTACAAGGCACAAGCTCATTTAGGTAACTGGAAGCATATGAATGGAAACATAGAACTTAAAAAAATGCAAACAGGCTCACTCTTTCTGTTTTATTTTTTCTTGGCCATATACTTTGACTTCATTTTACTTGAGAGTTTCGTGAGGAATATGCCACACCAAAGGGTTCTATTCTGAATGAGAGACATGGCTGATCACTGGGCCAGGAACGGAACCCCATTGTCGGTGAGAAAGAATTGTTTGATTTGCAACACAACTGGCCTATCTGCAATAATTGGCTCATGAACTTCAGGCCAGATCTTGAAAGACTAGACCTGAAATGAGGGAGAAGTGTATTAACTAAGTACACTGATTGTTTTCCTTCTGCTGGAGGTATTTTGTTTTGTTGTTTCTAGTTTTTAATCCAATTGAATTTGTTCCCCACAGAGAAAAGACAAAGGGTTTCAAGGCCAGCTTGCTGGAAAAAAAGTCTAGAATCTGTGACTTGTTGTTCCATGACTGAAGTTCGAATCCCTCCTCCAAACTTACTGGCTGTATGACCCTGGACTAGTTACTTAACCTGTATAGACCTCACGTTCCTCACCTGTAGTGTGGGAATAATAGTATTACCCACCTTGTAGAGTTAATAAAAAATAAATAAATGAAATAATGTCTGTAAAAGCGCTTAGCACAGCCCAAACTAATGGGACATGCTTAGCAATGCCAGCTGTTAATGTGACGGCTCCTTTTTATCACCGGGGACGTGAGTTGGGGCAACTCAGACAAATCTGCCAAGGCAGCAGTTTTTCCGTTTGTGAATCCAGGGCAAGGCTCTGTCCTTTACAAGGCTGTTGAATGGAGCACATAGTAGGTGTTGACTAAATGTTAGCTCCAAATCACATCCACCCATTCCTATCCCAATGTGGAGGAGGAGGGTGGACACCATTCACTCCCCCTCTCCCACCCACTGGAGGAAAAGGCATTTGAGAACCTAAAGGTTTGCTTTATAAATAATCAGGAATCTAGGGCAAAGAAACCCTGCCTGGGCTTAGAGCAACGTTATGGTTGAGATCTGATAGTTGCAGACCAAGCAACCCAGCCTCTGCGGTTCCTGTTTCAACCACTGTTGACCACACTGGGCTTTCAGACAAACCTGCAGACGGTGAGGCTGGAACTTCAGTTGGAACCGAAGGAAATGTATGTGGGCAGCTGCAAAATGTTCTGAGTCATGTCTGTGTAACACAATGCTAGCCGAGGCAGAGAACCCCACTGCAGTTTTGGCAAGTTATTCGTTTCCTCTGCATGCGTGCAGGTACCTTAGTGGGCTTGTTTTTGCTACGTAGCCGGCCACCGTTTAAGATGGCATTTGGCACGTTTGCAACCTCCTAGCCTGAAAAAGATCCCCAGCTGGAAAAAGCCCCTTGGTTTCCAGATAATCATTTATGATGAGTGGGTATGTTTGGGGATGTGAGAGGTCTATTCTCTATCCCATCGTTCATTTCTATATCCCAAGCCCCCAGCAGTGCCTGACATAGAGTTAGGGCTCAGCAGACATTTGAAGAGTGAGTGAGGGGAGGAGGAAGTCACCCACTAACTAGGTCATTGCACGAACAGCAAATTCTGACCAATGGTGTTTACAGCCTGTTGATGACTGAAAACTTCCAGGCTGGCTAGAGCCTTGCTTTGATATTTACTGACTTATATGTTAACCTTTAGCAACTTGACCGGGGGGGGGAAACCTGTTAGGGCCAGTTGGTTCTAATTTTCAGTTAGGATAAAGGACAGTGTCAGTTCAGGCAGAATGACCATATCCCTGTGAGCTTGTGTGTGTAACTGGTGACTGTCCAGGGCCAGCCAGTTCAGCATGGGGACAGGAGCACAAAGCCACTGCTGCTGAGCCTCTCTGTAAGGTCATTGCATTCAGGTTAGGGATCATGACGTTATTCTCTGGCCTCACTGCCACCTCACGCTCAGCCGATTCTGGCTGCTGCAGCACGGTGGGTTGCAGGCTCAGAGAAGGTGGGGCCCGGAAGGAGCAAGGGGAAGTTTATCCACTAGGTCTGCTGACCATGAGCATGAGAATTTCCCGGGACATTGATTCATCTTACACATGAGGAAAATGAAGCCCAGAGAAGTAAAGCAACTTCCCCAAGATCACACAGCTAGTTTGCAACCCCAGATGATTATACTAGGGTGTTATTAGAGCTGTAGACTGATTTACATGTTGTCTCAGTATGTTTTTATCTCTGTTCTTCCATTTGGCCTTCTCAACCACTTTTGAAATGAAAAAATAGGATTAGTTATTGTCTAGAGAGAAATGCAGTTTTTATGTATATCTGTGTGCCAGCAGCCATGACCGTCTCAAGAAAGGTGACACTAGCCTACATGGCACCTTTGTGCAAATTAGAAAGGCAGCCTTTCTCCTACAGCAGGTCTGAGCCCGTGGCCAGAGTACAGGCTAGACGTCAGCCCCTCCCCATTCTTGGTCACTCAGCCTTGGTCAGTTTCCAACCAGCACAACCCTACAGGGCAGTCCTGCTCTCAGGGATGGGGGACTTACCTTGTCCTCCGGTTTGTCCTCCCACTGTCTGACACAGAGCGGGGCCCACGGGTGTTAAAGAAAGGTGGCTGACCTACTCGAGGCGACCTGGTTGAGCTGCAGTAACCTCTGTTCTTGGCATGATCTCAGGCAGGAGACCACAAATTTAACCTGGTATGTGTCTCCACACCAGCTCTTGGGGAATTGGCCGGTGTCATTTAGTTCCCCATAGAGCACATGGCGGTGACCCCTGAAAATAATTTTCAAAGTCAAGGCCCCGAGATGTGAGCACTGGGAAGTGTAGTTGGAAAGAGGAGGATGCCCCCGGCCTCTTCAGGAATTCAAATACAGCCTCCGTGTTTGGCAGAAGTCAAATAAGAGCTTTCAGACACAGAGCTAGGCCCCGACCCTTGCCCTCTTCCTGCCTCCACCACCGTGAAAGGTACAAACATTGAAGAAGCTTCCTGGGCAGCCCCACCTGCCCCATGATCACAGTAGGGGCACTTTGGCCTGGTAATCAATGTCCAGTCCTTAGCCTTTTTATTGCACTGCTCAACACATAGTCATGTTACCTTCTTATCACAGGGAGATGGCTTTTGCCTCTCAGGCTGCCCCTGAGGACGACCTTTCTACAACCCAGGGGTGGGACATTCTCAGCTACAGCTACCAGAATAGCAGTAACTAACGTTTCGTGAGCTCTTCTCAGGCGCCAGGACATGGGGACAGGGCTCAGGGCTTTACTGGGTCATCTCACTTTATCCCCACAGTCACCCTGGGAGGCAAACATCATTATGCCTATTTCACAGCTGAGGAGACTGAGAGTCAGAGAGGTTAAGCAACCTGCTCAGGGTCACACAGCCAGTGAAGCCAGAACTCAAACTCACACCCCAGAGTGTCTGACCACCCAGCCTATGTTGCTAACTCTTATACTCCCCTTAGTCTTGTTCGATGGTGCCCCTTCCTAGGTGCTGGGCGCCAAGACCTGGGGACAACCCTGTTCTTTGGTGCACGTGTTTGCTTCAGCACATTTTTGGAGTATTTACTATGTGCCCAGCACTATGCTAAGCAATTTTCAAATGGACTTACGTGCACTTCCTTGTTTAATCCTCAAAGCAAACCTGTAAGTATCACTGGTCTGCTTTCCTTGTGAGAAGCTCAAGTACTCACTCAGGGAAAAGGTGGGCTTCAACTCCAGGACGACATGACTCTCAGACTTATTCTCATCCAAAAGCCCGGTGTTTCTGGAAGCATGGTCCTGAACCTGCTGGTGCCCACAGAGATGCAGACTCCTGGGCAGCACAACGTGGACTCCGAATCCCTGACGGTGGGATACTTTCCTGCCAGGTACCCCAAGTGGTTCTTATGACCGCTTACATTTACAATTCATTTCCCTGTGTAAGTGCTAGTAACATGGGCATGTCCACTGTTGAACGTTCATGGAGTGAGACGTTTCTGATTTATCACTCTTCTCTATATCTGTTGTAGTTTAACGATAAGTTTACTTTAAAAAAAATCCCCTCCTGGTAATACACATGGTGATGGGGTTCAGGAGCACTAACTGGTAGTTACAAAACAGTCACGGGATGTAAAGTACAGCGCAGGAGATACAGTCAATAATACTGTAGTAACTGTGTATGCATGGCGCCAGGTGGGCACTGAATGTACCAGAAGTGCTATGCACCTAACACTAATACAGAAATGTGTTGAATGCAAACTGTAATCAAAAAATAAAATTAAAAAAATCCCCTCCCATACAGGATTATGCAGTCTTTTCACTATGAGCACTTTTTCTCCCTTGGCTAAGTCTGTCTCACACACCGTCATACCATTATATCTCCAACCGTAATTCGCAGGGGACCCCACAGCGCACTGGGCCTGAAAAATCAGGCCATGAGGATGTCCCAGAATCACCCCTTCCCTGCCTAACGCGATCACGCAAAGGTTACCGGCAGCTCTCATTTTCTTCTCTCCAGATAATTCCTCCAAAATAGATCACCCAAGTGCCTCACTCGGTAAACTTCCATCAGGTTCTTTCAACCCTGAAACCCAGATCAGTACAAAGTGGTCCCTTGGGGTCCTGCCAATGGCAAAGCTTTCCAGTTGCCACCAACGGGTCATGAGGGGGTCCCGGGGACTCTGCTTTCTGGGCTTATTCCGTCAATGACTCACTCTTTGACCAATCCCGTCAGTGGTTTTTCTTTCCCCTTTAACACTTGGTGAGGGATTTTCTCCTCTTCTGACTTCCTCTTCTTCTGAAACCTCAACAGAGCTCCGCATCGGACATATCCTCACTCGTCAGCCTTCATTAGCTGCTTCATGGAATCTCTCATTTGCTCACTTAGTTACATACGTTTATTAAGCGCCCACATGCACCAGGAACTCTGCTGGGGGTGAGAATTTAGAACATGAATAGGATGTGACCCCTTTCCTTATGGACTACAGGTCACTTTTGGCAAATACGAGGCAAAATTCTGGCAAAATTCTTTTAATAATAATAATGTTGTTGATGAGGATACTAAGAGGAGGAGGAGGAGGATAGAAAGAGAGTTTTTTGAGCCCTTTCTCCGTGGCAGGCCCTCTAACAATCATTTTAGTTGTATGACTTCATTCCCTCTACAGCCTCAGGAGGTAGGTACTATTCTTATCTTCATTTTATGGTGAAGAAATAGTCATTTTCTCACGGTCACACAGTTTGTGAAGGCTGAATCCTGGACGTGGTCTGACTATCACCCCCAAGACAGGCCTCTTTAATATTCTCCTTGAGTCCTCAAAGTCAGCAAATGAGAAGCATCAGAAATGCAAGGAAAATGGAATAAAAGAGAGGACCAACGGGAGATGAGCTACAAGAGCCTGGGAAAGACACAATTTTACTCCAGTGGCTCCAGACTAAGAGAATCTGGAACGTACGCTGACTGTAGAAGTGTGGCTGTAGCCATCCTGTTTAAAGGACAGCATTTTCCCAAATCACAGGGATATCGATATGGTGTAATTCAAACCTCATTAGATGTCAGGTCCCTTTACAACCTTGTCACCAAGTGCTCCAGTCTGTCTGGAATATGTCCAGGGATGGGGACCTTATGAGCTAACTAATTCCATTTATTATAAACCTATGTAATGGGTATCTTGATTTTGTCCAGCATCATTTCCATCTAGTTTGATAACATCTCCCCAAATTTCTTTTGGGCAACTGCCCACACCCATTTCAAGTCATTCTACTAGGGGCTGTCAGTCAGCAAGGGAGTGGGTCTATGACCCCAAGTTATGCCTATCAGATCATCCCCTCACAGAAGTCTGAGTCTGGTACCCAAGGACACCAAGACAGAAAACAGATAGAACCAAGTCACCGCAAAAAGAGAGGAACCATGAGGCCCTCAAGCAGCTCAGGGACTCCTGACCTTCTTCAGCCTTCCCTTCACTTCTGGGAGCAATCATATCCTCCCATGAAACCCTTCCTGTGCCTGTTCTGCTTATTAGCCATAATTGGAGTTGGATGCTTGCAACCAAAATACCTTCGCTGATAAAATCCACCTGTGTTTTCTTTCTGTTGTCTTGCATTATTAAACTTACTTCTTCATTATAAAGGTAATTCACGCACATGGTTTAAAAACATTTTCAAATGGTACGCAAGGGTAATTTCAAATAGTATATCCCCCTGTTTCCACTCCCTGGAGGTAACAACTGCTAATAGTTGCTCGTGTTCCTTCTAGAAACTTCCGTTTCTTTTATTAACAGCTCTGACTATTAGACAGTTCTTCCTTAGACGGAATTGAAATCTGTCAGCATGTGGGTTCCATTCATTTGAGCAAGTTCTGGATTCTGGGAACCATTAAACAGGTTTCACTGACAAGCCTTTCGGGTGGTTGACAGTTGTGATACCACGTGCCCTGAGTCCCCTCTCCTAGAACCAGACACTCTCTGCTTCGTAAGCCATTACCCATGGGGCACAGTCAGGAGGCCCCTCATCAACCTGGCCCCTTTCCTCTGATTACTCACTCATTTGCTGAATCTTCCCAGAACTAGGACGCCCAGAATTGAGCACAGTATTCTGCGGTGATCTGACTGAGCAGAACTCCTGTGTGAAGTGAAGCTGGGATTCAAATACAGTTTTGTTTGGCTCCAAAGTTCTTATTCTTAAGCTGTATATTGTAGAGCTATTAAGAAATCAAGGGTATATCCTAGGATCCCAGAAGGAGGCAGATGGCACACTCTAAAGTAGCTATGGAAGTGAGTTTAACAAGGGGTCAGGTCAAGTGTGTGGGCAGGGTTTAGGGAAACCAAGGAAGGCTAGTGAAGCCCTGGGGGCCATGGTAGCAGGGAGCTCTGGCCACCCTTGGGTCTCAAGGGCTCAGAGGAAGAAGAGTTTCCTGAATTGGAGAGAAGGAGTCACCTGACCTGCTAGGGATTGTGCCTCTTGGTAGAGAAATCTAGACCGGGCCAACCCAAGGTCTGGAAGGATGGGAGCTGGAGAACGAATAACCCAACCTGTCTGTCTTCTTATTCCCCTCCCATCTCCTGCTAAAGCCACCCGTTGTCCAAACCCAACCTTAATCCGAGGGCCCAGGAGCCTACTGATGCAATCCATAAGGGTCAGCCTCCTGGGGCACAGAGCAGAATGGACAGGCGTGGAGAGCAGGTATAAAAGAGGAAATGAGTAATACCTAGCAAAGAGGTGAGCGCCAATTCCCTTTCCTTTGGGAAGTTTTTTTTTTTGAATCCTACCCAAGTCACAATAAAACATTTTGAACTCCCAGAATAGATGTCCCTTGTCCCTCGATTTAACACCGAGTTCCTGGTTTTCTCTCTGAGGTGGGTGTGTATGTGTGATTTCTGTCTAGCTCCCTACTAGACTGAGTATTCTGAAGACAGTCACTCCCATGCCACCTTTAGGCCACTCTTCTCCCCCCATGCTCGACACACAGCTTCGCACTCCGAAGACCTTCAGAATTATTGGCTGAATTTGTTAAATGCTCATATAATGCAGAGCATTTTCTCTGGACAAGGGAGGTTTGCTCAGATGGTCTTTACTGTGTTATGTTACTAGATTTGCATAGCATGCTTCCTGCTTTTGTAAATTTTTATAGCGTTGCCAGCCACAGCTTATAGCTAAAGGACTTAATGAGAGGTTAAGTACCCAATTCCTTTTTTGAGAATACTGCAGGGCCTCTATTTCTAAGAGCTTCCACACTCTTGTTATGCTTCCTAAGATCAGAGTTTGCACTACCTTTACACTTGGTACCTTAATTCTTCTTCAATAAAACTAGAAACATCAGGGAACAGGCTGTGTACGAAGTGATCACGATGGTTGGAGCACTAGAACACTTCTCCACGGCCTACTGTTTGCCAAATGCCCAAATCTCTTTGAACCTGAGTTTTCCCATCTGCAAAATGGATGCAGTATAGTAATAATTAAATAAGCATATGAAAGCAGGAGTCCTAAAGCTCATGCATCTAAAAAGGATTATGATTATTAACAATGGAACAAGTTGGTAGATTTAAGTGACTTTAAACAATTTTTCTATTGTAATTTTTAGAGATGTCACAAGTAAAAGGCTATAAAGAGAGGGAGAGGTTTGGAGACATCAGATAGCAAGAACAGATTGTAATTTTCATCAAGTGAACATCCAAATAATCTTCGCTACATTTTTTGTGATAAGTAGATTTATCTACTGCTAAACAAGTGGAATTAAAAATATTAATAACAAACTTGGCATACAATGGCTCAATAATAAAAACTAGGACGGGATTTTGGAAGCAAAATTTAATCATTATGTTCTATATCAGGGATGAGCAAATTCTTCTGTAAACGGCCACATAGTGAATACTATGGACCATACAATTTCTATTCTGTTATTGCTATACACAATTTGTAAATAAATGGATGTAGATGTGTTCCAATGAAACTTTATTTCCAAAAACAGGTGGAAGTCTAGAACTGGCCTGTAGCTGTATCTTGCCAACCCCTGTTCTAGATGAACCCAGCTTTCCTATGCCAACATGAGGTAGAGAAATACCCACTGTCTCTTCTATTGTTATGTTAGGTTATAAGAGAAGGAATCAGTATTTATTGAAATTTACTAGATACCAGGCGCTATAGTAAGGATATTACACTGAAAATCTCATTTAACCCTGTGAACGAAGTACTAGAATTATGTCCATTTTATATAACTAAGCGATTGATTTGAGGTCCAAATATAGGCCTGGCTCACTCCAAAGCTCTAAGTCTGTCTGCCTCGTAGTACCTTGCAGATAGGTTGAAACTTTCAGTATTATCTTTAGTTCATTAATACTTAACGTAATCATTTATATGTGTAGAGTCAATTCTACTATTTTACTCACTGAGACCAGAGTTTGCACTGCCTTCACCGTGGGCACCTTAGTGTTTGTTTTCCTGGGCTTCCCGTCTGCTTTTCGCTCGTGTGCTCTGACCTGGAACAGCAGAGCCGTCAGCTCTCCCAGGCTGTTCCCAACCAGTCCCATCACTTTGTGTTGGGAAGCAGGGCTTTGCGCTCCCCGTGCGTCCTCAGTCAAGCCCACCGTCTTTTGGCATCCGAGCTGCCGGCTTCCTTGACCCGCTTCAGAAACAAGCTGGAGGTGTGCTGGGTGGGAGTCACCAGACACGAGAAGCCATAGACGTCTGCCATTCTCACCCGCAGCGCCTTTGGTCAACTTCCAGTGCCCTGAAACGGTTGACTAATGTTGTCCGGTTTTGTAATTGCTCATTTTGGTAGAGCGGGATTGCTGTCCTCTTCACGCCACCGTTATTAGAGGTCCTTTCTCTCTTTACTTTAACAACACTTTGGGACCGAAAGTTTCTTTTACACAGATTTCTTATGTTTGGTGTTCACATGGTCTGTCTTCGCCAACCCACTCCCTTCTACCCTTTCAGTGACCTTGTATCTCTAAAAGCAGCATAAAGTTGGGTTTTGTTTTCCTTTTTATGCTATCTGACAATCTTGGAGTTTTACTTGGAACAGCTAATCCATTTCCATTTAATGCAGTTACGGATGTGTTCAAGTTTAAAGCTGCATGATTTGTTTTCTATTTGTCATATCTGTTTTTGTTTTTCTTCCTCTCTTTTCTCTTTTTTGGTGATTTCGTTTTTTTTCTCTTGTAGCTTGTTACATATGCTTTTTACCACTCTTTTAGTGGCTACCCTAGATATTTCAGTGTGCACCCTTGACTTATTACTATTAATATAAAGTATACTTTCACAGAGAGTACTTTTACCACCTCCCCCCAAATGCTAAGACCTTAGAGCACTTTTCCCCCTTCTGCCTTTGTGTTCACAGGACATTATTTAATAACTTTCTATATATATATATATATACACACACACACACATATATATATAATTTTAATCTGTAAAATAAAATTATATATAAATAGATTATATATTTTTATCTTTTCAACAATAAGCATGTGTTTCATCAAAAAATTTCAAATGGACAAAAGGAAAAGTAACATTTTCCATGCAGACCCATTATGCCAGAGTACTTCCTGTTCAGCTTGTGTGCACAGACAGACGCCGCTTCCACTGGCCAACACGGTGAATCAGAATGTGGGCTGGGCTGGGCGTGAGTGGGAAGCCCCTCGGGCCAGTGAGGATTGCACAGTTCAGGCAGGCTGATGAGATGAGATAGCCCGGTTGAGGCTTGCATATTAGCTTTTCTGTTCCAAGTTCTCATCACCATGGGTCACTCTACAGGGACGATCAGCAATATATAGTCGTGGACATGACAGGACGTTGTGTAATGACAGGGCAAATCCAGAGCCTTCCTTTCTCAGACCCAGTGGGTGCTGCCAGCAGGGCTAGGCCCATGGAAAAGACAGAATCAGGCACAAATCCACAGTAGCCTCTTCTCTGTGCTGCCTACTCAGCCCTAACTTTGGTCCAAGTTACGGGCAGGCCATGCTCAGTGGTCCAGACCTTCTCTGCCTGCCTCTGATTTCCCGAGTCCAACCCTGTCAAAACCCAGCTGTCCTGGGATCTCATTTATGCAAAGCTCTCCTCTATGCTAGGTGATAAGGGTTGAATAAGTGAAAATTTCACTTTGTACTTCTCTAATGCTTTTGAAGTAGTTCCACCTAGATTATCTTTGATTCCCACAGAGAATATAGAAACCACCAGAAGTGACCGCTCTGAGTTCCCTACCATCACACTTGTAAAAGGACCTGCCTCTGTACCAATTCTCTCCTATTTCCCTTATGTTACCTTAGAGGAAGGCTCATTGCTCCTAGGAGAGGCCACTTGCTTCACATGAGCTATGAATTTTCTCCTTGCTTACCTTCTCAAGGACCTGCTCCATGTATTCATTCTTCTCTCCTACATCTCCTGCCTCTCCTTCTGCTGGATTCTTTGGCTCAGCATTCAGATTTACTATAATATCTCCAATGTCTAAAAATCAAGCCCCACCAATCCCATCAAAAGTCAGAAACTGTCAGATTGGACTTTAAAAAAGTAACAACTATATGCTGTCTACAGGAGACAAACTTTAAGTTCAAGGATAAAAACAGATTGAAGGTGCAGGAGTGGAAAAAGATGGATAATGCAAACCACCACAGAAGAGTTGGAGTGGCTATACTCATGTCAGGCAACACGGGCTTTAAAACAAAAAATGTCACTAGAAATAAAGAGGGCCTTTTCATAGTGATCAAAGGACTAGTGCTCAGTAAATAGTCATTGAATAAATGAATAGAGATGATAGAACAGAGTTTATAATGTACCTTTCACAGGTGAGCAAATGGGCCCAGAGTAACATGATAGATACTGAGCCTTGAATGGACAATTGTTTGATGATCCAGGTCTTGGATAGGGTTTTCTATCTTCCCCTCTACTAGGCTGCCTCTCTAGCAACAGTGACAATGGCAGTCATTACTATGTACTAGGCATGATGTGCCTTTCACGTATGAACCCATTTAATCCTCACAGTTCTCATACATGTATGGAGAGGGTACTATTATCCCCACCTGATATATAAGGAAACTAAGACACAGAGGGTTGAGGAACTTGCATGCTGCCATCCAGCTAGTAAGAGGCAGAGCCTAGGTTTGAACTCAGGATGAGAATCTGTAAATTAACTCACCATGCTGCATTGCCTCAAAAAATCAACCCTGTTAATTAAGAGGTTGGATAAATAATATGCAATTATTTCCCAGAAAATGATGTGTAAATCAACTCAAGATCATAAAGGTTAGGGGAGTCTCCCCAGAGAAAGTAACACTTAGCCTAAGGCCTAAGGATTGGTAGGAACTATTCAGCCAAAGAGGGACTTATACGTGGAAGGACTTGGAGGAAAGCCATAGATGCATTTGAGGAACTGAAAGAAGAACGGGGCTGAAAGCCTTGAGACCAAGTGGTGAGTTACCTGGCAGGACAAGGAGGTACCAAATATGAAGGCCTTAAAGTGTGTATCCCGGTTAGATCGCTTTGGGCTGCTGCCAGTTACACAAAGCCTAGGCTCCAACTGACAGAACAATGGAGAAATTTCTCATCGAACATTACAAAAGGCTCAAAGGTGGGTGGCTTCAGAGTTGGTTGGTTCAGTGGAACCAGAACCTTTAGCTCATCGCTCTGTCATTCTCAGCCTGGTTCTCCTCCAGGTCACAAGGTGGCTGCCAACAGGGGCTGGAGCAATAGACTCCTTTGCTGATAATGGCCAATGACAATGACCTGGGATTGCTATGTCCTGGGCAGTGGGGGTGGGGGTAAACCGTTCAAATGCCTTCTGAAACTGGGGGAAAAATGTTGTATAAATAGAGGTGTAGATAGGAAGGGGGAAGGAGAAAATGAATATTATGTAGACAGCCAACACCATCCACTAATCACATTAGAGTCTGGAATTTTTCCTTATGTTAATGGAAAGCCATTGAAGGATTTTGAGCAGAAGTCTGCTTATTGATGGGGTGGTTCTCCCTTCCTTCCCTCCTTCCCTCCTCCCTGCCTCCCTCCCTTCCTTCCTCTAAATGGATGGTTAAGTTGTGTACAGTATCCTCTTACCTCAAAAATTCAGAGCCGGATTTCCTGCTTGATTTCATTCAGTACTTTGGGACCCACACAATTGAGAAATATTTCATTTCTTTCCAACTTGGAAGCACTATAAATCTGAAAATCTCAGGACTCCTGTTTTACAGTTTTAGGACAATAAGGAACAGTTAATTTGAAACCTTTTGTATTCATCACCCTTGTACTCTGCATATGATTTGTTAAATGCCTGGCACATCGTGTATGCTCAATATATAAATGATAACAATCACACTGCCGTTGGCGTGCCATCCCAGCCGCAGGAAGCAGATCTTCTGTAAAACTTAACATGATGGCATTATGGCACTCTCATCAATGCTGGACAATTCATATTAACTAAAATGTTTCACTCTGTTTATCAAGTATTTCTCTAAAAAGACATTAAATAAGCAAATTTTAAACAAATGCTGTATTAAGGAGCATTCTTAGGGACTTCATAAATTAGGTACTAGTGAGATACACGTGTCAATCTCTTCTCTTTTGCACCCATAAGGTGATAATAAGTTTTGCTCGAGCATTTTAGGTAGCTGGTGCTGTCTGATCTGCGTATGATCTCATTTTCTCTTCCTGAGGAACTCTGTGGGCTAAGTTCTATTAATAGCTCCCTGCACAGGCGCAAGAACTAAAGCTTTTACATGAAGTAAATGGGTTTTTCAGAGTCTTACAGCCAGAGGGAAAGACCTAGCCTTGGAGCTCAAGTTCACACTCAGTCATTTTTCTCTACCTCCTTCAGTAGTTTATTACAGAAACTATGCACTTTTCCTTCATGCACCCATTAAATTTCAGTCTGAGGTAAATTCTCTTTCATTTGCCTTTAGTCTTATGCAAATCCAACACATGTTTATTGAATGGTTTGTGCTAGATGCTATGGTGTAGAGGGCACAGAGACATACAAGAACTGGGCTTTTTCCTGCAAAGACCATGCACTCTAGGAAGGGGCTGCGGATGGTATACGAATGATCTTCATCACTCAAATGCAAGCAAGGCAACACAGACTCAGGGAGAAACTCATCTGTTGAACATTCTACTACGTGCCAGTGGTGATGGATACCTGACTCACATGATCTCATTTAATTTTCTGACTTCGTGGAGGAGGAATCAGAGACCAGCTCCTTTAATAGTTTTCCCAAGGCACACATATAGGAAGTGGGAGGACCCAACAAAGCAGGGATTGAATGAAACTTGGCCCTAAACAAATAGAAGTCCAAAGTAATGAAACACCACTTGAGTGTTAGGGAATGGACGAAAGCATGATTGGCAAACAGGTGGCCTTTGGAATGGTTGTCGAAGGAAGCAAGGATGCATGAGGGGATCAAGCAGAGAGAGCATTGTACTGGAGGGAACACCAGTGTGAGCAAAGGAGAGAGGCAGGGCTTCGTGGTGTGTGTCAAGAACATCTAACGAATGGAGGACACACAGTGTTCAGATGAGGGTTACAGACTTGAGAGGGTGGGTTTGGATCCACTGAGAAGGCCTTTCTCCTAGGATAGCTGATAGGGAGATAAAGGCGTGGGCGGGTCAGTGATGCAACCAGACCTGCAGTTTAGGAAGATTAACTTTATGAGCTTCATGTTGACTCATAGATGATATCACTCCTGCTGTTTTGGCCCCCAAGCTGCTTTTTCTCAGCTGCTTCTTCTCCCAAACAGTGAACGAAAGAAACCTCTAAGAATCAAAACAAATGCTGTTCAAGGTGTATCCCTACTGCTCCCTCCATTAAGTTCCTGTCTTCCGTCTTCCCTTAAAGTCAACAAAGAAATATCCTTACTCAGGGAAAATGACTAATAAATGTATTAAAAAGTTTTAGATCCACTACTAATAGAGAAAACTAGTTAAAATTAAATGAGTCGGCATCAAGTTAGTAATAATTTTAAAAACTGCTAATGCTTAGAAGGGTGTGGGGGATAAATGGAGACAAAAGGAGACTTGGACTGGGGTGGTGGGCACACAATGCAGTTTATATATGATGTGCTAGAGAACTTGTTCTCTAGGTGCATTCTTCCTGGCTGGTTTGACTCAGTGGATTGAGCGTCGGCCTGCGAGCTAAGTGTCGTTGGTTCGATCTTCCAGTCAGGGCACATCAGAGAAGAAAACTCTGATTCCAAAAAACCTCCGCTGCCTTGCGGCATACCTCTTCAGGGGAAAGGCTAAGGGAGTAAACCCCGACAGAAAATCCGGAGCCGGAGTCCCTAAGGCGGTTTGACGTTGTAGTCAACACCGGCAACTCCTGCGGCGCACCTGAAGCCAAGCTGTATTGACTCCGTCTTTCCCTTGGACCCTTCAGCTGCGAAGAGAGGGGGGGTCTGCTGCATGGGCAACAGCAGACCCTCCATATCACCCTGCCCAGGCTCTGTAGCTTCAGCTTCACTGGAGAGGACACTCCAGCGTCATCGCAAGATGTCGATTCAACACGGGAGGAGACAGATACTGTGTCACTCCCGAGTTGGACTGCACAGCCATTCTCGGTGGTGCAGATAGACTCTTAAGAAGCTACACCATCGTCTCTCGAGACAGACGGCTGCCGACGACGGCTAGAGAACTGTACACCTGAAACTTAAATGATTTTATAATTTTGTTAACCAATGTCATCCCAATAAATTCAATAAGAAAATAAAAATATTTTTAAAAATTGACAATCCTCAGTGCTTGTGAGGATGTGGTGAGGTGCACACTGATATGTAGTGCTCAGAGCAGTATAAATTGATGAACACTGTCTAAGAATTCTTCTTGTAGAAATTCATGCAAAGGAAATCATCTACCATTAAGATAAAGGTTCATATGCAGAGAAGCTCACATAAAATTACTGAGAAGAGTTAAAAATCTGAAACAATCCTGATGTCAGATCTTAGAAGAAAGGTTAAGTATAATAAGGTACAGCCAGATGACATAAGATTAAACAATATAATAGTCACTATAATAAAGTTTAACTCAAAAATAACTTTGTTTATATACATAATACTTGCAAACTGGAATCTCCCCCTCCCTTTTCAGACTGAGCATTACAGGTAAAACAAATATCTCCTCTTTTCCTGTGGCAGACTCTTCTTCCTCTCTCTCCAAAAATAGTTTGAGTTTGAAGTGTGTCCATTCAGAAATTTACAGAAGTACTTTCCACATGTGCATTGAATATACACATTCTTATTTTGGATTGTGGGGGATATTTTTGTTTTGTTTTTTTCTGGTATCAGACTATATGCATTATTCCGCAACATACTTTCCTCGGGTTTAATGTGTTTTTTAACTATGTGGGGAAAAGCTGGAGCGTACCAAGTGAGAAAAGCAAGCGATGAGGTCATACCAACAGTGTGATCTCAGGTATGTACAACCAATCGCATGCTTAGAGAAGAGACTAAAAGAGAATATGCCAAAAATAGCGACAGTCTATTATCTTGGGGGGGAATTAGAGATATTACTCTTTTATTCTTTATATTTTTCTGTGTTTTCAAATTTAGCACATATTAAGTTTATAATCAGAATAAAGTTATGAAAATACGTGTAATGGATCAAAAATGTCCCTTGACCAGTGAAATACAAGCCTTCCTCTGCCCTCCATCCTCACAGATGTATTTTTCTACTTACTCTCAAGAAGAGGAGGGGCCCTCTCCCTTTCCCCCCATTCCTCTCCATGTGTCTCGGGGGTAATGACAGAGATTTGTCAGTCTTTTATCTAAAACAACTTTAGCACCTTTGCCACAAGAATTTCAAATGACCACGTCCTTCCCCAGTGAAGAGAACACTCCAAGCTCGAAATCACCACTCCTGATGCTACTGTATAAATACTACCTAACCTTCAACGAGCCTCCTAAGTAGTTTCATAAAACAGAGTTGCCCCGTCTCGAGTCAAGGTGGGCGGGCTCGAGGAAGCACACCTGCACACGCCCGTGTGTCTCCAGCCTTCTTTCCAGCTGGCATTCCTCTGTTAGGGACCTCAGCAGGACTAGACCTGAGCCAGGACAATGAGCAGCCCACAGGAGGCATTCAGGAATGTTTGCACACGAGATAAAAAGAGGAAGACAATGAGGAAAGCCAGGAGAAGAGAAAGGGAGAGGGACTGGAAGTCATTGCCACTCCTAAAAGGCCTCTTGGAAGGGGTACATCTTAAGTTTAATATGCCGTTTGTAACATGGGCAAAAGCAAGGGCTTGAGGGGAGAAACCAGGCCTTCAAAAGCAACAGAGGTGCTTTCATTCATCACTTAGTAAATAGCTATAAGGTTCTTATTACATTAGTCCCTTTTTATCTGTGGGGGAAACATTCCAAGACCCCCAGGAGATGCCTGAAACTGTGAGTAGTACTGGACCCTACCTACACTATCTTTTTCCCTATAGATGTATAACTATGATTAAGTTTAATTTCTAAATTAGACACAGTAAGAGATTAACAATAATAACTAATAATGAAATAGAACAATTATAACAATACATTGCAATAAGAGTTATGTGAGCATGGTCCTGTGACAGTCAGTCTGATGACTGACTAACAGGCAGGGAGCGTATACAGTGTGGAGACACTGAAAGAAAGGATGATTCATGTCCTGGGCAGGATGGAGCGGGACATTGTGAGATTTCATCGCGCTGCTCAGGACGGTGTGCAACCTAAAATTTATAAACTGTTGATTTCTGGAATTTTTCATTAAATATTTTCAGAACTTGGTTGACCGCGGGTAACTGGAACTATGGAAAGAGAAACCGCAGATAAATGGGGCTGATGGTACGTGCTCCTCGCTGGGCCAGGACTGGGGTTGAGCTGTGAGCCAGAAGGCGGGCTCCGAGGGAAGGGGCAATGTTGGGGAGGCAGAGAATAAGCAAGGAAACAACAAACAGCATAGCAGATAGAGAGATGTGGAGAAAAAACAGTTCCTCAGCTTTGTCTCAGAACAAACCACTGAATCCCAGTATCCCAATCTGCCTCTGCCTACCGTGCCTAGCCTCAACTGTAGTGTCTCAATTTCTCTCATTCATTGATTCATTTGCTCATTCATTCATTCATTCATTCCAGTGTTTATTGAGCTCTCTTGCCCAACACTGTGTGAGGCCAAGGTTACAAGAATGAAACAACACAACCTCTGCTCTCCTGAGCGCACAGAGAGGCAAGGTGATCCCCGATGACAAAGCAATGTGATCGGCACTACAAAGAGCCCAGGCAAAGCATGATGGGGGTGAAGGTTTGGGGGGGCGGGAGTAAGCCTGCAGCGAAGGATTTCGTGGGAGGAGGTATGACCCTTGAAACATAAGAGTTACCTGGATAAGAAAAAACAAGTGTCCGGATTTGCATTCCTTCTCAAAGGAACTGTTGGGTTGGTCAAAAAGTCTGTTTAGTTTTTCTGTGAAAGACAAGATATGTTCTTCATTTTTACCAATAACTTGATTGATTTGGATATTTTGAATATGTCAGCTGTCTCCCCCTGTTGGTTTCTAGTGGGTAGAGGCCAGGGCGCTGCTAAACATCTTCCAGTACATAAGACAGCCCCACAGCAAAGAGTTATTTGGCCACGGTGTCAACAGTACCAAGAAACTTTGCAAACCACGTTTGACATGTTTGATTGGTCACAGTACCTTCTCTATATACTGCACAAATCTTTATTTTTTTCGCATTTCAATTACATTTTTACGTTCCTTGAAATAATAAAGCATAAAACTCCAAAAATGTTGCATATTTTCTTCCGTCTTCAATATTAAAATGGCTGTACAAAGATTCACCAATTTTGATACTCTTTTAAAAATGCGCACTCCGATATGACAGCTGTCACAATACGACCTAACAAAATTGTTTTGAATGAAGTTAAAGACAACTAAGCGCCACTAGAACCATTGTACAGGAAAAATGTAATGAACTTTTTGGCCAACCCAACTGAAAGAGGTGCGTGCCGTGGCCCAGAGAGGGATCAGCCTTCCTTTCATGACTGCCCCCAGGCTGAAGATGGCTGTCTCTAGCTGCTGCTGCTGCTGCCCTTCATCCTTCCATGATTCCAACCAAGGATCACATCAAAGTGGAGTGGTCACTCAGGACCACAGCTGGGCCTCAGGCCGAGGGGTCACTATGGGTTAAGCAGGGTTTCTTTCAGAAGGAGCAGAAAGGGTCCCAGCGAGTTGCTCTTGGCAAAAGGCAGGGGTCAAACATGTTGGCAGGATATCAAAAATTAATTAAAATAGTTAAACAGACATGACCATTCACAGCTCCTGGACAATGCTGCTTGGTCCCCACAGCTGGCATGGGACGCGGGTGCAGCGGGTCGGGAGGTGGGGGCGGTGAAAGTGCCGGCCTGCCGGCCTGGTTCCTGTGGAAGTTCAGAGGTTGGGTGGGGAGCATGGCTTCTTCTCCTGTCAGCAGCTGGTTTGGGTGGATTTGTCTTCTGTCCGCTGCCTGGGGCACCACCTTCTGTCCCCAGGTTGGTCCCTCAGCTGCTCCCCACCGAGGACTGCTGTGTGTCTCCCTGCACTTTGAAGACGGAGCACAGCGCCACACTGTGACTTCCTGGGCTACGTCCTTTGGCATTTGACAAAGTCGGCAGAGAAAAATTGTTCTCATGGGTCCCAGGAATGTGGGCTCCCTAGGGGATTGGTAACAGCATACTATCTTTTTTATTAATCCTCTCCAAGGACATGCTTATTGGTTTTTAAGAGAGAGGGGAAGGAAGGGAGAGAGAAAAACCTTGATGTGAGAGAGAAACATTGACCGGTTGCCTCTTGTGCATGCCCTGACGGAGGACTGAACCCACGGCCTAGTTTTATTCCCTGACGAGGCATGGAACCCACGGTCTTTTGGTTAATGGGTCAACACTCCAACCAACTGAGCCATACTGGTCAGGGCAACAGCCCATTATCTTTCAGTTGTTCTGTCTTTTCTTTAAAAATGATGTAAAAATAATTTCAAAAAATTCTTTTTATAAGGAAGTATGTGTTTATTTGTGTTTTCAAATAGAAGATACAGTGTTGAACAGTGTGGCTCAGTTGGCTGGGCATTGTCCTGCAAAGCAAAAGGTCGCTGATTCAACTCCCAGTCAGGGCACATGCCTGGGTTGCATGTTCAGTCCCGGGTTGGGGTGTATACTAGAGGCAACCGATCCATGTTTCTTTCTGGCATCGATGTTTCTCTCCCTCTCTTCCCTTCTCTCTAAAAGTAAATGAATAAAATCTTTTTAAAAGGAAGAAAAACATAAAATAGAAGATACAGATAGCTAAAAAGAAGAAAAACGAAACAGCTGTATGCACACAGATCTTGGTTTCAAAATGCCGTTATCCACTAAAAGCAAGAAACCCCCTTGGAGAAATGGCTGATTCCAAGTCAGGGGCATAGACGGTACAAGACAAGCCTGGAACGTCTTGCTGGGCCAGAGCGGAAGGCCAGAAGGAAGTGCTCAGACCAACAAAGAGATTATGGAGCATGTCAAATAGGACCAAGAGCTGGCTTGAATGGGCTTCTACTGGCCAAACCTAAGATAACTTTGAGCATCAGCATACATAGGGACAAGAATGCATTGTAACCCAACGAATAAAATAAAACTTTATAGTTAATTTTGATAATAAATAAATAAATAAGGGAGGTCTTTCTTTATAAATTAATAAATGTAGAAGGACTGTTTGTACTACAAAAATTACCATTTTTGCAACTATATAGTAAAAACTGATTCAAGCAAGATTCATCAATGGATTCTAAATGAGAGCTGGGAAGAAGTAAGAAATTGGAAATGTACGTAGTCTCAAAGTATCTTCCCACAAATTATTTGTTAGTTACAACAGGAGAAACAGAAGCCATACTGTGGAAATGGCATGTGATAAGCAAGTGACAGACGTTAATATGACCACTAAGGGACAGTTATCATATGTCTCTAGAAGTGATACCCTGAGAAGGACACAGCATCACTTATGTAATATTCCACCCCAAATGCACAATCTGAATCAAATTATAAGGAGACATCAAACAACCTAAATTGAGGGGCAATCTAAGATAATAATAGGCCTCTATTCTTAAAAACTGTTGATGTCATGGAAGACAAAGAAAGGCTGATGAACTCTTCCAGATAAAGAAGAAGAAAAAAAGTGACAAGTAAATGCAATACACTGTCCTGAAGTGGACTCTGGGCAAGGAGAAAATAAAGTCCTATAATGGACATAATGGGGAAAAAATGACAAAGTTGGCAAAGTTGGAATGTGAACAGTGACTTAGATAAAAGTATTGTATCAATATTATGTTTTCGGAGTTTGCTAATGATTCTGTGGTTATGTAAGATAACATCCTTGTTCTTAAATGCAGATTGAAATACTAAGGGCTAAAGGAACATGACATATGTAACCTGTTCTCGGATGTTTTATAAAAAATGACTATGTCAACACAAATATAGATAGATAAGGGAGAGCAAGAGAGAGATACACACAAGAGTGGTATACGAGAGTTCTTTGTACTATTTTTCCAACTTTTCTGTAAGCTAGAAATTATTTTAAAATAAATTTCAAAAACAATGCTAAATCAATAACGTCAGAATTACCTATTTCTAGGGTGATGAGAACTCAGCTGAGAAAAAAAGAACACCTGTACTCTCGTTAATGTTGTGTGATCCTCACATACACCGTGGCAGCTATCTGTTCAGAATTGTTTTTCAAACAAAAAGGGAATCAGATGGAAGTCAAGTTTGATTGTTAAAGCAACATGTCACAAATGGCTTCTCTCCACGCACAAACACACACAAGGTTTATAATTAATCATAATTATTAACGGCATTTATCATTATTTAGTATTATTCAATTGCATAAAAGCACTTTCATTTATTTCATCAGTAGCTGCCAAATGCAGGTTGCTTCCAGATTTTCCAGTTCTGACTAATGTATTTTATCAAATCTAAGGGCACATTGCTTGTAAGCTACCTCACCATTACTTCACGCACCATTAAAGAAAGAACAATGCATCCCCATTTCTGAGGGGTTGGAGAACACACATTTCGAAGTTACGAAATACGTTCTTTTCTTCAACGCCTAGGACAGCTGTGGTTTGACCGCTCAGATTCAGGTCAGAAAAGGAGGCTTCCCGAGCCCCGTGTGGTTGGCCAAGCTGCTTAACTTTCCAGGATGATTCACAAAGTCCTTTCGGGTTTTTCAGAACCTAAGACTCATTATTAAAATGGAGATACTAATACTTATCCTGATTAACTTGTTTTCCACTTTTACTGCATGTTTACTAAACATCACTGTGCTGTGTCATCCGGAGAGTCTGTTACGGTTTAGTGGGGAGAATAAGTCATCGCTCTGCCTGTGGAAATCGGGTATGGCAAAGTGAGAGAGAGAAGGGAGGGGGAGAGGGAGAGAGGGAGAGATGGAGGGGCAGGAGGAGAGGGGGAGAAACCTGATCTGGTGGGATTTATTCATTGAGCAAATATGTATTCATTTTCTACTATGCCTGAGACCATGCTAGGTGTGGGGGTTGAGTAGGTATTTTTCAAGTGCACTTGGGAAAGGACATCCCAGGCAGGGAGAAGGTGCGGGAGGGGGGCAGTGATGCACAGTTGGGACTATAAGTGTGGTGTATTTGGGAAACAGGGAGTGGTCTGTAGGATGTGGGGAGTTGCAGAAGATGAGGCAAAAGATGAGAAGCTGAGGCTCAGAAAGGGTACACAATGTTCGAGGCCCCCGCAGCCAAAGGAAGTGCTGCGCTGTGTCGGATTCAACTGTTGGAGCATCTGGCCCTCCGCTCTCTCCCTGGTGATGAGCTCTTTAAGAGAAGGGCACCATCTTTTATCCTAAGTGCCTAGCAAGATGAGGTCTCATCATGGATGTTCAATGTGTGTTTGTGGAATGAATGAATGAATGAGTGGACTACACAGAATAAATGACAGATCCCGTCCTGAAGCCCACAGGGATGGTGAGTCCAGCCTCTCAGAACTGTTGGCATCATTTCTGTCCAGAACTAGATGATTCCTTGAGGTGTACACTGCCCAGTCCGTGGCCCTGCCTTGCCTGGATTGTGCATGGGGGCAGCTTCACGGGTCTACCCGCTCTAAATTAGAACCCCTTCCAGGCCCCCTGAGAGGGAAAGCTGAGTTGGAAGGACAGGCAGTGCCTCCTAGGACCCCAGGGTAAGCACGGACCGGCCTGGGCCTGGAAGCCCCTACCACGGCGAGTTCCCTGGAGCAGTGACTCTGGGGAGCTGGTCTAACCGTGTAGGCAAATCTTGTTTCCAAGGCAATCTGCTTAATGAGAAGAATGAGAAGGGCTTTATGAGCTGTAAAATCTGCAGACACGGGAGGGATTACACTTCGGCATTGCTACTAACCTCACGGAAACAGAGTTCTAATAGGGAGTTTCGTAGTCACACCATTTGTTCCCTGCTTCCACTGTCCACAGATGAGGACAGTGAAGCCCAGAGAGGGGAAGAGACCTGGCCATAGTCACGCAGGGCAAGGCGAGGCAGGAGTGGTAGCACACTGGAAAAAGCTTGGGGGCCAGGGAAACCAGAACTGCATCAGCTACACTAGCTGGGGTGGAGGGGAGGGGGCTTGGGTAAGCCAACTAACTCCTCTAAGCCTCAGATTCTTTATCTGTGAAATGAGGATAAAGGTCATTATTTAAAGGGTTGTTATAAAGATTGAGTAAAGCAACAGGTGGCTGGAAAGATTGTTACATGTACTTAGAATATACAAGGCAATGAATGAAAGTTAGCTTTTATTACATCATCATCATCATCATCATCATCATCATCATCATCATCATCATCATCTATCAGCTGAGCTAGGGCTAGGATACAAGATCTCCCACCTCTCATTTTATCTTCTACAGTCACTGAGCTCCCTGAGTTCCGAAAGCTATCACACCATCTATGCGTACCCCGGTTTCATTCACACATTACCTATGGAATGACTACCTTTTATGTGTTAGCCAAAATGCCAGTTGCAGAGGGCATGTGTGTGTGGAAGGGAGTGGACAGGGGATAAGGAGAGGTATAAAACTGAAACACAGTCTCTGCAGTCAAAGTGAGTATGGCCTGGGGGGATTAGAGGTGGGAGGGAAAGAAGGAAAAGGAGCTATTTGTGTATGTAAGAGACAAACAACCTTAGAAAGTGGAATTAATTCCGAAGTCATTTTTGGAAATTGAGAAACGATTTAAAAACCTGGGTAAATCTGAGCCAGTTCAAGATCTCCTGTGATCACCACAAAACCCCCAAATAGGCACAAAACCTTCTCTCTCTCTGTTTCTCTCTCTCTCTCTCTCTCTCTCTCTCTCTCACACACACACACACACACACACACACATACACACACACCAGTTCTGACAGCAGGAGGCCTTGGCCAGCCAGCTTCATCCTCCAACCCAGGGATGGGCGGTCTCAATTGGTCCCATGTGGGGAATTGAGGGGGCCCAGGAGCATCCTTTTCCTGGGACTCAGCTCCACACTCTCACCAGCTCCCCCTTCCCAAAGAGAAACATACTTCATGCTTCATTGTTCAGAGCAGCAGGTGTTCATGGAGGCAACCCATCAAGGCAACATCTTGTCTCCACCCTTGTAAGAAGAGAGATAATGTTTGTTCAGGGACTGAGGGTTCTGGGCAGGTGGCCAGCAGCTGCCAGCATCAAAATCAGGCAGCGTCAAAGTCAGGGAGTGGGTTTTCTAACAGCAGCAATGAAACCTGATTCAAAATCAGGGGAGACGGGGGGTGGGCGTTGCGCAAGGCTGTGATCCAAGCACTTCCATAGGCTCCATGTAATTTAGTCTTTACCACGGTCACATTTTACAGAGGAAGATGCCTAAACTCAGGAAGTACAAGAAACTTGCCCCAGGTCATTGATCATGGAACCAACACTAAAGCAATAGTCAGAAATTAACATCTGAGAGAAGAAAACTGGGTGTCTGGGCTGATTCGCATGACCCAAGAAACCAGAATAATGAGAAGCAACACAGAAACTGTCCCCAGGAATCCCGTTTATTTTCCAAAGTCCAGCTTAACTAGAGCCTCCACCTGCTTGATCACGATAACCAGAACCACTCCCTATTCTAAATCTGTAACCAAGTTTTTTAAATAATGTATTATTTTCGCCATGCTTCTGGTCCCTGCATGCGTTGTTAGCACAGGAGGGGCTGCTTGAATGGATGGGGCTCCTAATGGAAAGTGGAAGCGAATCAAGGTCCCCTGGTGGAACACATGGGACCTCAATTCAGAAAAACCTGGAATCAAACCACAGCTCCACAGGCTGCTGGCTGCATGGCATTGTGCTCTTACTTTTAACTCCTCTGTTTCCTCACCTTAAAATGGAGACATTAATATCCTCCTTACAGGTTTGTTCAGAACAGAGATAAAATAATTAAAGCCCCTAGCACACAGTGCCTCTTATGTGGAACTTCCTTTCCACTTGTTATATGTTTCCACGCGCAGGGACATTGACGTATGTAACACTCTTGTCTTCCTTTTGGCCCCTCACTCAAGCCTTCTTCGTCCATGAGCAGCAGGAGCAGGAGCAGGAGGAATGGATTGCCTGGTTGGCAAATTTGAGCGCAGGAAATGGGCATATGTACCTATGCCCCCTATCAACCTTTCCTTTGGGATCCAGTGGCTGCTGGAAGCACCCATTCTGCCTTGTTCTTCCCCATCTTAGGCTTTCCTGGGGGGAAGCTCAGTACGGGGGGAAGCCAGCTCTTTCCCACCCTTGACCTGGGCTGGGTGTCAGGTCGGTAAAAGGACATCCACCGTTGTCATTAAGCCTAAGCCCAGCTCTCCAGTACTGGTTCTGTCATTTGATCTTCGCTGGTCAGACCCTCTAATATTTCAAAAGGTTCAGAACTGGGTGGGGACAGGAAGAGGGTGGTGGTTTGTGTCATTTAGAAGCCTGCTCTAATCTCAACATGTTCCTCATCAGGTGTTCGATAAATGGGAGCTGTTGATTTGCACCGAAAACACACTTCGCACACATGAATATTGACCCTGCTCCTTCTGTATCCTCTCTTAGGCAGCTGCCACTCACCTGGCACTTGCCCTAGTGATACTGGCCTGAGCTCAGACTTCCAGGGACCTTACCTTGCTGGGGCACTTCCTTAAGCCCTTCCCCAGATGATCACCAAGAGGCAAGACATGTGTCCCTTTGCTGGAGGCTTCTTGGAGTGGAGAGTCCCAGCTTCTTCTTCTTAAACGCAGGCTCCCTGCTGCAGGCAGGAGGCACTGTGCTGGCTTTCCTGCCAATGTAACAACGTGGAGAGATAGAAGGGCCAATTTTACAGAAATCAAGGGGACCCACTGTTTCTGATCTCTACTGCTTGCCCACTGTATTAAATAGTTCAATCTGGCCAAAGCAGTTATCCTAAAGGTTAGTTAACCAGCAGAACCACGGGGCAGCGGACTCACTCATATGTGCACCTGCCCTCCCAGGCTCCCCAAGGGCGAGTGCAAAAGATGACAAGGAGGAGATCCATTCCAACACTAATGTAGGTGGAGGAATTATAGCTGATGATTACCTTCTTCTCAAGACTTTTCCATTTTTTACATATTTTCTACAAATGAGCAGATTTTCATTTTAAAATCAAGAGGTAAAAATATGATTTTACAAAATAATTCCTAGATCTTTTCATGATACTTGTTGGGAACCTACTATGTACCAGAGGCCGGGTCATTGGCTGTAGAGGGTGCAGAGTGTATAAAACATGGCCCTTATCCCAGAAGGGATGAGGCGACATTAACAGCCACCTGCTGCGTCTGTAAGTCGCAGAGCTAGAGCTGGGGAGACGTGACGAAGACCATGGTGACTAAAATGAATTTTCAATGTTTGCTTCAATAAATCTGTGCTGAGGACCTATGTGCTAGACCCTATTATAGATGCGGGAGATAACGAATTAAGTAAGAAACTATCCGTGCCTTCCTATTGCTCAGTCTACAGGGGGCAGGGGGGCAGGGATTTACATGTAAGGCACCAAGGGCAAAGACACAGGTAGGCAGGGGACATCCAGGTGCACAGGAGTGGTGAGTTCTGAGAAGCCTTCCCAGAGCAGATGACACTTCAATGGGGCCTTTCAGGATGAGCCCAGTTTGCCAGATGAGAGGGGAGGACAGGGGTGGAGGAGGGCGTATCGTGCAAAGGCCCAGAGGGGAGAACACCACTGGGTAAGCAGATACCTACGGATGGCACTTGGGTACTGCAACAGTTTAAGGACAGTGTGCGCATCAGTAGAGAGGGAGGCTCCAAATCGTGAAGAACGGCATGGGTCGCAGGAAGCTGAGATGGTTTAAGCCTGGCGGTCTCAATTTTTCTGTTGTAAGAGGTGAAGTCCTCTAACGGTAGTGGGGGGAGGTGGAGCAGATGGGAGAGAGCAGGGGCTTTGGAGGCAGGCAGAGACTTGAACCTTGATTTGCTGCTCACCCCCTGCCGGCTACCACCTGCCACTTAGCAGCCCTGAACCTCAGGTTCTCCTGCAAAATGGAGATAACGCCCTGTCCTGCTGGGGGTTTCATAGAAACGGTGTGGGAAGCACCTGGCGTGCTAGGGGTGCTGTACAGGGCAGTTCCCCCTGTTTCACTGACTAAAAGGAATAGGGAAGATTTGAAAGATACTTTGAGAAGGAGGGTAGAAGACTCTTGCCAGTGAATAAGTAAAAGCCCCACTGAGCATCAGTGAAAAGACTTACCTGAGTGTCCTCTCGGGCTTGCACACCGGTTGTGAAGAGCGGATATGACACAAGGACTGTCAACCACAGAGAACACAGCTCTGGGTGCTGCTAAGAGGGTGGTGGCCTTGTTGGCAAGGAGAGGACAGGAGGGCTGAGAATCAGAGGAGGAGGGAGGCCTTGACCACCAGGCAGATGGACTTGGAGTTTGTTTTGTTAAGTGACATGCAGGAGTGACGGCTCTTCCCACAACGGCACCACTTCCAATTGAGCAAGAGCAGCACCGGCAGCGAAGGCACCTGAGGAAGCTCGGGTTGGGAGCCCCATGTGCGTGTGTCTGCCTGTGTGCCCTCTGCATCCCTGCATCCGCCATGGTGACTCCCTGGTGGCTGCCACAGGAAGGGGAAACCGGCCTGAAAGAACACATTCAGGGTATTATTGAAGGGTCAACAGAAGCCACCTGGTAAACCAAAAAAGAGACCGAAAGAGCCTGGTCCTGAGCAGGTTGGGGTCTCAGTTTCCCCATCTGAACAACAGGGAGCTCCCTCCATTCATGGTGCTCCCGGTGGCCCCTGCTCTGCCCGCTTGCTGTTAGGTAACCCGTCCCACAATGCGGCCCTGCCTCCGCCCCAGCCCCGTCTCTGAGCCTGCCTCTCCCAGCTGTCCTTAATGGACAAAGCAAGGTTCCCCGCCCTCCCTCCCGCTCCCTCAAAGCCCTCACTGGAGAAAGCATAACCGTTGACTATTGGTCTAATAAAAGGTTTACTGCCTCTTCTGAGTGACACGTTTAAAGTTTACTAGGGTCCTTTGGCAGATGTGACTTAAGGAGAGGGGCAACTGTTCTGGTGGGAATGGTGGGGAAAAGCTAGGGACGGCAGGGCAGACCCCCCTCCGCCTCGGTTCCAGCGTCCAGGACAACACAGAAGCAGAGGAGGGACCTGTTTTTATGGAACTGAGATGGCTCTCCAAGGCATCATTACATAATTTGGTCCTTCCCAACAGCTCTGAAACGTAGGCCTGGCAGGTCTGAGCAGCTGGCTCGGCGTGTGACGTAGCAGGTAAGGGTGATGGTGCGGAAGACCGGCAGCTGGGCCGGAGCCCTGGCCTTGGTCCTCACTCACTATTGCTCTTGGGCAAGTTTCTCAAGCTCCGTGTGCCTCGGTTATCTCATCTGTAAAATAAGAGTGGTGATGATAATAACAAATACCTCACAGGGCTATTGTATTCAATGTCAGCACAGCCTAAGAATGAGAAGAGTGATTAAGGTTATCACTGTTGTTCTACGGCCGAGTGAGCATCCTAGTGGTGCCCTGGCTGGGTCCCACTGAGACGGGAGATACACTCTGGGCGTCTGCTCAGCCCACCCCTTCCCACACGGCTTCCCTTATGCCCAGCAGCCCTGCTGGGCTCGTAGACTGAACCAGGGGCAGCTATGTGGCCCAGGCTGGGCCAATCAGATCCTGTTCTGAAAACATGGTGTTTTCTGGAACAGTCATTCTAGTCAGCCTGGGCGGGTTCTTAAATCAAGGACTTGGGAACCATGACGCGGAAATGGGCACACAAAAACAGAGAGAGGGAAAAAAGCAAGCACAGGAGGAAACACAAAGAGGTCATCACGTGGCACGAGAGGAGGAGAGTCAGAGTTTCCTCGTCTGCACAGGGTGCTGCACAACAAAATCCTGCCCTTTGGTGGTCCTGTCTGCTCTCTGTTGTCCTATGACACCTTGAGTGGGCGTGGCCTGCAGTTTTATGAGCTATCCTTGCAACCCCAACTCTAACTTTCACTAGATTTAGGATTTGGGATAGTTATTTATCCCTTTTAAACCTCACTTTTTCATCTGTAAACTGAAAACAAAAAGCAAAACCCAACAACAGAAACAATCTCAATGGGTTGCCATGAGGGTCAAGTGCAGTGGTATGCTGGCATGTGCTTACCAACCAACTCTGGGGACGGGTTATTCCTGATCCTTAGTGTTTGCTAATATCCGTGGTACAAATACTCCCACCACAGCTGACTTCAAGATACCAATGTAACATCTTTGAATGTGGAATTGGAAAGAGAGGTGCATCATTAGATAATATTTTTACTGTACAGATATACTAGACATGATTTGAGCCTAGATAATAGTTATGGGTAGTAAAATAATTAGGAACTGGTGAGTGTTGAGTTTTTATTACATTTGTTTCTAATATAGTTTAATTATGGGTTTACATAATTTCATTTTTAATAATTGCTGTGTTTAGTAACTAGCTTGCAAACTTCTTGGAAATTGAATAAATGGTCCTTGAAAGATGGTCTGAGCTGGCCCCACACACTGTTGGTGAGCTGGAGTTCCGACCAGGCCTAAGAGAGAGCCCAGCACATTTAAAGGGCTCAATAAGTGGTGGCCTATATGATTCCTGTCATTTATTTCTATTACACTATTTATGACTGCAGCAGAAAAATCAGGAAAAAACACATTTTAAAGAGAACTTTATGAATTTAAGGTCCCTTCATTTAATTGAGGAACATAGACTTGAGGTTTATGCAATATGTTTTGCTCATAAAATTCAAAACTGAGACCAGGAAAAGAACTGAAAAATGTTGGATGAAAAGCATATAAAAATTTGCGTTAAGCGTGGTTTTGCAGAAAGTTTGGGGCAGTTCCTCAGTGCAGACTGTAGAAATGAGAGGAGGGGTGCTTGGTGGGTGGGGATGGGAGGCATTGCTGTGTTGCAGTTAGAAGCAAAAACTTGGGTTATTTGCAGTAACGCAGAGCATAGAAATGGCGTACAGGACATAAATAAGAGACGGGGTGAGATCTGGAGGGCAGTAGTATTCTATTCATTAAATACATACATCAGAGAAGGAAAACTCTGACTCCAAAAAACCTCCGCTGCCTTGCGGCATACCTCTTCAGGGGAAAGGCTAAGGGAGTAAACCCTGACAGAAAATCCGGAGCCGGAGTCCCTAAGGCGGTTTGACGTTGTAGTCAACACCGGCAACTCCTGCGGCGCACCTGAAGCCAAGCTGTATCGACTCCGTCTTTCCCTTGGACCCTTCAGCTGCGAAGAGAGGGGGGGTCTGCTGCATGGGCAACAGCAGACCCTCCATATCACCCTGCCCAGGCTCTGTAGCTTCAGCTTCACTGGAGAGGACACTCCAGCATCATCGTAAGATGTCGATTCAACACGGGAGGAGACAGATACCGTGTCACTCCCGAGTCGGACTGCACAGCCATTCTCGGCGGTGCAGATAGACTCTTAAGAAGCTACAACATCGTCTCTCGAGACGGACGGCTGCCGACGACGACGACGACGAAATACATACATACACGCATGTGTGCATACAAAGGAACATTCCTTATTTTACAAAGATACCTACTTATTACTATCTGGCATGCTCTAGGCGGAGAGAAGATGGACATACACACATTGCATAGTTGCAGAATTAATAAAAGGACTATTTGCAAAGGTGCGGGGAGGGTTAGGAAAAGCAACCAGTGATGGTGAAGTGCCTGAAGCTAGAAACAGCCATGGCCCTAACTGTGCCCTATACATGAGGCCAAATCAGTTGAGAGAGCTTCCTGGAGAGGGTCACCTCAGAGGAGCAATGGGGATGCAGCCAACACCCGCCCCAGCAGAGGCCTTTACTCCCTGGCAGTGAGGGAGAAAGGGGATCCCATTGGTCAGCCCCAATCAGAAGCCATAGGCAAGCGTTTGCTCTTCACCCTACAGAGGAGCCTCCAGGGACCCAAACCTGGGCCAAGAGAAATGGAGAGTGGATCTGGAGGTGCCAATGAAAGCCAGCCATTCCAGGACGTAAATCAAACATATTAGGATGAATGTTAATGGGTGGGGGTTGGGGGGGATATGAAGTGTACAGGAACATACTGAAACAAGAAGCTCCCTGCCTGATGTTGAGAATAACCATGTCTTGAATGGAGGAGTGTAATTAATTCAACTCTCAGCACCTGCGGTCTGAAAGAGAAAGCAAATAGTATAATATTTGCTGGAAAGGCAGCAACCACACCAAAGCAGTCTTTGGAAAACACCCATTTCCCCTTGTAACTGTTTGTGCTGTGAACTCAGGGCCGGAGGGAGAATGGACTCCTTGTGTGAAACCATGGGCTGGTCCCAGGAAGGGGCTCAGGCCAAGGGCTGTTTGGGGAAAAACAAGAACAGAAATGTGTGTGTGGGCAGTAGAGTGGGTCTCAACAGTTTTTTAAAATTTGTATTTATCAAGAGAAAGAAGACATGTAGTCAATCAGGAAAAGATGATATTTTTCTTAGAACAAAGATATATATATAAATAAAACGATCTGGCAGGCAATACACCCAAATGTAAATGGTGGGGTCTTTGGGTGTGGATTTTGGGAAGTTTTTATTTATTTTACTTGTTCTCTTATATTGACTACATTTTAAAAAAGTAATCCTGAATTATGATGCAATGAGAAAGGAGTTCAGTAAACAGGGAAAGAGGATTTCTGCCTAACATTAACAGCTGAGGAGAACTGGGAGTGACGGTACCTGAGGTCTGTGACTCAGTTTTTCCCCTCTGCTCACCTTCCCCTCCGTCCTCTGCCTCCAGGTTCTGTAAACGACTAACCTGCTCAGGAAATGGTTGATTCAGTCATTTTCAGTGGAAAGGCAGGGAGAGGACCTGGGCTTGGCTGAAAATAAGAGGGTTATCAGAAATGACTAACTGTAACCGCCACTTGGGAACATTCTTTACCTTCTCTACCAAGAAGCTGAGTGGGGATCAGAAAGTAATCTTTCTTGGAATTCAACATTTGTATTCATTTCCTAGGAGTGCCACAACAAATTGTCACAAACTAGGAGGTTTAACACTATGACAATTCACTGTCTCGCAGTTTGGGAGGCAGGAAGTCAGAAATCAAGGTGTTGTCCAGGCTGATTTCTTCCCGGGGGTGTGAAGAGAGTCTATTCAAGGCTTTTCTCCGTGCTTCTGGTGGCTGCAGGCAACTCTGGGCACATCTTGGCTTGTCACTCCGTCACTTTAATCTCTCTACCTCCGTCTCATATGGCTTCTCCCCATGTATCTGTTTCTCTCCAGGCCTCCCTCTCCCTTGAAGGACACCAGTCATTGGACTTAGGAACCCCTCTAGCCCAGTGTAACTTCATTGAACTTGGTTACCTCTGCAAAGACCACATTTTAAAATATGGTGACATTGACAGGTGCCCAGGATTAGGACTTCAATATATCCTTTAAGGGGACACAATTCAACCAAACCCACAATAGTACCATTTGCCAATAAGTTATAGTTTGCGTTAACAGAGAAAATTCATTCTTAGGAAATCTTCTGATGAAATCATTATGATTGTTTTAAAAGTTCCCATTGAAATATAACATAATACAGGGAAGTACAAAAAATTTTGTGTTCAGCTACATGAATTGTCACAAAGTAACACACCCATATGATCAGTACCTAGACCAAGAAGCAGAACATGACCTTTCTGAGTTGAGACCTGAAAGAATGTTAAGAATCCAGATGGGTGGGACATGATTTCAAGCAGAAGGAGGAGCAAATGAAAAGGCCCTGGGGCACTTTGGCTAGAGGGTAGTGAGGAAGCCAGAGTAAGTGTTACAGATGAGGAAGTCAGTGAGGAAGGAATCTGTGAAATCATGAAAAACCTGGCAGGTCGCACTAAGAACTCTGAATCTCGTAAAAGCAATGGAAGCCAGCAGAGGGGTTTAAGCAGTAGAGTGACATGACCTCATTACATCTTTAAAAGGTCTGTCTGTCTGCTTCATGAGTTAACAGGAAGCAAGAATAGAGATTGGAGCCAGGAGTCCATTTCATTGGTCTCGGAGACATAATGATGGTGGTATCGGGGTGGTAGCAGTAGAGATGGAGAAAAGTGAATGGATTCAAGACAATCTGCAGGCCGTGCCACCAGGACTTGCTGGCAGATTGGATGTGGTTTGTGAGGAGAGAGGAATCAAGCATGACCTGAGTTACCGGGTGAACGATGGTGCCACTGAACGTAACAGGCAAGAACGGAGGAAGAGGTCTAGAGTTTGTTTTAAGCACACTAACCTTATAATGAACTTTAACATGACTATTACACATCCAAGTGGAGATATCAGCTAAATGGATATGTGGGCTTTGAACTTGGGGGAGAAATTAGGGCTGAAGATAAGCACTTGGAAACATCAGCATATGGATAGCATTTGTAGCCAGTGAACCATAAGGGAGTATAGGGAGAGAGCAGGCTCGGGAAGGCGAAGGGAGTCAACCTGAGCCCAAGGTTCTTCAACATTTACAAATGGATCAACAGAAAAGCAAAGAAGACTGAAAGGGATATTTGCTTTCTGTGAAGGAAAAACTCAGTTTCTTGTGGCAAAAAACTTGAGAAGAAATTGTTGGAGGAGGAATCAGCCATATCAACTGCTTTTGAGAACTTGAGTTCAATGAGAATGAAGAATTGACCCTTGAATTTGGCAATGTGAGGTTGTTAATATCTTGATGAGAGTAGGGTTTTTTTTGAGAGGGTTGGGGTTGGGGTAGGAGCAATGTCTCAGGCAGTTGCAAGCCTGTTGAGAGTGTGTTGAAGAGAGACTAGGGGTGGGGAATGAGTGCTTAATCTTGTACGTGTGTATATTATAATGTATATCACACAGGGCTCTCCCCTACCCGGGCCACTTACTACGTCTGCATCATCTCTGCCTTCCCAGTGCTGACTGCAGCACAACTGGCACAAAGTTATTCCCTAAATTATCGAAATAATGCTCTTAGGTAAAACCCTGGGTCCGACTTCCAGACCACCCTGGTGCAACATACACAGCCTGGGCACATCTCTTGATCTCTTATTGTTTCATCTGTTAAATGGGAAAATTACAAAATGATGAGAACAATATCAAACTCCTGGGGTTATTGTGAAAATGGAATTAAATCCCAAACGTGAACATAAGGTGCTTTAGAAACTGGCTCATACCATACATACGTGAGTTAAGGTTATTGTGAGCAGATGACAGAATCCATCAGACTCCAGCTCTCTGAGGCACCTGGCACATTGTCCCCTGAAATTTCACTTGAAAAATCAGTTCAAATTGGCTGCAGTACAGACGCTTCCTCATAACTGAAAGTCAGCCAAAAGACAGAACAAAAAGCTGCAATCATTGTTCGCAAATCATGTAACAGGGCCATGTTTACCAGAGATGCTGGTTTTAGGATCAACCTTCTTGAAGGAGGTCTTTATACATCAGTTGGGAAGTTCTACCAGGCAAAATTTTGATAGCATTTCCTAGGGAAACGAAATGGAAGGGATTTGCCAACATACAGGAGAAGCAGGAATCTACAAATGAACATGAAGGGCTGAAGTCTGTAAATCTGATTTCCTCTGCAGGCTGCAGAAAGAGTGCATGGTCCGGGGGCAGCCCAGACATGGGAGGTTCTGGAAACAGCAGCCTCCCCATTTCACTCTCTGGTCAGCATCACCTTCACATCCATCAACACCATTATCAGAGCAGCATCAGTGTGTTGAATCCCGTTATTGGGTTGGCCAAAGAGTCCGTTTAGTTTTTTCTCTAAAATAAAAGATATATTTTTATTTTCCCCAAATCTGGGAACAGGTAGGAGGCCAGGGCCCATGCTCTCAGCCACCACGCAACACAGCCCCACTCACTTATGTCTCTTTGAGCGCTGGTTTAGGCATCTAGCAAACGGAGGTAAGGAGATAGTCTTTGTAGGAGGTGAGCACAGAGCTGGACTTAGAACTCCATTTGGGGGATATCTGACCCTGCTTCATGCGACCCCATCACCCTTCAGGGAAATCATCCTTTCCAATGCAAATCTAACGGAGCCGTGGGTGCAGCTCACAACACATCTGTGGAAATTGCTGTGTCTTGAGTTGTTTTCTTCCTTCACCAAGGGATGGAGGAGAACACCAGGCTAAGAAGGCATTTTTATTTCCTGTGACTTTCATAACCAAGTACCACAACGTGGCTGGCTTAAAACAACAGAAAACTGTTCTCTCACTGTCCTGGAGGCTAGAAGTCCAAAATCAAGGTGTTGGTAGGCGTATACTCTCTCAGAAGGCTCTAGGGGAAAATTCTTCCTGCCTCTTCCAGGGATTGGTTGCCGTTCACCCTTGGTATTCCTTGGCTTTTGGCATGAACTCCAGTCTCTGCCTCTGTCTTGACATGGCTGCCGTCCCTTTGTGTGTCTGTGTTTCAATTTCCCTTTTCTTATGAGAACACCAGCCATTGGATTAGAGTCCACTCCAATCCAGTTTAACTTCTGCTTAAGGTACATCTGTAAAGATTCTATTCCCAAATAAGGTCACATGAGGCTCTGACATTCCAGGTGGCTGTGAATTTTGTTTCTCCTGGAAATGCTATTACAATCATGCCTGGTAGAACTTCCTAATTTTCAGTCCCAGAAATCTGGAAAATTTCATCCAAGATATATAGAAGGAAGAAGTGACAGCAGAGTGAGGAAGCGGGTGATGTCAGGAGGGGACCATCCATCTTCTCTGCCTCTGTGCCTGGTTAACATTCCACTTCTGTTCTCCTTTTGCCCCCCTGAGTGCTCATCTTTTTATTCATGAAATGACAGGGTTGATCTTTAAGGCCATACCTACCTCTAATGTCTCCCATTTCCTAGGGGAGGAAGCAAGCAGGGCTGGGGGCCATGAAGGGCCATTGCAGTCTGGAAGACAATGTTCTAAGAAAGTCCCATAGTGACAGGTCTCCCATTCTTGATGAGTCTGCAATCAACAAGGACTGCCCCCAGGGTCACATCCAGTGGCACCAGGTGCGAACTGTAGTTCTTGGCCCAGATGAGACCACAGCTGGTGGCCTCCCATAAATAAGCCAGGAGAAAGATTCAAAGGGAATAGTTAGAATCACAGAGATTGAGACTCGACCTGAAGTGGAAGGACAGGAATGAGCAACATAACGGATTTTGGTTGAGAAGGGTATGTGGGTACATCTGGAAGATTCCAAACAGGTTAAATGCTGCACCCACCCCCCCAACAAGAGGCTTTAGATGCGTGATGTAATGGGGTGGCCTTAGAAGGTCAGCTTGCTGGGAAAGTGCTAGGCATTGTACTAGGATCTTATACTACCTCATCTAATCCTCATAACAAGTAATTATAAGGTAAATGCTAGTCTCCTTATGTATGTGTGCATGTATTAAATGTGAATTAAACAAAACACATCGAGAGGCTTCCGTGTTGTGATTTCCAACATTCACACTTACGTGCGTGAATGCAAGAAAGACTGGAAAGAAATTACATAGTTATTAGCTCCGTTTCAACCATTTTTGTTTTATTTTCTTCACATCTTTTTTTTTTCTTGGTTCTCTCTGTGTATTTTTTTTTTTTCATAATCAGAAAACTTTGACCTGTTCTCATAGTATTTCTGTTTAGTAATTCTTCTATGTCCACATTTAGAAGCTGTGGGAACAGAGGTTCCAGACAGAGCTGCTGAGGGTTGCACCATTCGCAAGTAGCAGAGCCTGGAGTTCAGGCTGAGTTTGGTCTGACTCCCAGTCCTGGGCAGTCAGGGTTGGGTGTGAAAGCTTGTTTGGGGCTCAGGCTCTGGCTTTGTTTGGGGCCCTGGGCCCCCTCCTGCGCACCCCAGTGCACTCATGTCTGCAGGCCTCCCCGCCTCCAGTCCCTGGCTGGTGGGACAGCTCACCTTCCTTCCCTCCTCAGTGCGAGGACCATCAGCTATTTGTCCCAGAGCCAAGGACAGTCCAGCAAGGGCTCAGACTCATTTTACTTCCTGAGCAGAGAAGTGGCCTTGGCCTGTGGAGACCATCCATTCGAAGGGGATGAATTTAGCTGCCCTCCCTGGTTGGCAGCAGGAAGGCAGGCAGGGTCCTGTCGGCCTGAGGATGCAGTCCTAGCTCCAAAAGGGTTTTTGTCTGAGGCCGGGCCACAGGCCAGAGTGACATTCTTCCGTGGAGGCTGCCAGGCCACTACTGAGTGGGGCACCTGTGGGGCAGGGAGGGGGGGAGAGAGCGAGAGCAAGAGGCCCATCTTTCTTCCAGAGAAGAGAGCAGCTCGGGGGGCGGGGGGCAGAATCTTCTGCACGGGGGCCCCTGGGGGTGTTGAGGCCAAGCCAGCAGGTACTTCAGGCTTGAGAAGAGAAGCCAAGGCCAGGACGCCCACACTGCCCTGAGATGTGGACGCTTAAGCTCTTGTTATGTCTGATTAAAATCCCAACAGGAGAAAAAACATCCACTTCTTCTTTGACTGGGTTCTTATAGAAATCCTGAGTTCGCAGACTTCGCTAGTGGGAAGTGAGGTCTTACTTGAGAAGGCTCGTGTAGTGACTCCCACTCAGTGAACACATCACCATTTGTGGTGGGTGCTGTGAGCACCCTGCCCTATCCCCTTTGCAGGGCTAATTCATCCATCATCCCCCAGTTGCTGTGAGTGTTGGCTGCTAAAGCTCATGGCTGCCCACTTTTGTGAACTGCCCTCAGCCACCAGGAACCATCTTATCTGCCCCCACCCCAGTCCATTTGCATCCAAGGTGACACCATGTCTGGGAGCAGTTCATGCACCAGAGCCTCCCAGGGGGTCAGGCTGAAGCTAGATTTTCCCCCCAACTTAGGTTCTCTTAGATCCTCCAACAATCAAACCAGCTGGCTCTCTGGGGCTGTCATGCTACCTCCACTGGCTTCAAATATTTATCCTTATGTATGATGACACCCTCTTGATGGTGTCCCTGATGTGGTAACTGCCTCAGATGGAAGGTCAGTACGGTGGTCAGGCTTGGAGACAGCACGTGTGTTCAAGAGTTTGGCTTAAACAGGGACCCAGGAAGCAAGTTTCCATGCTGTGTCATTTTCTGTCCCCTTATGAATACTCGCCAGGGCCACTTCCCTTCGCTACCTTCTCTGGACCCACACGACGCATGGAGTGAGGGACGGATGGTGCCTTGGTCAGTGAATAGCGTTCACCGGTCCCCAGGTTCCCCAGGTGGGCTGGGAATTAGTTACCACACGTTTTTTTGAACCTGGAGATTCTGTGAGGAACGTACAGCCCATTACCCTCCCCCCACCCCCAGTCATTACCTTTCCCATCATCCTCTTGTTTTGTCATTAACGTATTTGTTCAAGCTTTACTCCTTTGGGGCCAACCCAGTGCTAAGCACTATACATGTGTGATCTCCTGCTCTTCCGATGACCGTGACGTAGGTGCTGCATCACATGTGACCATCTCCATGGTCACATCTGAGTCATCAGGTGTGTAGATCACCTGACTCTTGTCTGTTGTTGTACAAATAGAGTCTGCATTCAAAACCACGTGTCCCACTCCCAAACCGGCCTTTTTCACCGCGATGCAATACTGCTCTTTCTGTCCCACAAAGGTGCTTCTGAACACCCCACAGTGCACGGGACAGGGCATGAAAAGAAGAGCATGAAACCTGGAGTTGGGAGATGGGGGCTGCCGGCCCGCTCTGACGCTAACCAGCCTTCTCAGTTTGGGTTCCGGTCTGGTGGTTTCCTTGGTGCCCACCTTCTGTTCTTCAGGGCCCTGGTTCAAGGTTTGTCTCCTTCCTTGGGCACGAGTTTCAGACTAAACTCCACTTAAGTAGTCAATTCTTCAGTGTGACCCTAGAATCTTCTTCATCCTTCTGTGCGCAGTCCCTTTGGTGGGGCTCAGGCCCCGTCTCTGGCTCTGGCCCACACAGAGGTTTTTGAAAAATAGGAAAACATTTTAAAGCCCTAAGGTCTTCTCGGTGCCCTGACATTAAACCATGACTTCTTGGTTTGGGTGTGAGGCTCAGGCCCATCTGGGACCTGCACAGCCCCCACTTCCCTCACGGCCACCTGGATAAAAGGAAAACGTCTTCGGCCAGTTCTTCCCAGAAGCAGACCCCAAGACAAGGATTTGAGAGTAACTGATTCATCAGGAAAGAACTCTCAGGAGAAGTGAGTCAGGAAGTGAAGGAAGCAGGAGGAAGAGGGGAAAGAAGGTAGTTCAGAGTGTGATTTCAACTGAAATTCCAGCCTCACCCTGATCACAAGGGGGATTGGTGCATAAATCATATGACAGTTTGTCCCAGCTCAAGTCAAAGGAACTAGGCCCCCCCCCACACACACACCTGCCTACTACCTGAGGGCAGTGCTGTGAGGAAATTTCCAGGCCGACAGACGTGGGGACAGGCACAGGTAGTTAGCGGATTCCAGAGATGGGCGTTCTGAATGGAACACCAACAGTGTCCGCCATATTGCAACTCTATTAGTGGCTCCTCATTCCAAGAAGTGGTTTAGAATCCTCTCTTTATTCCAAGAAGCCTTCAAAAAGCCGGAGAGGAGAGAATTCGTTCACTAATGTTTCTCTGGTCAAATTCAAATTGCTGACCTTTTGTCTTCTATCTGAATTTCAGATTCTGATCAGCCCAGATGGCTTCCTCTTGTATTTCCATATGGGCTTAAACAAAACCCAGTTCCCTTGATTTGCAGCAAAAAGAAACCAACACAAAAACACAGCGTGCTTCCTCAAGCCAAATAGAAATGATTTTTGCATACTGTTTTTTTTTCTGGATATGGGCACATCTGCTTCTCCCTTAACCTTGGTAATCAAGTGTTGATTCAATGGCAGTCCCATTAGTGGGTCTTTGTTGAATATTCTGGAAGGTACTCTGCATTTCCTCTGCAAAATGATAGCCTCTCTGCACTACCGGAAACCATTGACATAGGATGCTCCAGTGTTTGGATTATAAAGAAGGAACAGCAGTTTCAGCATGAATGTTTAGGTTAAAAAAATTGTAATGCCATATAAAGAGCCCACCAGAATTTAACTTTTAAATGTGGAGTATAATCTATACTTTCTTCATCAAACATAAACAAAATAACCCCAAAAGTGCCAAATTTTATACTAGTGGTTTTCCACCAGGAGCAGATTTGTCTTCCAGGGGCCATTTGGCAACAAGTAGAGACTTTTCTCGTTGTCATAAAGATTGAAGGGCAGGAGGGAGAGTGTTGCTGGCGTCTCATGGGTAGAGACCAGGGATGCTGCTAAACACCCCATAATATATAGAACAGCCCCACAACAAAGAATTACCCTGTCCCAAATGTCACTGGTGCTGAGGCTGAGAAACCCTGATCTAGATTGTTTGATTTTGGGGTGGCTTGTGCCTCGATTCTCTATATCTAGGCCTATTTTCAATAGTTTTGAACTTTCAAAATCCCAGTGTTTAAATATTTTTGAACACTAACTAAGGGTAAGATGTTGTTACAGGTGCTCTACTGTTGACTTTTTGGCGTTACTGAATGTGTAAAAAAATGATTCACTTAGCGATGTTGAATTCTGAGTTCCAGCATCAGGGCAAGTGACCAGTGCAGTCACACAGGGCCCTGCACTCAGCAGGAGGTCTCTGCTTGGGGCCTAATGCTCGGAGGTGCTTTGATAGCCAAGTCTGAAGGGACAATGAATGATACATGGCCCAAGGCTTGGGGCCTCCTGTTACCTCCCACTTGCCAGGCATGGGTGTTTGGAAACCCGCTCCACTGTCCCAGACTCAGTAACTGCAGCTGCCCTTTGACCCCTGAAGGGGCTGAGAAAGGGTTTGGGGTTGGTGGAGTGCGTGTGCTCCATACACCTGTGAGGGTCTGCAATGCCCAGAAGTATCCCCAAGCCAGAGGGATTAAATATCTGTGTCCCCCTATAATTCCTATGTTGAAGCCATGATGACGATGACTTGATGGTGTTTGGAGGCGGTGCCTTTGGGAGGTGATTAGGTTTAGATGAGGTCATGAGGGCGGGGCCTACACGATGGGATTAGTGTCCTTACAAGTTGAGGAAGAGAGAGCAGAGTTTAAACGCAGCAAGAAGGTGGCTGTCTGAAAGCTAGGAGGAAGGACCTCACCAGGAACTGAATTTGCTGACACCTTGATCTTGGGTTTCCCAGCTTCCAAAACTGTGAGAAAATGTTTGTTGTTTAAGCTAGCCATTCTACAGTATTTTGTTACAGCGGCCTGAACACAGATGCCGTGACAGGTGGAGGACAGGTGTGGGAAGTGAAAGCTTTTTTTCTTGCTTTCTGGACAAGAGGCCTCACATTTTCATTTTCACTGAGTCCCCCATAGTACGTAGCCGGCTCTGTCCAGCATAGTTACTGCGCATCACCACTCTTTCTTTTTAAGCAAAACCTTCCTAGTGGAGTTTGAGGCTTCCTTTTTATTCTGGAGACATGAGGTCTTCCCACAGATGCGTACAAACATTTTCTGAAAGAAGCTTCAGATCAGACCACTGATACACCTAACATACCATTAAACTACTTAAAACCAAAATTATTAAAGAGAAATGAAACAGTCTTAACAATAGCAGTAATTCAGATTGTCTTTTTTTTTAATTAATTAATTATTTATTTATTTGTTTATTTATTTCATTTTTAGAGAGAGGGGAAAGGAGAAAGAGAGGGAGAGAAACATCACTGTGTAGTTGCCTCTCACTCACGCCCCCAACTGGGGACCTGACACGCAACTTGGTCATGTGTCCTGACTGGGAATCGAACCAGCGACACTTGGCTCGCAGGCCGACGCTCAATCCACTGAGCCACAGCAGCCAGGGCTGGATTTTCTTAAACATAACTATAAGTGGGCGATGCATTTAGAATCTGTTGGGCTTCTGACTCCGCTTCTTCTTTTGCCTTGGACCTCTCTGGACCAGACCTTATGGGCCTTGGAGAGAACTTTCTTGGTAGACTGTCTAAAGATAAACAGCAGGGACCTCACTGAGCTTCCAGAGCAGCTGTATTTTGTGCCTGTCTACTAATTGTGTTTGTGGCAAAATGGTGTCTCTATTTGCTTTCTTTATAACATTTCTCCAGTGGTGAGGTTGTGGGGGAAAAGACATAGGGTGCCCTATTTCCTGCGGTCACTGGGAGCTACTGATGTTCACCAAAAGCTCCCCATAGTGGTTGAATGCTACCTTGGCTTTGATTACATCTCACTGATGGGCAAGAGTGCTATTCTGTTTTATACACTAAGTTCCTGAGGGGTAGGAAGAAGATAGGAAATTTATTTCTGGTCATGTGACCAGTGAATAAGATAGCAAAAACTTGAGCTCAGTTCTGACTGATTCCAGAACATAGACTCTCGCCTCTGGGTTCTTCCAGTTCTACCAGCATACCTGTCAGGGACTGAGAGGACCAAAGTGCCGCCCAGCCCTACTGCCTCAGGTAAGATGAGGTACCCAGCCAAGAGGACAAGTGGGAACTGACTCCCACCCTATCTCTGCTCCCCAAACCTTGGTTTGGCTTCTCCACCCAGAAAAATGGGAGCTTTTATCAAGTTCCTCTGCTCACAAGGAGGTATTTTCTGGATTCACACAAAGGCACAAAATACATTAGCGGCTGTCCAAGGTATAGGGGGTTGTTGGTTTGCTTGTCCTGCCTGTCTTTGACTTCCTACTACATATTGTCAACCCCTGGGTGCCAAGGTCACCCACATTCAGCTTGATACTCCTATCCAGAGGCCATACCCTTGACCCTTGGGGCAAAGGAGACCCCACTGCTCTCTCAAAACGTGACCCAAGAACCCTCTGTGTCAGGATCATCCAGTGGCTGTTAAAAGGCAGATTTCTGGACCCCGTCCAGATTGCCACACTGAGACTCTCTGAGGGCAGGACCTGGAAATCTGCATCTTAACAAATACCCCAGAGCGCTTCTCTGCCTGCTAAGGTTTTAGCGGGTCTCTTCAGCATTTTCTGCTGACTTCTCTGGGCTGGTTCTGAACCAATCACTGCCTGATGCCAAACTAACTCTGAACTCTGTAACTGGCCCTTCTGTGGTCCCCTCGGTCCTGCATGCTTGGAGGGTGTTCTTGCCAGTGCCAGAAGCCTGACTTCCCCTCTGGGACTCTCCACTCAGCTGGCACCATTGTGCTTCTGCGCTGACTTAGGTACCAGCTCATCTGGTGACATCAGATTCTGAAACACCTCAGGCCTTGGCCCGCTGCTCTAAACCCTTGCTCCTGCCTATCCTGCTAACTCCTCTGAACTTCATTTCCAAGTCCCCTCTGGCCCAGCCAATGTCTTGGTCCCAGAGAGACCCAATCCCATGGTCCCCATCTCTGTAGCACCATCAGAGTGAACCTCGGTCCAGGATGTGGAGCCCCAGGGGACAAGAGCTGTCACAGAGGATGCCATACTGTCCGGAGGCTTCTGCCCCTTTGCAGACTCTCTTTGGCTGTTTCTAGCTCTGTCTGATCACAGTCTGTGACTGGGGAAACATCTAATGCTTTCTGATTTACAGATTTTATGAACTACAGGGGAAAACCTCAATTCTCATATGTGAGTCATTCAGAGTAGATGTTGGGACTGAAAATGTCTCTCTCTCTCTCTCTTTTTGTTTTAGTTGAGGAAGCCAACAGTATCAGGCTGAACCTTCATATTTTAGTTAAACATGTTGTTTGTTAGCACCCACTGAAGCCTCAGTGGTAAACTGCTCTTTTCCAGGCAAAATGATTTCATTATAATGATACTCAGCCCTCTGGGTAATGAACAACACTATATTTTATAGGTTACTTATATTGTAGTTCGTTTGATCCTCACTGAATACTAATGGCTAATCTGTGACAGACACTGCTCTAAGATTTATGTATGTTAATTCCTTATCAACACAGGGAGGCTAATTAACTTGCCCAACATCACACAATTTATGAGTAGCTTAGCCAGGATTGGCACCCAGGCTACTGAGCTTCAAAGTCTGAGTGTTTCACCAGAGAGCTATAACTGACTCGTATCAACGCAGGATCTGGAGATGAAAGGTGACTTGTCCAGGTGGATGACTACCCCCTTTTTAAGGTGGTGACTCAGGATGATAGGGCACACCAGCTGAGTTTTTGTGGCATGTTCTTAAGACCAGTGGAGGGACACCTAAGAGACTGAGGCCATGAGAATGAGTCTGGAAATCCTGGTGATAGTTCTGGGGTCAAGGAAATTCCATTTCTGGTGGATTTAGTTGGCTTTTTATACTTTTCTGAATATCTGTGGAGAACCAAGTAAGTTCATAGTAATGCGTATGTTTTTTAAACTAGGCATTGTACTAGACATGGAGGATACCAAGATGAATAAACCCTAATCTCTGGCTTCAAGATGCTCATGGGTTAGTGTGGCAGAAAGAAAGAGAGGTAAAATCAGGTAGTTATAAACAATGGTTTACATTCTGTGTGGGAACCACACATGGGTATTATGGGATTATAGGTAAGGGGCTGTGAGGAATCAAGAGAGAAGGATGGAGTTGGGTGAGCAATGTTAAAGGGCGATTTTCTGGTGAAATAGCATCTAGGACTAAAATCAAAAAGGGGGCGAAGGCACATTTGCTTCTGTGCATTAAATGTTGTTTATGATATACTAATACTCCTGCCAAGAATAACTGGCAAGATTACAAATCAAACAAGCAATTGATCAAACAAAAGGCAAAAACAGCTGTTTGAAAGGATTGAGAGCAACCAAGGTAACTAGGACTTGAGAGAACAAGATCATAGACAGGAAGGAGCTGTAGAGCAGTGAGTGATATTGTACACCATGTTTCCCCTTAAGGCATGAGAGTCAATTAGAAGATGACAGTCTTAATATCTAAGTCTTAATACCGAAGCAAAACTTTTGTTAGTCTCAAGGGACTGGGGGAATGCAAGTTCTGCCAGAAAGAAAAGGCCCTAGTGAAAAGATCAGACTTTTAAAGAGAACACTGAAGGTCTGTGTTCTAAGAGTATGGGCAACTGGAAATAGATCAGGCCTTAAAAGCAAATTCACACTCAAACCATCTCAATTTCTGATGGGATTAAGGGGCACTGTTCCTATACTAATTGTATCCAAAAAAAAAGAAAGAAAACTAAAGCTTCTCTAGAGAACTATAACATCATATAGAGTCTCTATTACTTTTCAGGAGAATTCTCATCCTTTAATTTAAAAATTGCCAGATATTCCAATAAAAAAGAACCCAAAGATCAAAACCCAAAGAAAAATAAAATTGGACAATAGAAACAGACCTATAGATGATCCAGACTTTGAGACTAAGAAAAATAGTCTTTAATATAACTGTTACTAATTTTTTCAAGAGAGTGATGGCATGGTAGAAAATTGGACCCAGAAAAATTCAAATAGAAAATCTAGAACTAAACAGTCCAATAATTGAAATTAAGAATGTAGTAGGTAGATTTAGTAGCAAATTTGATACGATAGAAGAGACAATTAGTAAACTTGAAGAGAGGGGAATAAGAAATATCCAGATTTAAGTATAGAGGAAAACTATGTAAAATGTAAAAAAGAAAGAATAAAATATATAAAATACTGTGAAAAGGTCTAAAATGCAAGCAACTGAAGTCCCCAACAAAAAGAGAGAAAATAGGGCAAAGAAACATTTGAAGATATACAGGCTAAATGATTTCCCGGAGTACTAAACTACTTCCAGTAGTTCATTATTCCATTTGATCTTCACAGCAATTTTGTGATAGCTGCCAAAAGATATTATTTATCCATTTCACAGATGAAGAAATGGAGTCTCAAAGAGGCTAAGGGCCATCACTCATTTACTTGAAGCTCAATCATTCATTCACTCAACAAACACTTATTGAGTTGTATCATTTGTAAACTTGTTATACAAAGCAATATAGAGCTTTAGAAATGATAAATATTTGAGTAAATATACATGAATTTTTCTTATTTTTAATTAAAAAATATAATTGGCTTTTTAAGCCAAAACATGTAGGTTTTACGTGGAAACATCAATATGACAACAATAGAACAACAACAAAGAAAACAGAAGGAAAAGAAATGAAAGTATACCTTTTAAAGGTTCTTACATTATATATGAAGTTTTATAACACTATTTAAAGATAGAATTGTTAACTCAAAGATGCATAATACTACAGCAAACCCTAAAAGATACTTAATAATTTAAAAGAAAGCAAGAAAAGAGGAAAACAGGGACAAAGAACAGATAGGATAAATTAAATACAAATAACAAGATGGCTGACTTAAACCCAACTATGTCAATAATTACATTAAGTGTAAGTGGTCTAAACGCTGATTCAAAGGCAGATACTTGTCAGACATAGGTTTTAAAACCCAGCAAAATGGATGCAACTTAAAAACTGATAATCCCAAGTCTAGACAAACACATGGAGCCACTAGAACTCTAAGTATTGTTAGTGGGGTGTGAAGTGCTACAACTGCTTTGGAGAACTGGTTGGCAATATCTCTTAAAGCTAGATATATGTATATCATACAATCAGCAACTCTACCCAGCAGAAATACATACGTGTGTTCACACACGCACACAAAAAAGGTAAAAAATGTTTATAGCCGCACTTTTGCAATAGCTAAAACCTGGAAACCATTCATATTTCCACCAACATTAGACGAAATAAATTGTGGCATGTTTATGCAATGGAATATTATAAGGCAATAAAAGAACACATTGCTGCCATATGCAACGACATGGGTGGATCTCACGAAATAATATTAAATGGAAGAAATCAGATTGTTTAAAAGCATATGATTCCATTTGAATAAAGTCCAAACTCAGGCAAAAATAATCAATTTGGAATGAAGTCAGAATATTGGCTACCTTTCAGGGAATGGTGTTTGGGAGAGGGCAGGGAAGAGGCTTCTGCAATGCTGACCTATTCTAATCCTTGGTTTGTATAATCATTGCTTGAGTATGTCAGTTCTGCAATAATTCATTAAAGCTCTAAAATTAGAACCTGTCCTCTTTTGCTATATTCATGCTATATCTTAATAAAATATTACCTGTTAAAAAATAGAGATGAATGACATTCAAGGCAGGGCAGATGGTATAAGCAAAGGCACGGGGGAGTAAATAATACGGTGTGTGGAAAAGTACATGGGTCAGTGGTACTAGAACATAAGACGTGAGGTAGATTATAGCAGGGCTGAGGGAAGACATTACTGTGGGCAGGGCAAGTGGGGCCTTGAGTGCCTTGCTAGAGTGTCGACCGTCTTCTAAGTTCAATTAAACACTGAAAGATTCTAAGCAAGAGGTGACATGATGAGATCTGAAATTTAAAAACAAAAATATCCCAGGGTCAATCGGTGGAGAGGGACAAAAAGGCTAGATACGATGCTCTTGCGAACACCCAGGAAAGAGATGGTGAAAGCTTGAGTCAGGGCAGTGGCTGTGGGATATAAAGGGAATACGACCTCAGAACTGTGTAGGAGACAGTATTAGTAAGACTTTATTGTCTGTGGGAGGTGAAGGAAAGCAGGGTTGGGGACGATGCCTAAACGTATACCACCAATGACTGCGTGGCCGGTGATTCCATCAAAGGAGACAGGCGATATTCAAGGGTAAGGGGCAGAAGACATTTAATTTTCAACAGTTTGGACAGGTTTGCCAATAAGGCAGCACTCAAGTTGAGGGGGATTCTTTGGGAGTTATTTTGGGAATTGATGACCGACTTAAATGTCAGGCCTCTGATGTTTTCTACAATTACTGTTTGGTTTTCTTGCCTCTTCTGGTCATAGTGCACATTCGAGACACAAAGCCGTGGTTGTCCGTGGCAGATGCCGTGGCTCGGCTGCCCTGGGGTCCAAAAGACTTCATCTCACTTTCCTCCGCTGCTCCGGACAAAGGCCGTCTTATACCCCATTTATTTCAGTCATTTTTATGAGGGCCGTGGAATATTTTCAAGCTATCCCTTTTAAGCATTATCTTTTGGCAGTTAAGAAAATAGATCCATTGCAAGCACTGGGGTTTCTGAAAAGGGTTTTAAAAATAGCTCAGGGCACTAGACAGCTGCAGCTACTGGGAAATTGAGCTTTTTGCTTGCACTTTTGCCGGTTTCCATTTGAACCTTGCAGCTGGAAGCCAGTAGCTCTCCCTCCATCGGAAACAGATGTGAAAAGAGGAAGGGATGGGCCAGGGTCTCTTCTTGACTTGGGGTCACGCTTGGCAATCTGTCAATGCTGAGATGCACAGGGGTCATGGAGAGCAGGCATAGCAAACTCTTGGGTTTGAGAAAGCCTATTCAATATTTTGATGTATCTTGAAATGAAAAATATAAGCCTATTGGTTTTGTCATGCAAATTATAGGAAGCAAATAGGATAAAATTCTCTTGGCAGATCGGGATAGGCAGAAAACATATTGACTGATGGTGCTTTACTGGCATTCTGGGTAGAATACTTACAACATTGCTAGGGGCAGTGTTATCTCCATTCCCATATCACAGGAATGAAAACTGGGATGGGCTCGGACTCAGAGGGCATCCCCCAAGGGGGCTAGTCTGATGGCAAGAGCTGTGCTCTGGATTTAGTTAATAAATTCTGGCCACACTCTCCTTCTGTAAAATAGGAACCACACTTTGTTTTCACATGGTGATTCTAGGTGAAAATTTATGACTGTTAAGGACCTGGAAGAAGGTTCACAAGAGAAAGCTCCGGACAGCATTTAGGTGACTCATTATGGCTTGAAGCAAGACCTTCTCTAGACAAACAATCTCACATTTTTCACTTCCTGATAACAGTTCTATAGACACGTTGGCTGGTCCTGAAGATTTACATACAAAGATCCTCATTGCAGTTGTGACTACAATAGGAAAAGATGGGAAACAACCTGAATGTCCGAAGGCAAAGAAGGGGCTAAGTATGTATGAGGTACATTCATACAATGGACACTATGGAGCCAAGGTTCTAGAAGGACCATGGAAAGAGCTCCAAGATACAAGGTTATGTGAACAAAGGAAGTCTCAA